>NC_081189.1:104128720-104447470 GCF_902713425.1 Acipenser ruthenus | reverse complement strand
TAAGATACTGTGATAAGAAAAAAAAAAAATGAAATGTGATGACACACATTCTAGTGTGTTTTTATCCTTGACGGGGGATATGTATTTTACTAACAATGTTTTTTGTTTTTTTTATATAACTTCTCCAGGTAGCCAAGCTGAGGGAGAAGCTGCAGGAGGCCAAACAAAGCCGAGAGCTGGAGCAGCACAAGCACACAGTCCTGGTGACGGACTTAAAGGCCAAACTCCATGAGGAGAAGATGAAGGACCTGCAGGCAGTGCGGGAGGTCCTGATCAAGCAGCACGAACAGGAGCTGACCCGCATCATCAAGATCCGGGACAGCGAGCTCCACCGCATGCAGTCCCTGGTCAACGTGCTGCGGGACGGGGCGGCCGACAAGGTGAAGACGGCCCTGCTGAGCGAGGCCCGGGAGGAGGCCCGTCGCACCTTCGACAGCGAGCGCACCAAACTGCAGCAGGAGAACCTGGAACTGAGGTCGGCCAAGAAGCAGATGGAGGAGACTTTGAATAACATCATGCAGGCAGATAAAGCCAAAGCTGCCGACCTGAGGACGGCCTACCAGTCGCATCAGGAGGAGACGAACCGGATAAAGCGGGACTGTGAGAGGGAAATACGCAGGCTGGTGAGTTAATCTGTCAGTAGAATTTCAACCCTGAACTAAAGCACTCATTTGCCATCTCCTATGGTGACTACCAGCTAGGGCTGGGACGTGTTTTTTTTACTATCGATGCATCGTTTTCATAAAGACCCAATGCATTGATGCATCATTTTTTCATAACACAAAAGAAACGTGTAAATAATAAGTACATATACTTTCATCAAATCTAATCACAAAAAGTAAACGTTTCTACATTTGAACTTAAAATGACATATTTCTAATAGACAGTGCTTCAGAGACACAGGCTTTGGCCTGTTTGGATAGGAAATCCAGATGGTGAAATTGGGGTCAAGAAATGATGCAAAAAGCAGTCGCATAACTTCATTACTTGGGTCATTCGCGAAGACAAATTATGCACTAGCTTATCTCTCAAACTCTGTGTAACTGGAATTAGCAAATCAGTTAAATTTGAAGACAGTGTTTCCCCTTCATCAGGAACTACAGTCAGTCAGTGTTTTATCCTTGTTGCAAGTGGGTACAAAGAACTAGCCGTAATGTTTTTATCGCCGCACTGAAAAGTACTGTAGCCAGTTCGAATGGCTGTAGTAGACGTAGTATCTCAGCCATTAGCTTCCACTGGTCTGTCGTGAGATCTCAAGTAGCTGTGTCAGACTTTTTGGTCAAATCTGGGTTTGACAAAACAGCAATAACTGGCCATTTTAATTCAAGAAGGCGTTCAAACATATAATTAGGGCTTCTGATTTTCGGTTTTAACCGATAAAACCCGATAAAACACCCCTGATACAAAAAAAATGAAATCGGTGGATAGCCAATAAACACCGGAAAACACTAACTGTGGAAATGGTGAATCTATTCACGTTGACGTTACCCTTTTCACATTTAAAAAAATAAAACCTACTACAATAATAATAATAAATACATTTCCCTGTGCTGCTGGGCAATGTCCCGCCTTCCTGACTTTGAACCCGCCCCAACTACTGAGTGACAGCACATTCCTACATTTCTATTGGAGACTCTGCTTGCAAGATTTAAAACAAGATTACAATCAGGATGGAGGCTTGTTAGCGGGATTTAAAGCTGTGTTACAGTTAAGACACGGAGGATTTAAAACAGAATTGTGGCGAAATGTACAAAAATGTGTACACACAAAAACCCCAGAAGAATGTGCCCGTGACCATAGGGATTTCGTTGTGGAAGACAGCAAAGGAAAGAAGGTACAACTTAAGTGTACAAGTACTGGGAGTTACTGTACATATTTTGACACACACACAACCCCCCCCCCCCCCCAAAATAAAACCTGTGTATATCGAAAACGAAAGCCCCGAAAAAAACAGATTTACATAAAACTAGAAAATAGCTAAAAAATAAGCACCAACAAATATCATTAATAAAAACGGAAGCCCTACATATAATAAACCGTGCTCCTCCTTGTTTGTACATCCTGTATTAACTTGAGTGGTGCTGTTTCTGTGTTCAGCATTTCTGTTTGTTTCCTATTTAAAGCACTTGTTGCCATTTCACTCTTTCTAAAATGTGCAATCAGTCTCCTTGCTGCTACTGCTGGTACTAACGTATGGACTTGTCGTACATCCTCCAAGCTTTTCTGAATGCAAAGATTTATATTGTGCCCTGCACAGCTCACACTTGCCACGCTACCAAAAAGTAACACAGCACGCTTGCAGAAAGGAAAGACATTGCTCTGCACACATTGGCCGCGTTGTCATGAACACAAGCTATAACTTTAGTAGCCACTTCAAACTCTGTGTTTATCTGACTGATCGCTTGTGCTAAATTCACAGCTGTGTGTCTCTCGTGTAATTTTCGCGTCGCTCATACTTTTGACTCGAGTTCCCAGTTTTGCTTAATGTAATGGCAGGTGACTTCTTGTGCCATGCTTGTCCATACTTCGGTAGTGATGGACATTGAATTACACTCCTGACTTAAATCCTGTCTAAACTTTACCTTTGCATATTTGTGATCCAGAGTAATAAATTTGGAGATTGTCTTTCGATTTTTAAACGCAGCTCCCTCTACTATACTAACAGGGCTCATGTCTTGTGTGACAACATCCACTATCAGGCCTGTTATTTCTTTTGCTCTGACGCTTTTTGGATCAACTTTCTTTCCAAAATAAACTGTCACTGAAGGTGTTGCTTCCTTTTGTTTTTTACTTGTGTTCCCGCTGTCGTATTTTGTCGGGTGCTGTCTTACCAAATGATCCCGCAGGTTGGTGGTATTGCAACAGAAGCTCATTAAAACTCCACAAACAGCACATTTTACCTTTCCATTTTGTTCTTTTGTAAAAAAAACTTCCAAACGTCTGACGACATTAGTTTAAATTAAATTAAATTGACAATTTAACTAGCAAAATCTGATCCTGAAATGCGGCCTATTATTATTATTTAAAGGAACCAAAGGAAAGGCAAGGAATAAAAGTGTAGATTTAAATTTTGCCGGTCCTAATAAAAAATGGCCCTGTTGAACTGATAGATGCATTTTTTTTCCAACCATTGATGATTATTCCAACAATTTGATGCATTGTCCCAGCCCTCCCTGAACGTGCTGATAGTTTAAGTCAACATCAGGATTGATTTTATATTAGGTTTAAAATACACACAACATGCACCAAGCTAAAAGCAAAGACCTGCAAACACAGAAGGCTGAATTTAGAACTGTTTCTCCAATTAAAGATCAGTGATTTATCAGTTTATTATCTTGTTAATGCTGCTTTTTAGTTTTAGTTTCAGTTTTATCATTTTATCACATTCAGTTTTATCATTTCAGTGCAGAAAAAAAACATAATTTTCTTTAATTCGTATTACATTTTAACTCTTAACTGTGAGCTTACTGTGTTCATACTGCCATATTTCTACATCAGCAAATACTATGAGCCGTGAACAGGCAGCTGTTCCTTTGCTGCAAGAAGATAGTAGAGCAGGTGTTGTGCTGCACGGCAGTGTCTGCTCCAGGCAGTGCAGCATCTGACAGGGGAGCCAGTCTCCACTTCTGTGAAGAGTGAAACTGAAAAGTCCTGTATCTATTTGGGTTGGAACAATAATCGATAATATTGATAATCACAATAATTTTTTTGCAGCGATTAATTTTATCGTGTTGAAAAATTATCGATAATCATAATTCTCGTCCGTGACACAGCGGCGTGTATTACTTACTTTGTAATCCCTGGGTTGGTCCCGAAATAATAGTCCCATTTTTATTGTACACCCACACGAAACACAAAACACATACACAAGTCCATTCGTGTGTGAATTAGTGCTCGTGGTACAAATACAGTTATTTGTGATACCAGTGCAGTGCTGTTCCGGGTTTGTGCTGGCCTCTGGCGACAGCTCCGAAACGTGTTAGCTGTCTAATAACAAGAAACAATTAGACAAAACAAACAAACACTCACGATACGGATACACAAAACACAGATCCTTCTGGGTTCTTTTTCATAAACCAAAACGAAGGAACAGATTGCGTCGCTCCATCCCCTACTTGTACCGTCACTCATCACCCCTTGGTAAACAATTGCAGCTGCTCCTCCAATCCACATAATTTCCCTTCCGGGTCGATGAGTTAATGTACCGAAGCTCTGCCCCTTTTCTAAATGACCGACTTCCTTTTAACCCTAGGAACGAAGTGTCAGGCCAAGCAGTCCAGAGTACTCTGTTCCCGTTACATAGCGCCCTCACAGGTCAGGAGGGAGATTTCCCACCAAGAATCATTGTCTTTCTGTCACTGTAACCTTTCTTATGTTCTTATATTTAGAACTGCTGCTATTTATATATTTAAAATAGACCACAGTGTCTTTTTAAATGGTGTGTTTTAGGAAAATAAATGGAACAGTATCTCAAACACTAAATGTTTGCTTTTAATCCAGTATTCCTATCTAAATGCAGACTTAAATTCTTAAGAGACTTGCATTTAATTAAACTTGCAAAAGGGATCTGCAATTGCAAATAGCAAATTAATCTTGCTGTGCAAGACAGATCATGCTTGTCAAAGCTTTCTCCTGAGAGTGGCAGCTGCAGTAAAGTTTAGAACAAGGTTAAGTTGGCTGACATACATGTCAGCCTACAGAAATTATTCTCTTAACTCCCTGTACATCATCCACTGATTCAGACAGTTTTTGAATTATTATTATTATTATTATTTATTTCTTAGCAGACGCCCTTATCCAGGGCGACTTACAATTGTTACAAGATATCACATTATACATTATTTTACATTATACAGATATCACATTATTTTACATACAATTACCCATTTATACAGTTGGGTTTTTACTGGAGCAATCTAGGTAAAGTACCTTGCTCAAGGGTACAACAGCAGTGTCTCCCACTGGGGATTGAACCCACAACCCTCCGGTCACGAGTCCAGAGCCCTAACCACTACTCCACACTGCTGCCAGATTGCTGCTGTAGAAGATGCAGAACTGTAGCCAGACCTCCATTAAGTCAAATTGGCCCACTGCTTAAAGAAAGTAGCCCATACCCTTTCAATCTGTCCTGGGGGAGTAGTTGAATAAATCCATATCATTTAATTATATGAAGCTGTTACAATCCAAGTCAAATTGAATAAACTGTGTGTCATCTGCAATTATTACAATACTACAAACCTCAAGAACAGTTGAACTAGTCTGTGTGTTTGTGTGTATAAACATAGACGATGCTCCATGAAAGTGCTTGGAGTACTGTAGTTATTCCACTAATGAGAGTAACCAACAAGCCCTTGATGGCAGAGAGTGGGGTTGTCTACGAACATTATCCTGAGTAAAGTAAACACAACACTTGAAGATCTTTTTAAGCAGTATTCTATTCTTATAATGTGCAAATGTATGAAACAAAAAGTAAGCGTGTTTAGAATTGAGAAAATGTGATTCTTTGTGATATAGATTCTAAAATTAGATCAGTTTTAAAAAAAAATAATAATAATAATTATTCATTGAATATTAAAAAAAAGTATTTAAATGCGAGAACTCCAGTGCTTGTATAAATAGTGAGGTGCACTATCAAGTGATTTTATTGATCATTTTTCAGCCATTTGTAGAAAAGTAAATATTTTGTTTTACAATGTTACTACCTGTAGACTATCTGTAGATTATTCCAAGATATGAGTAAGCCAAAGGCCAAGTTTAGTGCTAACTATGCTGCTAACAACACTTATATGTTTATCTATCATGAAAATCCATTTTGAAGAAGTCTCGCTTTCATTTCTAGTCTTTCTGATTTTAAAAACCTGCATTGGATCCCTTTTCAACAATTAAGCTGCTTGCTTCCACAGGTTGAAACAGTGATTATTACAGTTTTAAAAAAGGCCTTTATATAGACCAGATGCATGGTAATGTGCAAATAATATGATTGAATTTTAAATAAGTAATGCAGGAATTAATGGAACAGTTTGATTAAACTGGAATGTATAGTATCTTAAAGCTGCTGGAAATTCTGAGGCAGTGTGGTCCAGTGGTTGAAGTCCAGGGTTTGTAACCAGAAGGTCACCGGTTCCAATCCCACCACTGACACTCACTGACTCAATGTGTGACCCTGTGTCACTGTGAGGAACACCTTGTGTTCCTTCCTGCAGATGAGATTTAAATCAATGTCCTATTGTAAGTGACTCTGCATATAATGCACAGTTCACAGCCTACCTCTGTAAAGTGCTTTGAGATGGTGGTCCACTATGAAAGGCGCTATATAAAAAATAAAGATTATTATTATTATTATTATTATTATTATTATTATTATTATTATTAGTTTTAACGGGGTACATATGTCACTGTACATATGTCACACTTTAAAGGTCTAGAGAACTGCTTTTCCAGTTGTTCTTGTTCCAGTTGTGAAATCTAAAGGAAGAGATGTGCAACAACACATACATTGTCGTGTAATATTATTATTTATTTCTTAGCAGACGCCCTTATCCAGGGCGACTTACAATCGTAAGCAAATACATTTCAAGTGTTACCATACAATATTGTTCAGTAGAGAGAGGAATAATGTTAGAAGTATGTTTTTGGTTAAAGATGCTAATTGCAAAATACATACCGTATGTATTTGACTACTGGTACTACTACAGATATGTAATGTTGTAACTGCGTTTAAGGTTTTGCAGTACCCTAGCACTTTATGTTTATAATAAACCCTGTAAAACCATGTTCATGCAGCCTTTGACACATAACAAGGGAAGGGATTTCAGAAGTAGGTTATTTTCCCCTTAGCCTCACAGCTTCCAGTCTGGAGTTCCATGAAACACATTCCTTCTGGCAGTAAATCGGAAATAATTTCAATATTATTGGATAATATAGGGAATATGATTTTATTTTTTTCAAAGCCAGTGCAAGCGCTCTGTTTCTATGGTTACCGTAGCCTGTTATGTTTTTTTTTTATGTTTTCAGAGTATAGTCAAAAAGGAGACAAAGGTAACTGTGGATGATGGAAAAATAGAATGTTTACTGACACAATATTGAGCAGCATTACTTTAGGATTTAAACTGATGGGGTAAGTTGATGAAATATAAGACGTGATATTTGAAAAACATGGTTCTTTTCAGTGGAAAGTGAGAGACATTTTTTGTGTGTGATGTAGGACAGCTAATGTATATTTAATGTCATACTGATTTTTTTTTTTTTTTGGGGGGGGGGGGTAAAAGCCTAAGGGATCATCTTATTGGCCTGTGCTCTGAATACATTTTACATGCATCCTCAGGTTCTGTGTGATACAATTTAAAAACAGGATTAAGATTTAATTAGCACAACAATGCCAATGGAATGTATTGTGCATGCATGCAGTAGTCTATTGCATTTCCTTTCTTTATATTAAACAATACATTCAGATTATGGCAGCTTTTCACTCAGCTGCACCTCCTCACTGAAGATGCTGACAGGACTGACACTGTGAACTTGCTAATTATTTGTTAATTAATTTGTAACCTTTAATGGAAATGGTCTTCAAGGCTTGAATGAAGAAAATACTTGAACAAAACTAGACACAGGATGACCTACTTTAAAATGGATATTCTATAGTAGGATTTGCAAATATCAAGACATGCTGTGGGATTCTTGGAGTACAGCTGTGTAATGAAAACCTTTTGCCAGAAGTTAACAAGCTATTTATCCAGTTAGGAAATGGTGACAGTTTTGCTTCTACCGCTGGTGTTGATATAAGACTCACCTGAGAATAATAAAGAAAAAGACACTTGGGGTGAGGAGGGAAATCTCAGATGACCATAATATTTACACAGTGGATCATTGACATGGAAATCTGAGAACACCTTGAACTTGAAAAAGAATTAAAGGAAAAACAAAAAAAAAAAAAAAAACTTTGCTGTTTTAGAAATACTAATTCAGCTGAGGATTAGAGGTAAGCTAATTTAAAAAACAATGAACCCTCCTTCTGCTAAGAAATCCTTTAAGAATTGTGAGGGGGGGGGGGGGGGGGAATACAAATCCATGTGCTGGGAAATTCTTTGTTCACAGTAGCAATGACTAGGAAATGCTATGGCTGTTCCTTAACTACAGTATCTGAGACTTCCACTGTTGGAGCAGCATGTTGTCTCTACATTTATTTGTAGGTTATTCCCCATTTACTGTTGGTAATTGTTTTTTATTTGTGTTTGTTTTATTATAAAACAAGTTGTTCTTCAGAGCTTGGGAACCCTGGTGAGAGCACAGTGACCTCCAGTTACAGTACTAATGACTATCAGAGCTGCAGCACAGCGTGATCTATCTAGAGCTCTGTAGACATGCTGTATGTTGTGTATTGAGTGTTTAAGGGACTGGGGGTCTGTCAGTGTTGTATTGTTTGCCTGTACTTCCTTGTGTACCTGCAGGCGTGCTTTTGCCAGTAATGTGGCTCGATTAGAAGAAGGATCCAAGTAGGGTTCCAAGTAGGGTTGGCAGCGATCCAGGTTTGCTGCCTGGCTCCAGCAGAAAAAGAATTTCCTGCAGACAGAGGTGCAATGTATGAGCTAAACAAGGGTAAACAAGAGCTAAACAAGGGTGTCGTTTCAACTTAAGAAGTTGGCAGAACATTCAACATTGGCACCACTGCCAGTAACAGCACATACGACTTGCTTTAAATCATCGGAGTCAAAAACACTTTGCACTGAGAAGGCAATGTTCTCCCCAGTACGGGCTTCATCAGCAGGAATGCAGCCAATGCATTTTGCAATCAAATTCCACTTCTGGTCAACAAAGTGGCACGTTACTGCTAGAAATTGCTTCTCATTTTTGGTAAAGGTCCACAGATGGCAACATGTGATGCAGACATTAGTTCTTGCTTTAAAGTAGCTACAATGCCTGAGTATGTATTGCTCAACAGTCTTCCTGAAAAGTGTCTTTCATGAGGGGGGTAGGTAGCCTGGACAAAGCAGATTCAGGATCTTCCTGAAAAGATTAAAGGTTATGTCAATAACTTTGCTATTACATAATCATGAAATTGATGCTTAGAATTGTTTTATTTTATAACTTTGGTTAAAAATATTATAGTGGTTGCTCAAAATCTTCGACAGTGTGAGCAATCCACTCCACTCCAGTACAGTATAACGTCGCATATCTGCCCCCCTGTGGACTGGGGTATAGGCGGATATGTAAAAAAGTCGGATTTGCGAACATCTGTAGAAAAAGAAATAGGTTAGTGAACAAAAACAACACGCAAACTGCTTTAAACTTGGGGACATTTTTTTGCTTTAAAAGTAAGCAAACGTAAATGAGATTAACTAGGCTACAAATACACAGTGTTGCTGTGCGGTTTGCTATAAGCCATCACCACGCAAAGCTTTAAAAAAATACAAAAAAATACAAAACAAACAGTAAATGTACAGTAACCTGCAACTGATGGCTTCTTTCTTAACTCTAGAAGTCCCTGCCTCCCTGGTTCTGCAGCTTTCTTAATCTCTCTCTCCTCTCTCTCTCTCTCTCTCTCTCTCTCTCTCTCTCTCCTCTCTCTCTCTCTCTCTCTCTCTCTCTCTCTCTCTCTCTCTCTCTCTCTCTATATATATATATATATATATATATATATATATATATATATATAAATAAAATAAATAAATATAAAATATACATTTACACAGTGCCGTGAAAAAGTATTTGCCCCCTGTCTGATTTTCTGCATTTTTGCACATTTTTCACATTGTATTTGGTCAGTTTTTTTTGTGGGTTGTAGTAGTATATAGAGGGAGACCTGAGAGAAAAAATGACACCAAAGTTTGGTGCTTCTTTCATTTGTTTGGTGTGCAAGGTAATCAAACATGCAATCTTCAGCTGTGAAAAAGTTATTGCCCCCCTAGTTAACTCAACCCAATTAAAGGGATAATTAGGGTCAGCTGTTTGAGTACTTTGGTTAACAACCAGGCCTGTTTTGGGCCAGTCCTGCCCAATATAAATCTGACTAACTTTGGCCCTTACCATCAGAGTGAAGTTGTCAGCACACAGGTTCTAGAGGCACATCATGCCACGAACAAAAGAAATTCCTGACAACCTCCGGAAAAAAGTTGTTAATGCCTATCAGTCTGGAAAGGGTTACAAAGCCATTTCTATGGCTCTAGGGCTCCACCGAACCACAGTCAGAGCCATATTGTCCAAATGGAGAAAGTTTGGGACAGTAGTAAGTCTTCCCAGGAGTGGCCGTCCTGCCAAAATCTCTCCAAGAGCAAGGCGTAAAATTGTCCAGGAAGTCACAAAGAACCCTAGAACAACATCCAGGGATCTGCAGGCCTCTCTCACCTTGGCTAAGGTCAGTGTTCATGACTCCACCATCAGAAAGACACTGGGCAAAAATGGGATTCATGGCAGAGTAGCAAGGCGGAAACCATTGCTCACTAAGAAGAACATGAATGCTTGTCTCAAGTTTGCTAAAAAGCACCTGGATGATCCTAAAGCGTTCTGGAACAATGTTCTATGGACAGATGAGTCAAAAGTGAAACATTTTGGCTGACATGGGCCCCGTTATGTCTGGTGAAAACCAAACACTGCATTCCACAGTAAGAAGCTCATACCAATGGTCAAGCATGGTGGTGGTGGTAGTGTCATGGTTTGGGGATGCTTTGCTACATCAGGACCTGTACGCCTTGCCATCTTTGAAGGAACCATGAATTCTGCTCTGTATCAGAGAATTCTACAGGAGAATGTCAAGCCATCTGTCCGTGAGCTGAAGTGCAGCTGGGTCACGCAGCAAGACAATGATCCGAAACACACAAGCAAGTCTACATCAGAATGATTGAAGAACAAGAAATTTAAAGTTTTGGAATGGCCTAATCAAAGTCCAGACCTAAACCCCATTGAGATGTTGTGGCAGGACCTGAAACGAGCAGTTCACGCTCGAAAATCCACGAATGTCACTAAGTTGAAGCAGTTCTACATGGAGGAGTGGGCCGAAATTCCTCCACGGCGCTGTGAGAGACTAATAAATAACTACAGGAAGTGTTTGGTTGCAGTTTTTGCTGCTAAAGGTGGCGTGACCAGTTATTGAGTCTAAGGGGGCGATTACTATTTCACACGGGGGCATTGGGTGTTGCATAACTTTCTTTAATAAATAAATGAAATATGTATCACATTTTTGTGTTATTTGTTCACTCAGGGTCCCTTTTATCTAATATTAGGTTTTGGTTGAAGATCTGATAACATTCAGAGTCTAAAAAATGCAGAAAATCAGACTGGGGCAAATACTTTTTCACGGCACTGTGCGTGTGTGTGTGTGTGTGTATATATATATATGTCATTCAAGTAAATATATAAACACGAAGTTAAGGCAGAATATGTTATATAAAGTTAACGCTTTCAGTTTGCCAAGCTTAGGGTCTATTCAATTGATCTTAACAGAATCAATCTAGAGAGCCCAATAAATGCACTGTCCAGTGTCTGATTTTATAAACCTTTAATAATTATTGTGGCATTATTTAGATCTGCCAACATTTATATCAGTTGATTCCAACCCATTCTTTCTTTTTCATAAAATCAAAAAGTGAAAAACATGTAACATTTGAGTTCTTTGGCAAGTAAAATACCTTCTGAAATCTGAAACTTTTAGGTTGCGGATTTTAGAAAGAAATAGTTATTGGATGCCCTACGCTGTTATCCAGTGGCCCAGTGGAGCATGTGCTTGGTGTTATCTCCCATCATGATTCAGAATCTTTGTGCTTCATGGCGTTTTCTGTCCCTTTTGTTGTTGAGATGGATGAGATCAAAAGCAAGGAAAGGGTGATTCTGGCTGCGGAGAAGGAGCTTGGTGTCCAGGCCGGCTACACTCAGAAGCTGCTCCTGCAGAAGGAGGCTCTGGGTGAGCAGCTGGTGCAGGTGAAGGAGGCTGAGCGACATCACGGCAGTCCCAAGCGAGAGCTTCCTCCGATGCTGGGAGACTCCCCAGACTTCACACTGAGCCAGGTGAGATGCACAGCACCACGGTGAGAGAAGCCTCGTGATGAGAGCAGCTACAGCTTTTAAAATAGATAAAAAGGTAACAGTGTGAGAAGTACAGTACACTGAACTGTAAAGGGCCCTTGGATGGGTTGCAATAATTATTTCTAGAAAGAAGGGTTCTAGCCTGCTTTCCTGGTGGATCCAGCACCACCTGAAAGTTTATAGCTAATAAAGCTAGGATCATGTGGAAAAGTATGTTGTGACAAAATACAGCTCCTAGTCACAAAATTCCTGTAGCTCTGTTCTACGCCCCTATAGATAGTAACTTTAGGGCAACATAATACAGTGTTCTCTAGTTTAATGGGGTAGTGACAAGTCGTACTGTAATTAAGAGACTGCTCTCTGTATTCTGCCTTTTAATGAGAATGACATTCGGAACAGTACGGCCTCTTTACCGGTTCTGTACGTAAACTTCTGATTGAGGTTCCTAAAGAAAAGAATGAGGGCAAACATTAACTTTTTTATTTTTTTTTTAAGTTGTTTTGAGGTTTTCATTGATTTTGTTAAACTAGCTATGCGATGCACTAATGATATAACTTGCAATACCAGCAGCTGGATGAGAGAGATCTGCGGAGGTTCCAGTTGAAAATCGCGGAGCTGAACGCAGTCATTCGCAAACTGGAGGACAGGAATACACTGCTCGCTGATGAAAGGAACGAGCTGGTAAGGGAACTAAGGCGTGGCTCATTAACAATGAGGGGATGGTACATTTATTGTATTTAAATAGAACACAATCTCGGGCAATAGTAACCCTGTAATGAACAATCCTTGATTAAAGAAAAAAGAAAACACTAATCTCTTCTATTAACTGGAATTTTGGTTACATTTCGATATTGTGACCTACTGCGAGAGGAAGAGATAAAGCATGCAGACTGTCATTAAATCTGAAGTGTCATTGATTTGACGCCTGTCTGTGGAGCCTGGAGGCTGGGTGTAAAATATGCAAATATGTATTATGTACTACACAATTGCGGTTTGATTAATTTCTGGATTATGCATCAGCATTAGCTAGGAGTCTGATTACTCTGGCTGCATAAAGATTTTATTAAAAAAAAAAAAAAATTGTCACCCAATACATTTACCTGGCCCCCCATGTTTCCAACTTAACTGTACATTTCGATTGGTGTTGCAACTTACACACAAAAAAGGACTAACTAAAGCTTGGCCAAAAATGTAACAAAATCTTGTTAAAATTAGGTTTTAAAAGTTTACAAAACAGGACTTTCTGATTGATTTCCACATATAGTAGCAACACATGGAAAAAACTGGCTTCACCTATGATAAAGTAATTTAGTGCTCGTCTTCTGTGGTGCCTTGCATCTGCATACTGAATGGCACTGTCCTTCTGTCAGTGCTTTTTATAGAACAGCCTACTGAATGAACCGTCCTTCTTACCTTTTAAATCGCGCTGTATTTCTTTTTTTGTTTGTTTTAGCTGAAGCGGGTTCGAGAGACAGAGAGTCAGATGAAGCCGCTGTTTGAAAAGACCAAGAGGCTGTCCAAGAAGAACGAAGACCTTCTGCAGTCTCTACAGCGCATGGAGGAGAAGTTAAAGAATCTGACGCGGGAGCATGCCCAAATGGTGAGTGGCAATGCAATGTGGACCAACACGTTAAGATTTGTTTTTTGTTTGTCTGTTTGTGTTTTTCAGCCATTTTGGAACCAGTTTGGAACCAGTTTGGAACCACACATGTTGGTATAATTGAAGCTATAACTGGGGGGGTGGGGGGGAGGCATCGTTCATTGCCTGCCGTTTTACAAGACTGATAACAGTAGATGCCGTGAACTTGCTTTTCTGACTTAACAGTAAAAATCATATTTACTTGCTCTAGTACTGCAACACCCCCAGTGGCAGGGGGGTTCTACTACTTACAATAATAAGAAATTTGTAAGTTAAGTTGGTTTAACTACTAATTTAGAGCAATTGGGCTCCCAATAAAAATAATTAGCACACAGGTTCTGCTTAAAAATCGAGAAGCAAGTGAAACAAGTTGAAGAGCGAAGGTGGCAAGCCAAACAGTCATAAAGGAAACTGAGATATTTCATTGGTACAGAGAATTTAGCAATGGGCTAAAAATACCCACCAGTCAAAAAGATCATTCCAACTTTAGTACAGGGATGATTTAGCAATGGATCCAAAAGTACACTGCAATCAAGAGTTTTATTTTAACAGCAGTAATAGTCAAAAATACACATAGTTTAATAAGAATACTGCATCCAGCTAAATTTAATATAGTGGTAACGTTAAGGTTGTAGAAATAGACACACTGGTGTTGTACATATTAAAGATACAGTGTGTAAAGCATTTTTTTATTTTTTATTTAGTTATTCAGTAAAATTGTGATCCCTTTCAAGTACGAAATGTAGCCATTACTGAATGGGTATTTACCTCCTAAAGCCCCCGAATCCTGAATGCTTCATATACCAAAGCTGTTCTTTGAGCCTGTGACGCAGCCATGACCCCGCCCTCAAGGGATCAAAAGTACTGCGCTCACAGATCTCAGCGCCATTTTTCCTTTCAAGACTGACCTGATCGGAGAGCCTTGTTCAGATAAGTAAATTGTTGCTTATATCTGTATATATTTCACATTTTATGTGTTTACACATTTTGTATGTGATTAGTTTAATGAATCTCTGTAGTAGTTTTTCTATTTATGCATATTTGTGTGGACTACAGCCTTGTGCCCCGCGTGAAGCCAGCGGCTCGTGCTGCTTCTTCCCAGGGACCCAGCAACATAAGTCGGCTGACTTTGTGCTCTCCGTTGCTGGGGCGCTGTGTGGAATGGCCGGTGTGTGCAAGGTGTGTGGAACCCCCATGGAGGGGTCTCCACATCAATGTTTTTAGAGCTTCAGGCAGTTTATATGGCCTTGCAGAATTCAAGGTTCGAGGGAGACATGTGCTTATATGTACAGACAACACAACAGTGGTGACTTACATCGACCACCAGGACGGACTCTGGTCACCCAGTCTCTATCATGTGGCCTGCAAGCTTTTGCTCTGGGCACACGATAACCTCCTCTCTCTGCGGGCAGTTCATCTGCCCGGGGTGATGAACTGGGTGGTGGACCTCCTCTCAAGGGGAGTCCCCAGCAGCTAAGAGTGGAGACTTCACCCTGAGGTGGTAAGTGTCATCTGGGAGAAGTTCGGGAGAGCAGAGATAGACCTCTTTGCCCCCCAGGAATCAACCCAGTGTCCCCTCTGGTTCTCCATAATCGGAGGTGGGGAACCGCTGGAAATAGATCCCTTGGCATGTGTTATATATGCCTTCCCACGCTCGCCCTGCACCCGCTGTCTCTGGAGAAAGTCAGGCAGGACCATGCCAAGGTGCGCCTAGTAGTCCCATATTGGCCCAGGAGGATTTGGTTTTCAACCCTGATGAGATGCAGGCATTCTCTATTGCGAAAGCCTGCTTATTTTGTTTACAGAGGCCAGGACAAAGGTCACGCTCCATACCAATCCTGCCTTCTTGACGAAGACTATCTGGCATGCCCTGTGGAATTGGAGGCTTTCCATCCACCTACTTTTTAGTCTGACAAGGAGTGACAGCTCCATACGTTCTGCCCAGTTCAGGTCCTGGGTCATGATGTTGACAGGACAAAAAGTTGGTCAAACCCTGTCTAAGCAGCAGCTGTCCAAGTGGACACCAGACGCATTCAAGACTGCATATGAGCTGGCCAACTTGCCCCCTCCAGAAAAGCTGACTGCCCATTCTACCAGTGGCTCCTCAAAACCCTGGTTTTGGAACTAGCCTTGTAGCATTCCTGTCGTTCTGAATTCCTGCCCTTGCGACGGCTTGGGTATACTCACCCATTCAGTAATGGTTACATTTCGTACTTGAAAGGGAACGTTAGGTTATTATCTTAACCCTGGTTCGCTGAAATAGAAATGTAACCATTAACCTTCAAGGTCGTTTTGTTCATTTATTCACAGCAGGCTTGAAAGTAAAAATGACGGTGAGATCTGTGACTGCAGTTCTTTTTTGGATTTTGGAATCAGTAACGTTTAGAAAATATTAGCTTATTTTTTTATTAAAATAACCACATGAGCAAAATTGTTATTTTTCATTATTCATATAACCCTCTTAAATGACAGAATGCATTTAAATGTGCTAAAAAAAAAATTAAAAAAGGCTTGGTCTTTATTACCTCATTTGGTGTGAACAATAGGTGTTTCATTTCTTTGCCTTTTTTATGATTTTAAAAGCACTTTGTTTTCCATTTGATCATTTTTATATATTTGTGTGTATCAGATTAAATCACTGCCCGGTACATGAGGAAGCAGTTATGGGTAAATGATTTAAAAGTGAAGTCATGCTTTGGGAGAGGAGCTTGTTTACATTCAAGTTCAGTGAAGCCAGTGTTCGGAGAAGTATCAAATACAATTAGACCTAATCCGTTATGCACACTCGATGTCAGCACAGGGATGCAAACTCTTTTTTCCGATTTTGAATATGTTCATTCATTTTGGGATGGTATCAGTCAAGTGACTTTTTCAATTAGATTGTGCCACATAGAAATCCTTCATGGCCGCCTGCTGTTAATGATTGCAAAGTGGCCGAAGTACAAAACACTGTGAATACTGTGTTTTATAGTTATAAATATGTTGTAAATTGAGTTCCTAAACTGTGAGAAACTATGACAAGGTTTAAACGTTACACTTTAGAAACCCACAGCCCTAAATGTTTGGCTGGTCTTGTTTTATCAGCTCACTTTTGGATTGAATGTATGTTTAGTTATTTCTCTATTAAAGTGGTTGCTGATAAAATGATTCAACAGCAAACATGTGTTTTCATTTTATAACATAATATATGGTACTACACTAAGTTTAAAGAAATATCTGTTTGCTAATTTTGTTTTCGGGTATTCGTGCACATCCTTGGTCAGTTCACCTGGAGAGTGAAATTGTCCCCACCCCTTCAATGGCTTCTTTCCTGTCATTTAACTAGTCTTATAAATACATGTACTGTAAGCTGCTTCCTTGGTGTGAGTCAGTTGCTCTGGTAGTTACACTATGTTCCAATTAAATCACAAAGACAAGTACAAATCAGAAATCATTTTTGCTAGAGAACTTTGTGCTATGAATGGCAAATTGTGGTCCAAGCAGAAACAATGTACAATCATACAGAACACACATTAGGCTATTAAAACATTGAGTTTAAGTTTCCCTTTAATCCAGTAACTGCTTTTAATATCCTGTAACACGTGTACAGTAACACGAGTTGGCCTGTAGGCTAACACGAGTCTGTAGCAGTTTTAATTGTATTTGTATTTTGTATATTTTGCAACACATGAATGTATTCTAATCAATCAATCTCTTTTTTTTATATAGCGCCTTTCATAGTGGACCACCATCACAAAGCGCTTTACAAGATAGTGAGGAACAATGCATAATACATTATGCATTTTATAGTCCGTTCATTTTATAAACTTGACTAATAAATATTAACACTCATAGCAGTGTAGAGTAGTGGTTAGGGCTCTGAACTCTTGACCGGAGGGTCGTGGGTTCAATCCCAGGTGGGGGACACTGCTGCTGTACCCTTGAGCAAGGTGCTTTACCTAGATTGCGCCAGTAAAAACCCAACTGTATAAATGGGTAATTGTATGTAAAAATAATGTAATTGTATGTAAAAATAATCTGATATCTTGTAACAATTGTAAGTCGCCCTGTATAAGGGCGTCTGCTAAGTAATAAATAATAATTGGTGGGGCTTGCGAAGCAAGAGTCCCCACTTTAAATCTTCGACATACTACTTCTTCTTATTATTATTATTTTTTGGCACGCTACTCCTCTTACACCGTTTAAGCTACAAACGCCGTTCAAACTTTAAAACGTCTAGACCGGTCTGGAATAGTGTGCTTGTAACTTTTTGATATATTTTATACTTTTTAAACTATTAAGCTTTTTGTCCTTTTTTGTCCATCATCATTCACTTTAATAGGACTTTTTTCAACATTCTAAAGCTCCCCATTGTTTAAAAACTCTTTAACACCTCTCCCTCCCCCGCACCCCCTCCTGCTCCAACCCCTACACCCACTACATCCCCTACTAACTCGCCCTCCTTCTCCACTTTCTTGCCCCTCTCAGACTCTGACCTCTCCTCCCTGCTCCAGGGTCACAAACCCACCACGTGTGCCTTGGACCCCCTCCCCACTCACCTCTTTCAAGCTGCTGCTCCTGCTCTACTCCCCTTCATCTCCTCCCTCCTCAACACCTCTCTACTTTCTGGTATCTTTCCCTCTGCCTTCAAAAAAGCCTCTATCACTCCCCTCCTCAAAAAACCTACTCTCGACCCCACCTCCCTCCAGAGCTACCATCCTGTCTCCCTCCTACCCTTCCTCTCCAAAACCCTCGAGCGGACTGTACACCGCCAGCTCTCTGCTTTCCTGTCCAACCACTCTCTGCTTGACCCTCTCCAATCTGGCTTCCGCTCTGCTCACTCCACTGAAACCGCCCTCCTGTCTGTCACCAACTCACTTAAGTGTGCCCGAGCTGCCTCTCTCTCCTCTGTCCTAATTCTCCTCGACCTCTCTGCTGCCTTTGACACTGTTGATCACTCTATTCTACTATCATCTCTCGCTGACCTGGGGATCTCTGGCACTGCTCTGGCCTGGTTCTCCTCCTACCTCTCCAACCGCACTTACCAGGTAACCTGGCGAGGAGCAACCTCCACACCTCACCCTCTCTTAACTGGAGTCCCCCAAGGGTCAGTCTTGGGTCCTCTCCTGTTCTCTCTCTACACCCGCTCCCTGGGCCCCCTCATCGCATCCTATGGTTTCTCATACCATTTCTATGCTGATGATGCTCAGATTTTCCTCTCCTTCCCCACCTCTGACTCCACCATCTCCTCCCGTATCTCTACCTGTCTGTCTGCTATTTCCTCCTGGATGCACTCGCATCACCTCAAACTCAACCTCTCTAAATCTGACCTCCTTTTCTTTCCCTCCTCCTCCCCCTCCTCTGATCTCTCTATCTCTGTTCCTCTGGAATCTACCACACTCTCTCCCTCTTCCACCTTGGAGTCACCCTGGACCCCTGCCTCTCTTATTCCCAGCACATCTCCACTCTGGCACGCACTTGCCGATTTCTTCCTGAGCAACATCCGAAGAATCCGACCCTTCCTCACCAACTACGCTACCCAGCTCCTGGTCCAGGCCCTGGTACTCTCCCGCCTAGACTACTGCATCTCCCTCCTGGCTGGCCTCCCTGCGTCCGCCACCCGTCCGCTCCAGCTCATCCAGAACTCTGCTTCCCGCCTGGTGTTCTCTCTGCCTCGCTTCGCCCACGCTACTCCACTACTCCACTCGCTCCACTGGCTCCCGATCACCGCTCGCATCCAGTTCAAGACTCTTGTACTAGCCTACAGATGCCTTGACCAGACAGCACCCAGCTACCTCCAGACCCTCATCTCTCCCTACACCCCCACTCGACCTCTCCGCTCCGCCTGCACTAGAAGACTGGCTCTACCTCCGCTACGCTCCCCTGCCTCCAGAGCCCGCTCCTTCTCCACCCTTGCTCCGCAGTGGTGGAATGACCTTCCTACAGATGTCAGGACTGCCCAGTCCCTGACCACATTCCGGCGCCTCCTTAAGACTCACCTCTTCAAACAGCACCTGTAGAACTCCTCTGTTTGTATCCTGGGACACTATCACCCTTCATTTAAATGTGCTTTATTTTGCTCTTATCTGCCCCCTATTTTACTGCATTTAATCCTGTACTTCAGAATACTGTAATCTGCCAAGTGTTTAACCTGTAGTATTTTGTATTTAATCATATCCTGATGTAACTATCACTATTTAATCATATCCTGATGTAACTATCACTATTACCTGCTGTATTATTGAATTGTGGTTTGTCACACTTGAACAAAAGTTATTGTATTTCTTGCTCTTATTGTATTACTTGTATTGTAACACTTGAAATGTATTTGCTTACGATTGTAAGTCGCCCTGGATAAGGGCGTCTGCTAAGAAATAAATAATAATAATAATAATAATAATAATAATAATGATAATAATAATAAAAACTCCCAACATTCTATTTACTGTAAACAATGTAACTTTTGACACAAATCCGTTACTTTGACCACTTTCCCAACAAGTAAGACAAAAAGTTAGAGCATATGGAATCTTCCTCTACTTCTCTGTTATTCAAATCTGAAATCAAAACAGAAATAACTTTTACCAATCAAGAGGTACAGCTGTTTTAGTAACCGCATCAACTACATTTTCTCTAACTTTTTATAAACAAGTGAAATTTTGACCACTTTCCCAACAAGCTAGACACAAAGTTAGAGGGTATGACATCTTCCTCTACTTCTCTGCTATTCAAATATGAAATCAAAACAGAAATAACTTTTACCAATCAAGAGGTACACCTGTTTTAGTAACCGCATCAACTTCTTTCAGTAGGCTACTTCCCACTGTTAAATTAACTGTCATAGAACTTTGAGAAATTTAAAATTATAGCACATTCTAAGCATGACAATTAATAAACAATGTGACTTTTGACACAAATCAGCTACTTTGACCACTTTCCCAATAAAGCAAGCCCCACAACTTTACTTGTAAAGTTACCATCTAGTTATTATTATTATTATTATTATTTGTTTATTTAGCAGACGCCTTTATCCAAGGCGACTTACAGAGACTAGGGTATGTGAACTATGCATCAGCTGCAGAGTCACTTACAACTACGTCTCGCCCGAAAGACGGAGCACAAGGAGGTTAAGTGACTTGCTCAGGGTCACACAGTGAGTCAGTGGCTGAGGTGGGATTTGAACCGGGGACCTCCTGGTTACAAGCCCTTTTCTTTAACCACAGGACCACACAGCCTCCAATAATAAATACTTTATTTTAACCTGTTGCCAAAAAAAACAGTCCACTGGGAGTTACAAGTAATGCTCTGAGCAAACTGAACCCAGGTGGTTTTCTGTTTGATCCCCTGCTCAGTACCATTGCCACTCATTAATACTTTTGTTGTTGTTATAACTCTGCTGAAATAGACCATGTCAGTATTACTTCAAACAGACGTTTCACACATACTGTACACTGTGCAACCCAGCGGGCTCTTTACTTGAAGGTTTAGTCCGGAGATTTGTTCTAACTTCACCCATTTGAGTCATGCCTTACAGTTCAGCTGACTTTAGTGTTACATTGGGATTTGAATTATTTACCAGAAAACTAAGACCACTGAACAAATGTTATGTGTGACTTTATCTATGAATCATGGGCTCTTAATTATGTGGTGCACCAGTCTTTATTATTACAATTTACACAATGGAATATGAATTTAATTCCATACGTTTCCTACATAGTTTTTAACCTATTAACACTATAAAACTAAGGTTATTGTAAATGAAGGGAATGACAATTGCATTTCCGATACAGGTATGTGTTGATCACACTTTATTACTGTGAATCTGGATATGTCTGTTTTAGGGCTGTGATTCAGGCTTGAGAGCTCTTAATCCAATTCAAGGCATATCTTTCCATTTTATTTAGCCTAATCCAATAATAATTCTAAATACATTTTTAGACTTGACTGCCCTCCTTAGATTTTGGAGACAGCTTAGCAGCCAGGGCCCTGATGTATGGATGTATGTACTGTTGCTAGGTTTGAAATGTAGTGCCATGCAAAAATGTTGGATGGTGCAGTTGGTTCAGCTGTGATACACTGCTGCCCTCCTTTGATTGGTAACAGATAATACATTCCAAGGCAAAGACTTACCTTACTAAGCACACCCTACTGAACATTAAGGAAAAAGTAAATACCAGTACTGTAACTCAGAACAGCCATATTTTCAAACTTAAGGTGTGTTTATTTCTAGAACAGGAAGTACAGTTTCTGGAACTACAATCTTTTATTTAAAAATAATAGTAATATCATTCGTTATTTAAAGGCTAGTATTGATACAGCCAAAACTCCAGCAAGCAAATTAAATTTGATACTTGTCAATTTAATTCAAGAAACAGATTTATTATATAGTACATCAGAGCTGTCCAACCTTTTTGACTGAAAGAGCTGTAAAAAGCTAAACAAAATTTATAAAGGAAAATAACTGGACTATGCTCCCAGTGAGTCATATGTGGCTTCAGATCCATCCGCTGGACTGCCTTGCAGTACACCAATAATCCATATTCACTTTGCATTTCATATTTACAGTTTTGGGACTCTGCATAAGATCTGCTTAAAGATAGCATGCAGATAAAAGGTTGAACAACGTCAGTAGTGTACACTGTAACAGCAGCATTTAAATTTGTACTGGTGGTGTTTTGCTATTTCACGATTTAAAGTATTTCTTTCTACCAATTTTCTCACTTATTTTACAGAAAGAAAAATTACACGCGCAGACACAAACTGCTCTGAGGAGGCCGAGCTCTCTCAACGATCTGAACCAGACCCACGAGGAACAGGAAGTGGAATTCCTCAAGCTGCAGGTCATAGAGCAGCAAAACATGATAGATGACTTATCCATGGTAAGCCTATTTCTTAATGTACGTTGACCTGGCACTCCACATTTAATATTTGTTTTCTATTTATACACAGCGTGTACATTACACAGAATAAAGCCCAATAGTATTGCAAATTATCTTTAGGATACTCCAGAGATGATTAGAGATGTGTGCAGTTTGAAATGTTGTGTTTTTTTTTTTTTTTTTTTTTTTAAACTGTCCTTTAAATAAAATGTGCTACCTCCTGATAATTAAAACTCAGTATCATCTAACAATTGGCAATTTGCTCTGAGAGACTGCTCCCTCTTTCCCTTACATTTGTGTTTTAATTTCTCAGTAACCTCTGCCTACAGTGTCTGTGTTTAACAAATCATTTTTTGTTACAATTTACTGTTCCTAATCCCTTAATCGGAACTGATGATGCTGCCAATTATTTTTCTCACAGCAAGTGAGCTTAAGCACATCAACCCATATAAATATGTCTTTAACTGGAGAGATGGTTTACAGATGCAAAGTATATTGAAACGTAACAATTCAAATATAACAAAAGCTAGCGAGTGTTATAAGGAATCCTTTTGTTGTTTTTTTTCATAAATAATCACATACACATCTTCAGGTAAAATATTTATTTCATATACATATATCTTTTTTAGCTGGATAGACAGATACAGTTTGAAAGAGAGAGAGGGAGGCAGGGGGTATAATGAAATACATATTTCAATGCAAAAGGATCAAATGCAGTACCTGGTTATGTTTTAATTTAAAAAAATCTCATTTTAAAGGGGATTAAAAACTTGGCAAACTTCAAACTTCCTTAGTGTGGTCCAGGGGTTAAACTAAAAGGTTTATAATCAGGCGGTCCAAAGTTCAAATCTCAGCTCATCCACTGACTCTTTGCATGACCCAGAGCAAGTCACTTAACCTCCTTGTGCTCTGTCTTTCGGGTGAGACGTTGTTGTAAATGACTGATGCATGGTTCACACACCCTAGTCTGTAAGTCGCCTTGGGTAAAGGCATCTGCTAAATAAACAAATAATACTAATAATAATAGTTATGAGTGTGTGTGTCTATATATATATATATATATATATATATATATATATATATATATATACACACAGTACTGTGCAAAAGTTTTAGGCAGGTGTGAAAAAATGCTGTAAAGTAAGAATGCTTTCAAAAATAGACATGTTAATAGATTATATTTATCAATTAACTAATTGCAAAGTAAGTGAAGTGAGTGAACAGAAGAAAAATCTAAATCAAATCCATATTTGGTGTGACCACCCTTTGCCTTCAAAACAGCATCAATTCTTCTAGGTACACTTGCACAAAGTCAGGGATTTTGTAGGCATATAGTCAGGTGTATGATTAAACAATTATACCAAACAGGTGCTAATGATCATCAATTCAATATGTAGGTTGAAACACAATCATTAACTGAAACAGAAACAGCTGTGTAGGAGGAATAAAACTGGGTGAGGAACAGCCAAACTCAGCTAATATATATAATCATCTTGAACATCGTAATGGGTACATTTGTATTTTACTTAATATATCAATGCCTCAAAAGAGCAGCATAGCTAGTGGAAAGTGTTGTCTAGTTTGTATTTGTTGTATTAGGAGAGACTTTGACCACCCTAAATAAAATATCTATTTTCCCTCTATAGGAAAGAGACAGATTAATGCGATGCAAGAAAACCAAAAGGAAAAGCATCAAGCTGCCAAAGGTAAGGGAACCAGTAATCTAATTCTTAAAATATTGTATTTACATGTTACAGGCTTTTTTTTGGTCCTTCCAGCTAAAAATCAAATTAGCTAAATGATCAAATGAGTCCTGCAGAAGTGAGGTATTGTATCTGTTTCGCAGGTTGTTGATTAGTCCAGTACTGAATGCTCTGTAGTATCTGTTGTATAGAGAATATAATTTCATGTGTCCTATGGAGGTGGAGGACTCAGACTAGAGTCACAATTTTCATTACCTGGGATTCATGAAAATGAGATCGAGACATGGACTTGGATTTAATTCTCAAACTGAACGCAGTAGGGATTCAAGGAAATGCATGCACATGGATTAGGGAGTGGTTCACATGTAGAAAACAGAAAGTACTGATTAGAGGAGAGACCTCAAAATGGAGCGAGGTAACCAGTGGAGTACCACAGGGATCAGTATTAGGTCCTCTGCTATTCCTAATCTACATTAATGATTTAGATTCTGGTATAGTAAGCAAACTCGTTAAATTTGCACATGACACAAAAATAGGAGGAGTGGCAAACACTGTTGCAGCAGCAAAGGTCATTCAAAATGGTCTAGACAGCATTCAGAACTGGGCAGACACATGGCAAATGACATTTAATAGAGAAAAGTATAAAGTACTGCACGCAGGCAATAAAAATGTGCATTATAAATATCATATGGGAGATACTGAAATTGAAGAAGGGAACTATGAAAAAGACCTAGGAGTTTATGTTGACTCAGAAATGTCTTCATCTAGACAATGTGGGGTATAGACAATGTCGACCCAGGGAACTTTTTTGACCTGAAAAAAGAAACAAGGACCAGGGATCACAAATGGAGATTAGATAAAGGGGCATTCAGAACAGAAAATAGGAGGCACTTTTTTACACAGAGAATTGTGAGGGCCTGGAACCAACTCCCCAGTAATGTTGTTGAAGCTGACACCCTGGGATCCTTCAAGAAGCTGCTTGATGAGATTCTGGTATCAATAAGCTTCTAACAACCAAACGAGCAAGATGGGCTGAATGGCCTCCTCTCGTTTGTAAACTTTATGTTCTTATGTTGACTCTGGGACTTGGATTTGACTTGCGACTTTCTGACTTTTCCATTATGTGTAGCCCCACCCTAGGGGACAGATGTTTGGTTCTTACTTTGTATCAATGGCTAGCGCTTTATATAACCTCTGTTTTTGTTTAGTTAGCATCATGATGCGTGTGTAGCAGGATAGCATCAGAAAGGAGACTCGGAGTTTGGAAAGCTGCAGTTTAAGCGGTATGCACACTGTTAATAGACAAACAAAACACAGGAGCATTTGAAAAAATGGTTTACACAAAACAATACTGAACACAAAACACTGTTGTCAGGCTGGGCATTCGCCTTCACTGACAAGTACAGCAATTACACAGCACACACAGTTTAACAACTCTCCACCTCAAACAAAGGACTTCTCCTTGATTTTATACATGTGGCCACTCCCTAGTTAGCATCAATTATCTAACTGGGGAATGGCCACACCTGTGATTGCTGGCAGGGACAGATTTAACCCCATTCCTGCCAACCATTCCCACACACACACTATTTATAGCCGCAGGGCTTCTGCCCTGCCATAGCGTGTTTTCAGGTGTTTGCAGCTTTCAGGCCTTTATATCATGTCTCTTACAAAGTAACACAATTGGTGGTAAATGTTTTGTAGACATGCCCCCTGATATTTTATTTAAAAAAAGACTGGCTTCAATACTAACAACTGTCTTGTTTCATGAGAAGAATGGACTCATGTTTGTACTCCGGGGTTCTGAATGATTGAGTTTTGCTGCATGTGATAGAGTGGAAACCCGCTATGCAACGCACTCCATCACTGACACAGTTCCCTTACCTGGTTACAACATGGACAATTGTATAAAGGCTGTTTTATCATTTAACTGTTTTGGATAACATCTGTGGTTAAAACTAGTATTGGTTTTAAGAATAAATAAATATTGAACTTACCTGGGGGAGGTGCCGGGTCATGGAAAGCAACCTGGAAAGAAAGAAAGGTTCTCCGCGTATCGGAGATTGATACACTGAAACTATTGGTGTGGATTATGTTATGGTTAACTATTATCCAGGGAATGACTTGGATTAAAGAATATGGTAATTTATTTTGTGTTGGATCACTTCAGGGGAGGGGCTAATGGGAACAGTTATAGTACCTGGTTGTTGGTTCATTCGAGAGAGGGGGATTGAGAGCATCAGCTCTGTCTGTGACGCTGAGTAGATGAGTACTCTGCGTGGTAGAAATGTTTTGTTTAAAAAATGTGTTTTTGTATTTTTTGGTTCTTTGCATTTGCGTTGTGAATTTCTTTTTCTTTTTATGAATTATTTTTATTTATTTGCTTTTGGTTTAGTATATTGCTGGAAGCCTCTACATAAATCTCACTTACTTGCCATTTATGATTAATTCCTGCACCCCAACCACTTCACCACGATGCATTAGACTGCAACACAGGATTTTCTCACACACTGAGAACCAGCCAGTTCTACATGGTCTTGTGTTTAAAACCCTCATTGCCTGGCAGTTGAGCAAAAAATTGCGTAATTAACTTCTTTTTTTTTTTTTGCATCATTTTAATGTATTACTTTTTTTCATATATATTTTTTTTCTGTTCTTTTATATGCTGTCTCTTCCATGCAAATTCTAGCCCTGAACAGTCCTATGGCAAACTCAGGTGGGAAGTATAGGTAATTGAGCAGACCACTGAAATGGGCCCTGTGGATGCAGAGATGAGCAAGTAGGGGTGGAGCTTCAGACCCCCAGAGTCAATGAGACTTGCAGAAGTATTGTCATCATGTATGCATGCTCACAATTAGATTTTCAGCAGTGCTTCAAAAGATGAAGCATTGAAACCTCACAGAGCGGTGGGGAGTTTGATTGAAATAAAAAGAAAAGGCAATTGTTTTTGCTTGTTTGAGTTGTGATTGGAATTGAGTCAAGGCATGTGATTTTCATCTTGCGGTGGTACTATTTAGGAAATGTATAATCATTTGGAACATTATTCCAGGTTTCAGTCGTGCATTTTTGTGTACTGTTCCTAAAAAAGGAAATCGGCACTGGACATTTCTTAGTTATTTTTTACAAACAGCATGGCTGCCTGATATTGACAGTACACAGCATTGCTTTGGAAGGAATGAATCGCAGATAATTGTGGAACAGCGTTTCTACCTGGCTATTGCACTTGCTGTTTGACGATGGAGGATTTGATTCTTATCTTGTATTTTTCTTCCTTCATCTGTTTGTGTGCACTTGTTTGCCTGTACTTTTCTGGCTGCCAAGAAATGACCTACAAACATGAAGGTAAAGATTCAGATTCCCCAATGTGGGGCAAAAAGTAGGTTGGTATTTTATGGAATATATATATATATATATATATATATATATATATATATATATATATATATATATATATATATATATATATATATATATTGAAGTTAACATTAGGTAGTCAAAGATTAGGGTTAATCGGGGTCTGTGAAACCTTTGGAACATGTTATAAACTGTTTTTATTCAGCATTTGTTCAAAATAGGTATATTTGCATTTAAAATCTCTGTATTTGTGCTTTCACCTGGACAAGCTTTGCTTTCAGTGCAGGTGATGCTGATAAGAGCTTATACTATATGAAGATAGGCTTTGTTATTTAAAATTTGTTATTTAAGATTTAAAAATTGAACTGCTTACCAACTGCTCCAGTTTAATTACAACAAGAATCTAAACTGATAATTGATAATGGGTTACGAGATATTACCCTTCTCAACTACCTGTGCATCAGTTATTTTGATGAATCTTGCAGTGTATGAATTTTATATAATATACTGCCTATATTAGGGTGTAGTTACTATAGTGGCCCAAGTCACAGAACCAATTAACACTTGTCACGAGGCACACCTGCTTGTACTCCAGCAGTGCTTTTAGCTGTTTCATAAGAAAGCCGAACATGGAGCTCTGTATCCTTGACAGGGAGTCGAGGGAAAATTCAATAAGTACGATGCTGGCTGAGTCTCCTGTGATTCCTTGTTTGTTCTGAATTTCAAGCTAATGAATGCCCTTGATTCTTTGTAATCCTGAATTTAAAGGAATACACAGGAGGTGTGTTGTCACACAGTTGTTGACTATTTGGTTTCTAACAACCTAAAGGTACTGTATCATGATGAAAGTTTTAAAATCAGCATTTGGTTTATATTGTAGTGCACAAAAGGTGCTGCGTTTTGAATCTGTGCGTTTCATTTATTTGAATAGATAGGAGATACTGTCTTCCACAAGGTCCACTTTACTCATTGTAGTTTCTTGCTAGTTTAAACCATATAGTGATTATATGTTTGACTACTAGACTAATATGTTTCTTTAGTTTTACTCGGATGCATAAATAGGCAGAATGTAGCAAAAGTCTAATTGACGAAAGTGTTTGCCATCTCTCAAATCTAATAATTAGGTCTGCAGAGCTGTCCATGGTTCTGACTCGCAGTGTGTGTGTGTGAGAAAAAAACAATGTGCTCTGACCCCTAAACTAGTCCTTCTACAGTAACTGATTGCAGTGCTTGTGTTGCTGAGAGAGGTGTGTGAATTCACATTTGTATATAATGGTACCGACCATCATAAACTTTTAAACTGTCATTTTACTATCCCGTGGCTTCATTCAGTGATGCAATGTACTCACGCACACATTGGTTCACCTGTGGGTGTTCCGAACACTGTTTTTACGGGACGAAGATTAAGCATTAAAAATATCTGCTTTATAATTAACCGCTGCAACAGTTAGGTGTCCTGAGCCAGTCTTAAGGGCGTCTAATGAAAGACAAGGTCAGTTATTGACAGGTAATAATGGCTGAAGGATATTCATGCTCATATGGGCTAACACATATTTTTTTATGTTTAGGTTATACATTGTTCATATTAAAATGTCACACATAAGCATATGCAGAAAATAACATTGAAATGAGCTTCAGAGGATGCATCCTAATGTGATAACGAAAGTAAATACCAATTTATTATTTGTGATACCCGGTGTAGCTTAATTCCTCCTGATAGCAAACATGAAAGAAATGCACTCAGTTGAACCCTTATGGCATTCTGTTTTGTTCGCAGAGGCATGTTGTGGAGACATATTTTGGATTTGACGAAGAGTCGGTGGATTCCGAGACCTCCTCCTTGACTTCCTACAACACAGACCGAACAGACAGGACTCCGGTATCTCCAGAAGACAACCTGGATGAAGTAAGGAAGAACGAACAGCAGTCCCATGGGCCTGAGGGGATAAGCTACACAAATGGAAATAGTTGCTGAATGAAAGAACAAACTGCTTTGCCTGTCTACAATATAAATACAAAAAAATGAAGGGCTCGTTTTACAAAGCTGTTTACTCCAAGACCTCATTAGCATGATGTTTTCACAAAATTTCATAAAATAAAATGACCTGCTGGGGCTTTATAAGTAGTCTCGAGTTGTTTCTTATTCGTTTTAGAATTGTAAACATGAATTTATACAGACTTCATTCTATCTATCTACACTGTATATTACTCTGTTTGACATTTTGTTTTGTAATTTTTTTGGTCCGTTGTCTAGGGTATATTGAGAGAAGAATCAGAGCTGCGGTTTAGACAGCTGACAAGGGAGTACCAGGCACTGCAGAGGGCCTACGCTCTGCTTCAAGAGCAAGTTGGGGGGACACTGGACGCTGAGCGGGAAGCTAGGGTAAGCTTCACTGGGAAGGCAGAACAACTTTTAAGGAGAACAAACCCTGTATGGGGAATCATATTTATGTGATTTTAATTCCACCGATGTGACCCTGTTTTTCAAACTCCAAACCTTGCCCCATGGATATACACATGTTGAAATTATCTTGGTTTAGACGCAGAAGTGACTTTGATCACTTACCGATTTGTGTTAAAAAGGAAGCCTGCTTTATAATGCTTTTTGCATTGCTTATCCAATGCTCTTATGCATTTTAATGGAATGTTAAGGCTTTGCAACAGTAATAATGGTTGACAAGGTTTTTTTTAATTTTTTTATATTAAGTTAATTGTAGTAATACATTTTTAAATAGTGTACCAGAAACCAAGCTCTTGTGGTACAGCCCTAATTGGAGAATATAGAAGCTGTAGAATTCCATTAAACACCAGTAGCATTACATAAAATTTACATACGCTCGGACAAAGACTTTAGATGTTATCTGTGACCCAATACAGACTCTCCTAGAACCATGAATGTTCCTGTGGTATTTGTCTATGGTTACAGCAAAAATGTGCTATATAAACACTACAGGCTTAATCCAATATGGCTGCCGCATTAAGGTTATGTGACTTTATTGGTTTCTGCAAAATGGAGACAGCATACGTTGAGATATTTCCTTCATATTTTCTCTGTATTGTATGATCCTCTCAGTCAAGTTCAATTACTGGTGTTTCACGGTCATTCACGTTGGGTATAGCATCGATGGAGACCGCAGTCTTTGAGGTAGTGTCTTTACATGTTTTTCACAGCTTACTGTGCATCTGATGTCACCTCTACCAGGCATGCCAGTTCTGAGTTGTCGTTTTCTCCCTGCTCCTGTTTGAAAGTTAGTAACACTTCATTAGTTAACAAAGGAACTAATTGGTGTGCTGTTGTTGTTGTTATCTCCACAGACCCGTGAGCAGCTGCAGGTGGATCTAATAAGATACCAGGGGAAAATAGAAGACCTTGAGAGATCCCTGGCAGAGAGGGGGCAGGTAAAAGAAGCTGGAAATAAACTCCTCTCTAGAACCGCCATTGCCTTGCTGTGCATGATCCTGACAGCTTTCTGTTTTGCTTGGCATTTTATCGACTCCATCTGCCACCCGGCTGTTTGATTTGAGCATAAAATATTTACATTATACCCTGCATTTTAGCTGAGGTGCACCTAAACTGTACCAACGGTATGTGTTTCATAAAAAATAAGATTTATCTTTAGGTCAAATCAGCATTTCCACATAGAATTCTTTAGTTTTAAACATAGGGACAACGTGATAAAATGTGCATTTCCATTAGTGATTTGCTCCATTCATTTCCATTATTACTGTAAGGAGAGTTATAGTTTGATGGCTTTGAAGCAAAACCCGCTCAGTCTAACTGTGCCAGACTTATTGCACAGTTATTATGGCACATTGCTGATTTGAAAAGGTATGAAAATAGTGTGTACATTTTGGTAAAACCACATCACACTGTATTAATGCATTCTCTGTTAGGATTGTTCTTAAATACTCACTTTATTCTGCCCCAGAAACTGATTCGGTGGGTTTTGGAATAACATATTTAATTTATGCCAGAAGGAACCAATATTGTCATAATAAGGCATGGGCTAGAGATTTTTTGATATGCTTTTTGACTGTTAGGTTACCAAAATAACAATATTTAATATCTTAGAAGTTTTCTCTGCAGGTTGCTGAAAATATAATTGCATCAGTCCCCTACATTTTTAAAAAATAAAAAAGGCAGCCTTTGAAAACCACACATTTTTTTGCATGTTTCTGATTCTGGCAATAATCATATTTTCCCCGATCTATACTCCATACGTTTGTATGGCACGGGTCTCCCTGTTCTGTATGCTAATGGTATACTGTAGAGGAAGGCTCTTAAAAAACTATTTTTGAAAGAGAAAAGGACGTGATCCAATTCAGACACTTTGATTAGCATATAAATACACATCAGAGCAGTGACCACTCGCTCACATCAGAGCAGTGACCACTCGCTCACATCAGAGCAGTGACCACTCGCTCACATCAGAGCAGTGACCACTCGCTCACATCAGAGCAGTGACCACTCGCTCACATCAGAGCAGTGACCACTCGCTCACATCAGAGCAGTGACCACTCGCTCACATCAGAGCAGTGACCACTCGCTCACATCAGAGCAGTGACCACTCGCTCATTAGAAGAACAGGGAAGTTTATACTTAAATAGATGAGAACAAATTCACTTCAAAATCTGACAATAATTCACATATAAATCTTGCTGGTTTGAAATATTGATGGTTGCTGCTTTTTTGTTTGTGCTGTTTTTTTTTTTTTTGTTATACTCATTTCTTTAACATTTTGAATTCATGCTTGTCTTTCATTCCGTTTGTATCCCTTTATTCCTTGTTATTGTTCTCATGACTGTACATTTAAATGTTGTCTGCATGGGGCAAATGTTAAAACATGATTCTCAAGCGTGGCTAAGTGTCTCATTTTCTGTACAAACGTGCTTTGTTTGGAAGTGTTAACTTTTCAAAAAGGCCTTTCTATTACTGTCTGCATCTGCCTTTCAGTCTAATAAAATTATACAATTGAAACAATTTTCTTGGATGAGTCATAGCTGATGTTTTCACTTGGTTTGTTGAATAGCTTAACTGAAATGTTTTACTGCTATTGTAAGTCAGAAGGCACTTCTCACATGTACAGCACTTTGTGCATTAACCAGTACAAAAAAAAAAAAAAAAGAATTTTCTTCTACAATATGAAGCACTCATAATACACGGTATGAGAAGAAAAAAGTTCTTTGTGAGTATAACAATTTGCAAACTATTTTAATCTACATTCAAATGAATTTTCCAGTATAATGGTGTATAAATACTACACCTATGCTTGTTTGATGCAGTGCTACTGTTTATTTTAATGAACATGTTTCTGTATTCTAACCACAGGACTCCAAATGGGTGGAGGAAAAACAACACCTCATCAAAACAAACCAGGAGCTCTTAGAGAAGGTACACAGAAACCACAATTTGGGTCAGCAGTTTCCAGTTTGCAGTATAAAAGTTTGATAAGTCCGCAGAGACTAAGCGCAGTGCTGGGTATTTTATTTATTAAAAGCTTTTCTATGAATACATCAAACACATTATAAAACATGGACCCTTCCCTCCTTCTAAACAGCTGTTTTACATTACCAACAACCACTTAACACCTAGTACATCAAACTGCATAATCACTTTGCAGACCAAACCAGAGGTTAGGTTTATTTGAATAATTTCGAGGAAATACATCATGAAACTGTACTTATGTAAATGGAAATATTGACAGTATATAACCAGCACACAACCGCCTGTTATGGGAAAGCCTATTTCTATTAATTAACCACAAAAGCTGAAACAAATAGTATCCATTAGGCCATTTTTTAAGATAAGATTTTTAAAAAAATCTGTTCAGGTGGCAAGTACAATGATAAAATAAATACCTGTTTGAGGTTTGAGTAGTCAGGGTTGTACTTCCATATAATTTCCATATAATTTTAGAGAAGGCTGCCATTAACACTTTATAAGAAGTCGTGGGCATCCAAATGGTACGTGCATATAGTAGACGCTATTCATAATTCTGAACACCACCAGGATTTCAGTAGAGCGGATATTATCCAACTTTATTTTTATTATATATAGTGACCAGTGAGTATTTACATTTTGACTGCAGTTAAAAAGAGAATGACCCAAAATATTGAATCCAAATTAGTATGTCCAGGTGTGGCACAATCAAATAGCCTCCATAGACTATTTCTGACACAAATTTGTGCAGAGTTCCTGGTGCATGATGTCATTCCTCTCATCACAGCTCCCAGGCTCATTAAAGAGTAAGCGGGTTCTGAAAAATAGAGCGTTACAGGTCCCCACGTGTTTCTTCTGTTTAAATAACGTGCCTTTTTAACATCCTGACAACTTTTTCCACTTACAACTTTAAAGTCTGTTTCAAAGCTCTTTTAAAAATGGCCGCTCTAGTGCACTGATAGTGTAAGAATTACTGCCCACATTGTCAAACAGGTAACACAGCAATAACTAATCCATGATGTGGTACGGAACAGAAAAGCCAGAGCACTTGTTATGATTTAAAGGACAGATTAACCCCAGTGCACGAGAGCAGACATTTTGAAAAGAGCTTTGAAACAGACTTTAAAGTCTTAAGTTTAGGGGCTCCCGAGTGGCGCATCCATTAAAGGCGCTCCGCGTGGGAGTGCAGGATGCGCCCTATAGTCTGGATGTCGCCGGTTCGAGGCCAGGCTATTCCTTTGCCGACCGCAGTCTGCAGTGTGTAAAGAAGTGGACGGCTGACAGCACACGCTTCGGAGGACAGCGTGTGTTGATCTTTGCTCCTTCTGAGTCAGTGCAGGGGTGGTTGAGGTGGGATGAGCCTAAAAATAATTGGACATTACTAAATTGGGGAGAAAACAATAAAAATAATTGGCGACCACTAAATTTATATATAAAAAAAAAGTTAGTGTAAAAAATTGCCAGGATATTAACAATGAAAAGAAAAATGAAGGTACGTGGGGATGTATAACGCTATATGTTTCAGAACCCACTACTTGCTCTTTAAGACTACCATTGCAAATGGTACATGATTATAGGTTTGTTCTAACTGTTTCCTTATTTGTTGTCTCCATCAAACCAGTTAACTACGAATGATCCTGAAAAGCCAATTTTCTTCTTGCCCCTGTGTTGTGGCTCAAGGCTCAGAGCAGAAGGGTTGGAATTCTGGCAGAAATTCAAATTTGTATAACATTGCTTTCTCCTGTCAGCTGTTATAAATGGAGTAAAATCAGTAACAAGCAAAACCCCACGTTTTGTATTTTAAAATCCACAGAAATAATTTGTCCTATATTAATAGCGACAATACGGACATGGTAGATGCCTGTACAATTATCATTTTCCTATGGCGGACCGCACCACTTTATTATTTAATTTAACGTATTAGTTTTATTTGCTCATTTTAGAACACCAACCCCCCCCCCCACCCCCGTTACCAGTTATATTTATTCATATAAAAACTCCACCCGTCTACGTAGCCTTTTTGGAAGCAACATACAGTAACTGGGATTGACTGGGGTTGGGATTTGAAGACATCATCCCTCTACTCTTCATACCCTCAACCTCTGAACTGCTATCTCCCCCAGTTTATAGCTCAATATGGGTGTTTTCTGAATTCCCTGTCTCTTTCCTTTCAGATCATGAAATTAGAGGGGGAAGAGGGCCGGCTGAGGAACGAGATGCAGGATTCAAAGGACCAGAACGAACTGTTAGAGTTCCGAGTCCTTGAGCTTGAAGTAAGAGATTCCATCTCTAAACTGTCCACTGGAGGGGAGATTGGGTTTGAACCCAAAAGGAAAACTTATGTTCAATAAGACACCGTTATTTTTAGGTTAAAGGGCACCACTCATGTTTGTGAAACACATTATTGTTGTTTTTTTTATGTTACTGTTTTTTATATAAACACAGTTATGTTAAAAAGAGAATATTTGTCACTGCCTTAATGTGATTATTAAGTGTCTGAAATGCCTTAATAATTACTATTTTTTTATGAAAACAAAATGTAAATTATATTAAAATATATGTGAAGTATAAATTTGTTTTCTTTTAAGTATTAATAAAAAAATATACTTGAAGTACCTGCATCCTTACAGTTCATTGTTCACTTTCATTTTACCCTGCATGTATTGTTTATTTTTTTGTTATTGTTTTCATGTGTACTCATTACAAAGATATAACTGTCAAACATCCTCTATTAACATCTAATGCGATTGTTTAATATACATCACTTTTATAAATACAGTATACAGTATTGTGCAAATGTATTAGAACACCTCAAGATGTGTCATTTATATTTGTTATATACCTACCTGCATGAAAACCTTGGGGTGTGAGAATTTTAATTTTTGGTAAGTAAACGGTGATATTGAAACAATATCCACTTATGTTTGAAAATGTTAGACCACTTTGTGCTTAGGCATCTTAAACAACTTCTAAAAAGTCTCATGCATTTTACCATTTGTGGCTATGTGTTCATCTGATCTTACTATTTTAAATGAATTACATGTGTGGCCTATTAAAGTTCAGTAACAGTGGTTTGATTTCATATGCACAACAAATCAAAACAATAGAAGCAATGGGGTGGTCTAATAAATGTACACACTACTGTATGTATTATTTATAATCAACTTTTGCATTGTTACACTAAATTTGTAATTTTCACATTTGAGGGTAAAGGATTAAGTTTGTAGTATAAAACAGCATACCTAGAAAGCCTTGTTGCTTTGTATCTGTGATTACACTGCCTTGAAAGTGTTAACAAGATGCAACAAGGAGTGTGTCAATTTATTCCAGTAAGAATGTGAAGACTGAAAATAGAACACATTCCTGTTATCATATCAACACCATATGTCTTCATTTAGACTTGACCCATTCATTGTTTTTGTTTATTGCAATCCTTCTTCATTTAACATCTTGGAAGCTGTACAGTTGCTCTGAAACCCGCCCCATCCAAGCACCCTTGATTATTCACCTGGTTCATTTCCGCAGAACCTCTGCATGTTTTTGAAGTGATGTAAGTACCCGTATATCTGTCAGTTCTGTTCAGTTAAATTTGCATGCTTCCCAAATCCTAACTCGGCCCCCAAAAAGTGCTTACCCTTTAAGTTCATTTATTTTTCTTCTTCATTTCACGAGTCCAACCATTTTGAATTAACACCCGCACTATTCACCTCAGTGTAAATATTACTTCATGACAGGGTTACGTTGTTACATGTGTGATAAATCAGTCAAAAGTTGCTGCCAAAGGAAAAAAGTTATTTTGAGCTATCATGTAGGCAGCCTGTATGCTGACTAAGGGTTGATTTAATCTGCCTGTACCCTATCGTTATAAACCACAGCTGGACTTTATTGTATCATTTTACAGTACCCTGGTTATCCTGGGATTACCCTGAAAAATAAACGTAATAAAGTAGAGGCAACCCCCCAGTGTGCTTATAAAACCCAGGAATGGCTTATCCTGGCGTTCAACCCCGGAGCACACTTCGGGCCTGTTGCATTAACCCTTGTGATCTGGTCAGTTATCGGGTCTCTATAGTCAGTGTCAGAATTACCAAGCAAGGTTGAGCTTCCCAGTAAGTAAATATAGGGGCTCCTCTTTGTGTCCTATTTACACTTTTAGAAACTGCTGGCATTCATCAAATAGTCTTAAAATGCTTTTAATCCCCTGACTGCAGTTTGATATGGAGAGAAAACCGAATGATTTTGAACTGAGGCTAAACGAATGGTGTGGTGTTTGCAGGAACGGGAGCGCAGGTCACCGGCTTTTAATCTTCATATTGGAGCCTTTTCCGAGAACAACGGCAGTGCTCTCCAGCTCCACTGTCACCAAGAAGGGATAAAGGTGTGGGTTACCAACAGCATGCCAGACTAGTTAAAGGATTTAGAGATAGTTAATGGAAAATGTTACATTTAATGCAGTAATATTCACAATGCTTGTCAACTTTTTAGTTATGAAAGAACCATGCTTCATTAAAGTAATATTTTGTATTTTCTACTTCTGTACTCCATTAAGCAAATGTCTAACTCCTGGTAGATTATTGTCAGGCATTGGTCTTTCTATAGAAGTGGTACTCGACTCTGGCCCATGACAGCTAATCCAGTCCAGGTTTTTACTCCAAGCAGGTTCTAATGTAGTTAATTGAAGCTGCTAAGAGGCAATTAACTAATTTAGGACCTGGTTGGAATAAAGACTAGGACTGGAATAGATCTCGAGGGCCAGAGTTGAGTACCACTGTTCTATAGTAACATGATAGCTTTAAAAACCACTGGCTTCCAGTAAAGCGCTGTTCAAGTTGACACATGGCTTGCTATTTATTTATTTTATTTTTTTATGTTTTGAGGTGCAAGGCTAGCAATACCAAACTATGGTACCTTGAACTGGATATAGATGGGTAGAATGTTTAAAAGTCTTACGGTACACAAGTCATTCTAAAATGCTGTGAAATTTATTTCAGGATGTTGTCATTCCGGACCTCATGAAGAAGCTTGATATACTTGGAGATAATGGAGTAAGTCGAGAAATATCCTTTTATAACAAAATAGCATCAGGTTAATTGTGTGAAACATCCATATTTGGTATTTACTTCATAACTGCAACACTACTGTTTGAAAGGGAAGATAAAGTAGGCATCACAAAGAGCATTCTGGGATGTTATGAAAGCTCTGGATTGTCCTTGACATACCTAAGAGTGGTGGTTTGTAAAGCAAAAGTAGCACTGTTTTTCCTTTACATCACAAACTAAAACAATAATTGTATTTTAAAACCAGTAACTGTTTGCAGGACATTATATCTAGTGCATTGTGCGGCAAGTAAGAACCCATTTTACAGTACTGTTTCCAGTTTAGCAAAGAACCACACAAAAAAGCAAAGTTTTTTTTTTATGGTTAAAAATAAATAAAAAATTGAAACTATTGAAAATATAATAACAATTGTGAGATTTAAGTACAGGATAAACAACGATAAGTCTACTAACTTTGTGTCTTAATGAAGGATTTAAGTGTAGTTGGAACATGGGAATGTTAACTCCAAATATTCTCATGTTAAAGATTAGAACATTTGTCTGGAAATATGTATATTGGGTTAAATGAATTTGATGTGAGTAAAGTCTGTAATGACATGTTCTGTTTCTATTTTTCATAGTGTTAGTAGAAAACTGTAAAAATAAAAAGATACTGTAAGTATGCCGACACTAAAAAAAAATTAAATCCTATTTATTCCAGAACCTGAGAAATGAAGAACAAGTTGCAGTAATACAAGCAGGGACCGTGCTGTCACTCTGTGAAAAGGTACCGTTTCAATTCAATGAACCCGTTCAAGAAGAATGCCATTTGTTTTGGGTTTTGTAATTCATTTTTTTATCATCATATTATTATTATTATTATTATTATTATTATGTTTTTGTCTTCAATAAATATTTGCTAACCCTCTGAATTGTGTTATTTTTTTTTGAGTATTATTATTATTTATGTTTTTGTCTTCAATAAAAATTTGCAAACCCACTGAATTTTTACCTTTTTTCTTTTTTTTTTAGTTTGTATTTATGTTTTTGTTTTTTGTCATCATGGTTTGATGTACAGTAGGGGCAGGAACCACACAAGTAGTGATATTGCTGATAAGTCCTTTAGTTTCCACACACTTATTTGGATTTACACTGAACCTTCGATTTTGCATTTTAGATGAACTCATATCAGAATAAAGTGTCAGCGAGGGTTTGCACATCCATGTCTGCAAAAAAAGAAAAGGAAAAGAAAGGGAGACTTGAAAATACTAGATTGGGGTAAATGACTTGCACCTAAATTACTTGGGTAATACTGACATCTATTGGTGGAAAGATATAAATAACTTTTAGAGTATGTATCCTTCCTTCTTCTCCAGTTCCTTTTCAAAAATAATCTATAGCAGCTAGATTAACATTTTGGAATATATACATAAATAACTAAAGAAGAGCAATATTAGCTTAAATATACAAAAGTAACAAAGTATGGTAGTTTTACAACACCTAGTGAATATACAAATTAATATTGGGAAAAAAATGCAGTGGACTGACTGTATGACATTTGCAAATGCTAATGCAGCTAAATTAATACAGCCTCATATAAGCCCCCATTTCAGTGGTCTCAAAACCAAGAAAATCACATTCTGGTGTATTGCTGCAGAATTGATTTAGTAATTCTCATTAAAAAAAAAAATCATAAATCACAGCCTCTGATTTATGCTAGATTTAGGGAAGCATATTAATGATGCAAAGGCTTCAGTGCATAATGTTGACTTATGGGGTTAAGTGCACAGCGTAACGCTAATATGCTTCCCCATTTCAATTCCCCTCAATCAGTCTTGAACTGTATTTTTCTAAGCATTTTTTTTTGCTGGAAAAGTTAGCAAGCATTGCACATAATATCTAAGCAGAAACAATAGATAATAGTCATAGAGAACGCACGTAATAAAATATTAAACAGGTGTGCGAAATTCAATATTAGTAAAATGTGGCTGATAAGTGTTCCTTTAAGTATTTGAAACAGCGGTACAGTACTTTTGTATATGTTATCGTGTTCCTCTCCCTTTCATTTAATGTAAAATAAAATACCCCAATGCCTTTTTTATTTATGTATTATCATTAAATATTGGGCAACACTCTCCTCGGGTCATAGCACATGGTATCAGTACCTTAACAGTGAGTTAAAAGCACTTCAGTTTTTAAATTTTACATTCGAATAGCTGCTATTTTCTCTTGCTTTTTCTGTCTATACAGTGGTTAAAACAAATTGACAGTACAGAGGCGGCACTCACTCAGAAGATGATAGATCTGGAGAATGAGAAGGTAAGACATCTGACTTCATGAACAAACACCACCATCAATATTTCACAATTTCCAGTTTAGAAAGACCCCAGTCAGGGCATGGTTCTACAAATAATGTTTTTGTTTGCAAATGTAATACAGCACATTAACCACTTGAACTATATAAACTTGGATTCATTCACAATCCAAGATATACACATTTTTTGTACTAGGATATATTTATTGACTGTCTATTCAGTGCAACATATGTGAACGAATGACATTTATGTTGTAACAGATGTACATAAAACATTCAACTTAAGATTAATTGTTAATGAACCAATAAAATGTCTCGTTGTCTGGACTGTCCAATGGTTACCTGTCAGTGGTTTATCATTGAAGTTAACTTAAGTTAATTCAAATTAATTTACTTCACCCCTGAATACACTGCTGCTATCCTTCCAGTTAAGCCCCTTTCACTCTGGCACTTCTAACCGGACCCGGGTTCTGGCTACCCAGGTCACAATCCCGCGTAGTGTAAAACCACGTACCTGGGTCGTACCCGGGTTAACCTGGATCCCAGCAACCCACCTCAGGATGTGGGTTGAGCGAGACAAAATGCATGACGGCCGACGAAATAATAAAGAGGTTTCACTTCCGCAAGGAATGTTTTTGTTTATTCTGTTAGCCATGTTTTTGTTGCTCGAGACACACCATGAGCAAGTTTGCAGCAGGTATGAAGAAACATTTGCATTAATGAATATTTGGGCTGATGGTTCAATCCAGAGATGCGTGGATCGAAGCGTCTGTAACAAGCTGCTTCCGGGGCATTGATATGCACATTGTTTACTTGTGTCTGTCATCCAGGTCAACCCTGTTTTATCAAAAGCAGTGTGAAATCGCGTAGCCGACCCGCATGACACCGGGTCCTGACGTGGGTACAGCATGCCAGTGTGAAAGGGGCGTTGAATGTTTTTTGTTTGTTTGTTTGATCGTGCACTATGTAGATCTCACATGCAATACTGAAGGAATCAAGTTAGTATAGCAAAGTGTATTTCTGTTTTTTTTTGTTTTTTTTTGTTTTTTTTAAATCTGGTACTGTACTAAACTAAAAAAGTTTTCAGTTTGCATGCTTTCCTTTGACAGTCACCTCAGCAGTGTCTTCAGGATCAAAGTATTTTACTAGCTAAAAAAACATGTCGGGTCTGCAGTCAGACCACGTAACCATGTATAGCACACATTCTATTTGACATATTAGCAAATTCTGAACTATAAAAGTGAAGAAATTATAGATTCTCTGCAAAATAAAAGGGGCACCAGTAGTATGTTAATAAAGCTATTGAGAGGCATGTGGATTAAAGAATTAGCACTCCTACATTTGTATTGCTATGCAACTCAAGGACAACTCATTCACAGCCCATAATATGAGTTACGGTGTCATTACATTTTAATAGGAAATGTCAAAAAATGCAATGCATGAAACCTCGAATTAACCATAATGCAAGTATCCAAAGAATGGTTTTGATTAAGTATCAGGTGTCCTTCAGTGGTCACTATGCTTCCCAGACTAAGTACCCAACAGTCTCATACTGTTGCCTTTGGCATCAGTCCCATGCTGTAATAATTGTGCAGATTCAGTGGTGGTGAGTTAAGAGCATTTTACTCTCTGCCAGGAGTTATTTGGTAAACAGAAGGGCTATCTGGAGGAAGAGCTGGATTACAGGAAACAGGCCCTGGACCAGGCCTATGTGGTAGGCACGCTGGATTCATTAATACAACGCTTTGAAAATTGTTCTATTTGAAAGGATGTGTTTTAAGGTGCCAAAAAATGCTTTTATGAGTTGAAAAAAAAAATGAGAATTTTTCTCAATTGGCTGAAAGTTTTAGTTTTATTTGAATTTGTAACGGGATACTGCATCTTTTACACCGATGTCCTTTACATTGAGACAATAGGTAGTCAAAACACTGAGAGACTAGCTTGAAAGGAAACTAGGGGGGGGGGGGGGGGGGGCTTCACTCAAGTTTCCTGATATAAAACGAGAGTATTTTAATAAATCATTACCCCAACCTTTGCTCGCCAGTTAAGAGTTACGTTGTCTTTTTGGTTTCCAATAGCAACACCAAAACCAGCGGTGGGAGTCAGAGTAAACTTAGACAACAGAGCTTATGAGTTTAAAAATAAACAAATAAATAAATAAAATTAAACAGTAGCCTAGTCGCACTCATTTACCAAGTTTTGATAGCAATTTTGTGCACTTTTTTCTGTCACGATTATTTGCTTTGCTAACGTTCATTATGTCCTACTATGTCCGAGAAAACGGTGAAACGGGAGTATTTTAACAATAAAACCCGGTCTCTAAATTTTTGTAAACCTTTTTTTTTTTGGCACGTAAACCTCGGAGGTTAGGTTACTGTGTCATTTACTGTTTGATGTAATTGCGTCAGGACAGTTTTTAGTAGTAGATTTAATACTTTTATTTGTGCACTTTACTTTTATTACAGTAGTAACGCACTGATCTTTTTATTCTTTCGATTTTGTGATTGTGTGTCATTTCGTTTCTTTAATTTGCGTCTCAATGTCAACGTTTCTGTTCTACAGTATGTTAATTTAAATTATCCCAGAAAATCCAGGAGTTGGAGGCCACACTGTATACTGCTCTGCAGCAGGACCCAGGCAACAGAGTGAGTGAGTCTTTGACAGAGAAGCAAAAGGAGGAGCTGAGAATAGCGGTGGAAAAGCTGAGGAGACAGATACTGAGGCAGAGCCGAGAGTTTGACAGTCAGATCTTACAGGAGCGCATGGAGCTTTTGCAACAAGCGCAGCAGGTAAGTTGGGATACGGAAGAAAAGATGCAGTATCCCAATTAAATGTTGAAAGTGTATGATGTGTCATTCTTCTGATACACTTTATTTTTTACGAACCGAAATTAACTTAATTATCAGCCCCAGTTATAATGAAATACTGTATGTGCATTCACAGTATGCTGTTCATTAAATAATGTGTTACAAAATGTTTTATTATGACGCCTGCTACAAAATATTGTAGCATCAAAAACACCAACAACATTTGTGTGTACGTGCGTGTGTGTGTGCGTGTGCATTGAGATACCAGTCTCCTGGTGAAGGCACACTATGCAGGCACAATGGTAAAACGAATGCATCTAATTGGTTCCCACGGTAGACTAAAGCCGGGCTTACACTGCACGATTTTTGCAATCGGGAGACGCAGCGCCACTCACACTAACCGATTGACCTACGATTTCTCGCTGTAGATCGGCGGATTGCAAGCTACACACACTACACGAGACATCTTGTCGCGGACTGCGCTTATTTTCATTGCATAATCGTAGACATCATTCCGGAGATTCATGGACTCAAGCGAGGAGGCTATCGCTGTTGTCTGTCCATTGTTTTGCATAGAAAAAAGAAGAAAACGTGTACTAATGTGTGTATAATAGGACCGTGGATATTGCTAATTTCATACTTATACTTCAGGGCCATAGACTGCACACATGTTCAATATTGCGATAAAAAACAAAAACGTGTATAACAGTTGTAACATTATAGCAATGTCAATATTTATTTCCTTGACGTCTGTGCTCTGAACCAACTCAAGTCGAGGTGCATTCAAATATATAAAATTTAATCTATTCAAAAAGCTCAACACTCAGTCGTAGTACAAAATATTTATTAGATTAAAAGATTGGCGTGGGAGATTGGCCGTCAAGCGATCTTCATCAGAATACCAAATTCTGATGAATAATTTGAAGACTTTTAAACTAATAAATATTTTGTACTACGAGCGAGTGTTGCGCTTTTGAACAGACTAGAATACAACTTTAATAGTAGGCTACTACAAGTTTGTCATAGGTTTAAATATGCAACAACGTGCTCTCTATTTCTCACACACACAGACGCCCACCCCTCCTCCTCGTATTTTGATTAAATGAGCAATACAAGCATACAGTAGGGGTTTGAAAGGGATATCAAATACGAGTGGCTGTAGAAATTGATTGCCGCGAGAGCACACACTACCACACACAGTATCTGCTTCGACGTTAATAAATTATAATGATTTACTTACCCTGTACCTGAAGTTGCAAAGCAATTTCCCTCCATCTTTGTTCCTTCAATGAGCGATCATGATAGGAAATGTCACTTATGTCATAGAGACACGGGTGTTCCTGCCACATCTCCACCATCCTTTCCTCAATTTCGAGGCTCCACACCTTGCGGGGCACAACCTTTCTCTTCGTCGCCACTGTTGCTAGATTGTTCTATTGGCTACTGGCAGGATTCGTCAATAAATCGGCCCGTAGCCCCTCACACATTTCACGAAATGCTTTGTCAGGGACTAAAGTTTTCTGACATGTTAGAAATTTGTCGGGATGTCGTAAGAGCGTCGGGAGATCAGAGAAGTCATTATCGGGGCATCGTAGACCCTCTCATACTTACCGACAATTTTATCCCCGACAACCTCATTTTGTCCCAGATTTTAAGAAATTAGTCGCCGACTCGTCAGCTCGTCGGCGATCAGCAAAAATCGTGCAGTGTAAGTCCGGCATAAGCACGACGCGTTACTTGCTTATCATTGTTTGGTTCTTTTGCCGAGGCACCTTCATTTAAGCAGTGGTTTTCAACCCCGGTGCTGGGGACCCACTGTGTCTGCTGGTTTTCATTCCGACTGAGTTCTCAATTAGTTAACTAGACCCTTACTTGAAATGATCATTTGTTTAATTATACCTTTTTTATTTAAACTGATTTAAAGTACCGGTGTATGTGCTTTTCTTTGCGTCTCACCAATTTCAACAACACGATTAATGACTTACGAAATCTCTATATTTTCCTTTCATTTTTTTCAATAACTCCTTATATATATATATATATATATATATATATATATATATATATATATATATATATATATATTAGCTCAAAGAGCCAGCTGCCCAACGTTTTGATATGTACATATCTTTCTCAAGGGAGAATGTATTTGAAGCAAAACATTGGAGGTATTTATAGGTTTTTGACGGTATGACAACAACAACTTGTTATTGTTTACATTCAAATCCATGATTTATTCTTACATGATGTAATGGTGTTCTATATATATTGTGACATCATTTTTAACTTATATCTTTAAATCTGTATTAATTCTAATTAACATTAGTTTATATAAACTTATATTTATATTATCATGCAATGCTGGCTCTGAGGATCAGTCTTGATTTGGCCTCACCAGCCATCAGCATGCACAACTTTTGAATGACTTTTGTTTATTTATTTACTTACTTATTTATGTATTTATTGACTTTAATTTGTTCATTCTTTTCTGTTGAATCCCGCTGGCATAATCGTATTCAATCTATTTATCCATTTACTTTCTTTTATTCTTCTATATGTCGCATTGTCAAATTTTAGCTGTTCTAATACTACAAACTTTACATCATTTATGTCATGTCCTTGAATGGTGAAGTGCTGTGCTACTGGTTCACTAACTTTTTTTAATTAATTTTTTATTTCTAATTCATGAAAGGTGGTTCTGAATTATTTTGTATAAAGTTGTTTCAGTCACTCCAACATATTTTATTTCATCACATTTTTCACAGGCTCTTCCATAAACAACATTGCTATTTTACAGTAGGTATTAGTTTTTAGTGGATATGTGTTGTTCTTCTGTTTAATTATATTTTTACTTGTGACAATGTATTTACACACTTTACATGTACTATTGCAAGTATTTGTAGAACCTATTCTATTATGTTTACTGTGAACTAAAATATCACCTAAATTAGCTTCTCTTTTGAATGTTACAACTGGGGCCTTAAGAAATACGTTTTTCAATTTTTCTGAATTGCTGTCAGTATATAGTTGCCTTTTTATCTTTTGATTTTTTATTTTAAAAAAAAACACATGTGTACAAAAGGAATGGCTGTCTGTGATCAGATATCCTAATAATAGAATTTGATATTCCTGAACTACATACATATATGTTAGATATATATATATCTAACATTAATAGTACAAAGATAAATGAATGACTGTTCAAGAGCTCTTGAATAGGTTATTGTGTGTTGTTCAAGACTGGCAGGTCTTTTTCTCAGATATGTGGTAGTGCAGCTTCTGCACAGTATAATTAATTCCTGCAAGTCTGTGCATGTCTCTCAATAGCCCCTGTTTTATTGCATTATTGCATTCCATCCTCCACTAAATACATGCAGTGAGGCAGCTCAATTACTTACCCTTCCCGGTGCTCTATTACAGTTCTTGCACATTAGGCGTCAGGAGAATAAAGTGTTATAAAAAAAAAACTGGAGCTTTCTTAGAGTGAGGTGCCACGTGGTGGTTTTAAGAAGCCTGGGTTGCATAGATTAGCAATCTGGGACAGGATGTGCATTAAACATGAATAGTATTTATGAAATTGTATGAATGATATCTAATCTTCTTAATGGAACTAGCCTGTTTAGTGGGTTTTTTTCTTATTTTCATGTGACTAATTAAGGAATTAGTCACATGAAAATAAAATGCTTTCAGTGGCTGTACAGTATTTACTAATCACAGTTGTTTGTTGCCTTGTTTTTTTTGTTGTTTTTAGTTTCATAGTTAAGTGCATTTTCTAAATATAGCCACTGATAAGTACAATACATACAGTACTGTGCTAAAGTTTTAGGCAGGTGTGAAAAAATGCTGTAAAGTAAGAATGCTTTCAAAAATAGACATGTTAATAGATTATATTTATCAATTAACTAAATGCAAAGTGAGTGAACAGAAGAAAAATCTAAATCAAATCCATATTTGGTGTGACCACCCTTCAAAACAGCATCAATTCTTCTAGGTACACTTGCACAAAGTCAGGGATTTTGTAGGCATATAGTCAGGTGTATGATTAAACAATTATACCAAACAGGTGCTAATGATCATCAATTCAATATGTAGGTTGAAACACAATCATTAACTGAAACAGAAACAGCTGTGTAGGAGGAATAAAACTGGGTGAGGAACAGCCAAACTCAGCTAACAAGGTGAGGTTGCTGAAGACAGTTTACTGTCAAACGTCATACACCATGGCAAGACTGAGCACAGCAACAAGACACAAGGTAGTTATACTGCATCAGCAAGGACTCTCCCAGGCAGAAATTCCAAGGCAGACAGGGATTTCCAGATGTGCTATCCAAGCTCTTTTGAAGAAGCACAAAGAAACGGGCAACGTTGAGGACCGTAGACGCAGTGGTCGGCCAAGGAAACTTACTGCAGCAGATGAAAGACACATCATGCTTACTTCCCTTCGCAATCGGAAGATGTCCAGCAGTGCCATCAGCTCAGAATTGGCAGAAAACAGTGGGATTACATGAAGAGAGAGAAGCAACTGGGGCTGCCTAAATCTACAGAAGAACTGTGGTTAGTTCTCCAAGATGTTTGGGCCAACCTACCTGCCGAGTTCCTTCAAAAACTGTGTGCAAGTGTACCTAGAAGAATTGATGCTGTTTTGAAGGCAAAGGGTAGTCACACCAAATATCGATTTGATGTAGATTTTTCTTCTGTTCACTCACTTTGCATTTAGTTAATTGATAAATATAAACTATTAACATGTCTATTTTTGAAAGCATTCTTACTTTACAGCATTTTTTCACACCTGCCTAAAACTTTTGCACAGTACTGTATATTTCCACTGCAGTGGGTTAATATCGACAAATTGCTTCCATTATTGTGGGTATTCATGTTTTTGCGGTGATTTGTTGAGGTTGTAGTGCAGTGTCATATTAGGGGGAGAGATTAGGGGTGGGTGCGGGGGTGGAGTTGCAGGAGTTTCTGCTGTACACGGTCAGTTTGTATTGCTACTCTCCTACTGCAACAGCTTTCAAGTAAAAAAAATAAATAAAAAATGTTAGGTTTACGTATTACAAACGCAACAATTGGCACATACCTGGTTGGTAGAATTGTTAAAACTTGTATGTTTTTTTATATATCAATGAATATTTTACAAAAACAAACATTCATCTCAGACTACCATTAAGCATAAGTCAACGGGAACAATGCCAAATGGTTCCACTCAGGAGGTGCGGATAATTTGTTACCACGTCAGCTTCCGAGATCCCAAGAGCTATAGGGGCTGATGTAAGGATACATGCAAAGTGATTTGTGGCTGCAAAGCACTCATATTACAGCCAAAATTGCATGAGCAAATCATATTTAGCATGCGCAAATCGTATTTAGGTCGCCGTTCAAAGCAGTTGGCAGACTCTGAGCACTTGGAGAAGCTGTGGGCAGCTGTTTCTCATCAAGCAACAGTGCTCACAGAGCTGGTGCGTGAATGTGTGGCGCCTCCTGCCCCACCTGTCCTCTTGGGGCCCCAGGTGGCTACAAGCGCAGATTGGCAAGATGACAGGCTGTCCATTGCCGTCTCGGAGGAGGTGGGCAAACAGGAGCTGACGTCAGACAGCACATCCCCTGCAGTTAAGCTCTCCCTGTCGGATGCCCAGGCCTACAGGTGAGTTAAGGCAGTCTATCTTTGATGATGAGCCTACCACCTCTCCTGTGTCGTCGTCCCCCCCCCCCCCCCCCCCCCCAGTGCACCCGGATTTTCTTTTTGAAATCCTGTCGTCCTGTGGTCCCGGCTACAGCCCCGGCTGTTTCCCGGTCGATGGAAAGGGTGCATAATGCGGAGAAGGTATGATAAGGTGCATGATGTGGAGAAGCTGTGTTTGGCCCAGTTCCTACCAGTGGAGGCTTCAATTGCTGCTCTGGTTCAGGCACCTAATTTAGCGCTCCTGTCCAAGGATGTTATCTACCCTTTGAAGCAGTGCTGGTTCTCAGAGTTGATACTGAAACGTGTCTGTTCAGCCAGTGCGTTCGCCACATGGCTGGGCAACTATAATAGCATACTGGTAGCCTACCAGTCCTATTAGCTGGGGTCGCTCTCTGATAGATAAAGCACCACTTTTGGATTCCCCAGTTACACCGGAGCATACATTTGGTCCTGCAGTGGACGAAATGCTGCAGCGCTCTTAACGTGCGCAGGAATCCACAAGGAAGCTGGTCCGCCTGCTTTCCAAGCGACCACCACCAGTGCGCAAACCAGCTCCAAACTGGCGGCCAAGGACCCAGCAGCCTCAGGGACTGGCACAGCTGGCTGCACCTGCTGCCAGAGGTGGGTTTCAGAACTGGCCCGCGACTTCTTGTCTGTGGAGGCTTTAACAGGTTCTGCCACCAGGCGCAGAAGCAAAAGCCTCAGGCCAAGCCACAAGCCCAGTAGCAGCCTTAGGAGCTTGCTGCTCTGTGCAGTTCAAGCACGGTCCCCCTCCTTTTCGGGATGTGACTCCAACATTAGTTACAGGCCCACAAGACGCCGCTGTGGTGGTAGCAGCTGTTCTGCAAAAACTGGCTATTTGCACGATACACCCTCTCCACTGGGAGGAAGGGTTCTACTCCAGGTACTTCCTGGTGCCCAAGCGGGATGGTGGCTTCAGTCCGATCCTCAACCTCAGACAGGTCAACCTGTATCTGAGCCGAAGGAGGTTAAAAATGTTGACCATTCAACACCTGATTGCATTCAATCAGGCCAGACTACAGGTTCACCATGGTGGACCTCAAAGACACCTATTTCCACATCCCCAAAAGACCAGCGCTCAGGAAGTACCTGCGGTTCACCTTTCAGGGAACAGCATACGAGTTCCGTGTCCTGCCTTTTGGCCTCTCTCTAGCTCCCCGTACTTTTCCAAGTGCATGGAAGCTATCCTGGCCCCATTGAGACTCAAAGGCATCAGAGTGCTCAATTATTTGGACGACTGGCTCATTTGTGTCTCCAGCACAGGAAGAGGCCCACACAGAACTTGTCACCGGCCACCTTCATTGATTGGGCCTATCGGTAAATCGTGAGAAGAACCAGCTCACACCTTCTCGGACAGCCTCCTATCTAAGAGTGTGCTTGGACTCCAGGTACATGCCAGAGAATAGCCACCTGTTTAGAGCTCTTTCAGCTCAACAGAGTGCTCATGGTATCAGTGTGGAGTAGTGGTTAGGGCTCTGGACTCTTGGCCGAAGGGTTGTTGGTTCAATCCCAGGTGGGGACACTGCTGCTGTACCCTTGAGCAAGGTACTTTACCTAGATTTCTCCAGTAAAAACCCAACTGTATAAATGGGTAATTGTATGTAAAAATAATGTGATAACTTTAATGGTAATAATAATGGTAGTGACGTTCCAGAAACCACTGGGCTTGATGGCAGCAGCTTCCCAGACCCTTCCATTGGGTCTCCTGCGCATGCGCCCTCTGCAGGCCTGGTTTAACAGCAGGTGTTTTCAGCCCGCGTTGAACCGTGGATGCCTATTGGCAGTGTCTCATTACTGGCTGAAGGCACTCTTGGTAGAAACAGCCTGACCAGAAGAGAGGTTGTCACCACGGACACGTACAGCCTGGGGTGTGGTATGGATTGGCAGCACCACGGACACGTACAGCCTGGGCTGGGTTGTGGTATGGATTGGCAGGGGTGTGCAAGGTGTGTGGAAACCCCCTTGGCAGGGTCTCCACATCAATATTAACTGCAGGCAGTTTATCTGGCCTTGCAGAATTTCTTGCAAGAGGTTCGAGCGAGACATGTGCTTGTCCGTACAAACAACACAGTAGTGGTGGCTTACATCAACCACCAGGGTGGCCTCAGGTCACCCAATCTCCATTTTGTGGCCTGCAAGCTTTTGCTCTGGGCACACGAGATCCTCCTCTCACTGCGGGCAGTACATCTGCCAGGGGTGACAAACTGGGTGGCAGACCTCCTCTCAAGGGGAGTTCCCAGTTAATAATAATAATAATAATAATAATAATAATAATAATAATAATAATAATAATAATTTAAAAAAATAATAAGTAAAAAGTAAAAAAATCTTAAGGCTGGAGTTTAAGAAAAATAAATAATAAATGAGTTAATTAACAGATCTTACAGAAATCTTTGTATTTATTTATTTATTTATTTTTTTGCCATTAAGCTCCCTGATGTTACTTTATTTCCGAATTCACCTGAAATGCTGTACCATCTCCTTAGTTATTTTATACATTGACCGGTGAGCTGGTAAATCTGCACATGTACCAGTTATTTTAAAGATTGACCACTGAGCTGGTTAATCTACACATTTACCGTTTAATCTATAGATTTACCTGTTTTACACACATGAATCGTAGCATATGTTTACATATGTGTGTGTGTATATATATATATATATATATATATATATATATATATATACACACACACACACAAATTGTTTTTCTTGGTAAGACTTTACATGTGTTTATTGTTCTATTTAATTGTTGCCTAGTCCTCCGTAATAAAGTATGATTTTTCTCATGTTGTACTAATGCTTATTGCTTACATAGATAAGAGTACTCATTACATTATCAATGGGCTGGCTCTGTTGTCTGCTTACCGGGCAAGCTGTGGCTTGTCTCATGAATTGGGACACCATGCTATTTGAATACAACATCAGTTCTCTAGACGTGCAAATCAGTTGCTAAATTTCCTCTCATTTAAGTCCCAAACTCTTTAATTACTTCCAAAGTACATGTTAAAACACGGTTGCTAGACAAATGCAGTACATACTAAACTGTTTGTGTTATATAAAGCCATGCCTGTGATATTGCACTTGCCAGATTCAGGACTTTATTTTGAACTACAGTGTATTTTACACTTGTCAGACTCTGTTTGTCAGCAGTGTTGGAAAGGCATTGTGGCATTATTAAGAGCTCAGTGTTTTTGTATTCAGCTGGTGAACTCATAGTTTGGGCACTTGTATCCTCTTATCCCACTGCAAGACGGGGGTAAATCCTCCTTAGTCTTGGCTGAGAGCAAGATTAATTCACTATTGTTCTTGCTTGTTGTTGCCATAGCAACTGCTTTGCACATGGTACACTGGGAGGGTGCTGTGGTGTTTGGGTGCTCATGAATAGCTCAGTCATTTTTGTAAGCACTTGGGAGCAATGTAAAACAGGTCAGTTTTTTTTCTTTTTATTAGGCAAGGTTAGTTTTAGTTTCTAATTGTGGAAGTCTGAATATTATATAGAAATTGTAGTAAGGAATTTTGAGCAATCACTTAAACTTAGTAGAAATAAATGTTTCTGATAGATATCTGTGTTTTCTTTTTTACTTTTGCAGAGAATAAGAGAACTGGAAGATAAGATAGAATTCCAGAAAAGACACATTAAGGAAATAGAAGAAAAGGTAATTATTACAAGAAGGACTGGACTTAACTTTCCCCGTGGACCAAATTATAGACCTGCATTATAGGATTAGAACATGTCCTGGGAAAAAAAACGTTGTTTCTTTGGGAGATTTTATGGGATTTAACAAATACATTATTTAGAATAAAGATATTTTTTTGTATTACATATTGAGGTTTGTTTTGTCTAGCCTAATATTTACAGTTGGTTAGTTTATCCAGTATCAATATTTAAAGAAAAATGTACTGTACATATTACTATTATTGTTTCAATTCTGACATTTAGCCCGGTATCTTCTTGTGCATGTTAATGATAATCATGTTGGTTAACTCATTTGAAGACTGCAAGATTCACTTTTGTGGTTATGGTCTTTATTAATAGGTTTGAATTCTTACAGAGAAAGTAACTTTTATTTATTTATTTATTTATTTATTTATTTATTTATTTATTATTTGTGGTTCTTGCTTATTGCAATTATTTCCATTTTGTGTTTTGGTGTTTTTTCTGTTTTTTTTTTTTTTTTTTTTTTTTTAAACTAAGCCCAGTTCAGGGGCTGTTGCTTGTTTGCTGGCAATGCACTGCTGTACTCTGGATTGTGCTGAGTCTGTCTGTGATACAAAACTAGAACTGAGGAGCAGCTCCTGAACTTACAGCCCCTTAACATAGACTTATCAAATACAAAGAAAGAACGCTTCAAGAAATTTTAGTAAATGCAAAAGATATTCAGAATTATTGCAAAATGTATTAAAAGGTAAGGTACATTTGTAGCTAAAAACTACTGTGCAAACCAAAAGTACTGTTTTAGCGTCATGTCTTTTTGATGATCTAAACTGTTACACACCGAATGCTTTTAATGCACATGTCTTATTATCTTTCTTATTTTTCTCTGCCCCCCCCCCCCCTCCCCCCGGATACATTTTATTTGAATTTTTTCTCATTATTTTTAGTTTTTGTTTCTATTTTTATTTTTCTCCTTAGCTTTTATTCTGTGGCCCTGAAGACACCAAAAACTCTAGAGAACAGGTAGAGTTATTATGTATTGTAGAATTATTAAGAACCATATTCTGGAATTTTAGAATTGCTGCATGCCATAATATGTATTTATTTTTGGCATAGCTGCATGATATTAATTAAAAGTATGTACTAAATGAATACATATAAAAAAAAGAATATGTTAAGGAGCTGGAAAGCATATTACATTGTAAAGTTTATTAATCTCCAGAGTGACAATTTAATAGTAGCTAATTTTCAGTAATGACTGAAAGGCGTTTGCAATTAATGGTACTTTAAGTTGTAGTACATCATGCGTGTCTTTGTATTTCTTTCTATTTCCAACCACAGGCACTAAAAAGACCTTGTGGAGCATAAAAATGAGCCGAATGTACAATATGGAAAGCACATTCAAGTACGACAAGAAGCAATCAATTGGAAAGTAAACAGAGAACACCCAATCACACAAAATACGGACCTGTATCATACATTACATTTTATACATTAAGATGTTATTTAACCTTTTTATAAGAAAACATTTTGATATACTTTTGCACTTTTTAACAAGAAACTTAAAATATGCTGAATGACATTGACGTTGATAATTAAAACAAACGACTACAGAATTTAGAATAGTTTAAAAAATATTTAATAAAACCTGTGGAGAGGCAGTTTTTGTGTTGCCCAAAATGAGCAAGCAAGACAAATAATATGGACAGAAGGAAAATACAGCAAATGCTTTGTAGAATTTCCAAAACAAAAACCTGAACCCATACTTTGCATATTCTTTAACAATATCAAAATGGATGAAGTGTTCAAAAGAGAGCCAGAAACCCAGAAAGACTTAGAAAGCAAGGTGAAGGAATACAAGTGCATTCTTGCAGAAAAGGCAGAGGAATCCAGGGTTTTGAGAAAAAAGGTTGAGGAACTGGAGCTTATGATAAACAAATCTCAGTTCTACTGTGATGCTGTTCAAGGTAGGCTAGATTCGGTCAAGGAACTTGAATCCTCAGGTTCATGCTGCAGTGATGAGGAGCTGGGGAGTGACCTCAGCCAGTTGCGAGAAAGAGTCACAAGCTTGGAAGGACTTTTGAAACTCAAGGAAATTGCTGAAAAAGATCTGAGCAATAGCGTTAATGAATTGGAGAAAAAGTTAGCACTCAAATGTGAGAAGGAACAAATGCTTCTTCTGCGATATGCCAAAATGGACCAGCTAGTGAAGCAAAAGGAAGATGTTGAAAGAAGACTTCAGGAAAGGTACAGTCAGGTGGAGGAACATAAGCAGCAGAGTGAAAATTCAGAGGAAGAGCATGAGGAGAAGATTAAGAAGTTGACCAGAGAAATCACAGAGAGGGACACTGTGCAATCTAAGCTTGAAACAGCCAACAGTGATCTGGTTAAACATGTTAATGACATCAATGATTCGAAAAGGCTACTCGAGGCCAAAGTTGACCAGTTGAATGGTGAACTAGAACAGAAGGTCTACAGTGAAGCGAAACTCAACCAGCAGTGTTTACAATTAGAAAAAGCTAATAAGGACTGGGAGATCCTTAAAGAGCATCAGAGAGAGCAGTTTGCAAAAAGGGAGAATATGCTTAAGTGTAAAATTAAAAGTCTTAGAAAAGAGCTTCAAGACAAAGATGAAGCCTTACTAGGCAAAAGGTTTCTTGTGCTACAGCAAATGAATCAAGATGAAAACCACCGTGAAATGGCAGAAAGTGCTCAGGAGATGGTGATGGAAAAAGAGAAACATCTAGAGGAGCTGGAGAGAATGGTGGATTCTGAAAAAGACTCGGTTGGAACAATCATCAAGATGAAAACCAAGTACGAAATAGAAATTAACCAGAAAGATAGAAACATTGACGAACTGACAGATGAACTTGATAACCTCAACGAGGAGATGAGGGAATTACAGGAGCAACTCAGACAGCAGAAGGAGTTAGAAAGAACGCTTCAAGAGAAGAACAAGGTGCTGCAAGACCTACTTGAAGATATGGAGAAAGGCAACTCGAAGAATGGGCAAGATAAGATTGCACGCATGGAGAAGCTGTTGAGCATGAGAGATGAAACTGTGCAAGAGCTCCAGGACAGGGTAGCCAGTCAAGAACATCTACTTAAGGAAATGGAGGAGACCCAAAGAAGGTTATCCCACCGCAACCAGGAGTTGGGCACCAAGCAACGTGGGCTTAGTGACGAAGTTCACAGGTGGAAGGTAAAGTGCTCCAACTATGAACAACGTGAAAAGGAAGCAAGGGCTGAAATTAAACAACTGAAGGAGGTTATTAACAAACATGAGTTCAAAAACACAAACTATGAGTGGCAACTGAAAGAAAAAGACAGTGAGATAAAAGAGCTAAGTGCCATGAAGGATAAGGAAGTGGCAAGCTTATTGGCCGAACTTAAACGGTTAATGTTGGAGTTTGAAAGCAGGGAGAATGCTTTGCTGAAGGAGAGACAAAACCTGGAGGGGCAACTGAAGAAAAAAAGAAAGGAACTAGAGGCCTCTGAGGACAACTATCAAAAGCTGAAGCGACAGTTTGAATCGTTAGAAGAAAAGGAGTACATACTGAAACAAACAGAAGCTGCACTTCAGCTCGGCAATAAAATGCTTGACACCCAGCTATCACAAAAATCTCAGCTTGTGATATTGTTAGAGGCAACAATAACCAAAGAACAACAGATGTCCAACAACATGAAAAAGGAGGTGTGCATTAAAGATATGAATATCAAAAGACTTCAAGAGCAGGAAGCAATGTTGCAGTCAAGAATAAAAGACTTTGAAGAGGTAAGTGACTTTTTATGATGTTCAAATATTGATATTTTTACCTTTACATGCTATGAAAAATCAACAGGCCACAGTCTTTTGTGTTGTTGTTAGCTGATTTGTTTTATGACATTGTGTAACGGGCGTTAGTCACGTGTGTGGGTCGTCATTGAATGATACTGAGGCAGACACAGAGCATTGGGTGTTGACATGCTGCACAGGTGTGCAGATTTAATAAACACAAGTGCTGACACTAGGGTACCAGCAGTGGTAGCCATAGTGTCACATTTAATAAATAAAACAAAACTAAATAAAGCTAAAAAATAAAAGTTAGCCACACAAATGGTGAGCGCTAGTCCCACTAAAAGGAATATTCCGCTCAAGGAACCTACCCTCTCTATACTGTTTGGGATCGATATTTCCCTAAACCTACTTCTGGGCTCCCGGAGTCGAGGCCTTCTCACGGCGACTCCTGCCTCTTCAATCGGCCTTGGCTGGGCAATGCCTTCACGAGTTTCAAACAGCCTTTCCAAACGGCTGGGCAATGCCTTCACGAGTTTCAAACAGCCTTTCCAAACGGCTGGGCAATGCCTTCAAAAGTTTAAACAGCCTTTCCAAACGGCCTCAACTGGGCAGTGCCTTCACGAGCACTGTCCTGCAGTAGACGAGTTTCGTGTAGTTAATCCCGCCGAGCGGACGCCCTCCTCCTTGATGTAAACACAGCGGCAACTCTCACTCAGCGCCCATCTGTGTAGAAATGACAGTGCAGTAGCCTTGAGCTGTAGCGCAGATGCTTTTTGAGCTCAGTGGAGCCTCCCTGGGATTGCCCCTCAGCCAATCAGCTCAGCGTCAGGCAAGCCTACCTGCTCAATTACTTCCCCAGTAACGCGTCTCCTGTCGCGCGTCCCAGCTGCTTCCATAAAGGCACACATGCACCCAAGAACCAGTGACAGGATCTCCCTGTCACACATTGGTACTGTTGTTACTATTCCTAAAAGGTATAGACAGTGTCGAGCCAGGGGACTTCTTTGACCTGAAAAAAGAAACAAGGACCAGGGGTCACAAATGGAGATTAGATAAAGGGGCATTCAGAACAGAAAATAGGAGGCACTTTTTTACACAGAGAATTGTGAGGGTCTGGAACCAACTCCCCAGTAATGTTGTTGAAGCTGACACCCTGGGATCCTTCAAGAAGCTGCTTGATGAGATTCTGGGATCAATAAGCTACTAACAACCAAACAAGCAAGATGGGCTGAATGGCCTCCTCTCGTTTGTAAACTTTCTTATGTTCTTATGTTCTTATGTTTCATTCTCAATAGAAGCATATATCATGTTTTATTATCATGGTTCCTGCTGAAAGATATTAAATACCATTTGATTAAAACAGCAAGTGAAACATAACTAAGCATGTATATGACATAATAGCGTAGACCAAGTACATTAGTCATCAGGGTAGCAGTGTGGAGTAGTGGTTAGGGCTCTGGACTCTTGATCGGAGGGTCGTTTGTTCAATCCCAGGTGGGGGACACTGCTGCTGTACCCTTGAGCAAAGTACTTTACCTAGATTGCTCCAGTAAAAACCCAACTGTATAAAATGGGTAATTGTATGTAAAAATAATGTGATATCTTGTAACAAATGTAAGTCGTCCTGGATAAGGGCGTCTGCTAAGAGATTAATAATTAATAATAATCTTATTATTGAGTGTTTTAAAGCTATGGATATGCTATAAATATGTTGAATTCAAAGGCACACAATTGTGTGCTGTTTTGAAAGAAGCACATGTTATAGCAAACATGTATTTGCATTTTAGAAAATAGTATTTGCTGCCATGCTAGTTTAAAGAAAGTTTGCAAGGCATACTACAAAGTAATTTTAGATTGTTTCACTTCTGAGGTAATTTCAACTCAGCAGTGTTTACAGGGTCCAAACATGTCACTGTTTGCAAAGCATGTTCATCATTTTGGGGAAGCAACTGGGTGGTTTATGATGAGAAAGAGTGCATTGAAGGGGTGGGGACAGTTTCATACTCCAAGTGAAATGACCTAGGGCAAGACTACATGGAAGGAAGACAGGCAAACAGAGCTTTATTTAACCCAGTATAGTACCAATTATATACAGTGCCTTGCGGAAGTATTCGGCCCCCTTGAACTTTGCGACCTTTTGCCACATTTCAGGCTTCAAACATAAAGATATGAAACTGTAATTTTTTGTGAAGAATCAACAACAAGTGGGACACAATCATGAAGTGGAACGAAATTTATTGGATATTTCAAACTTTTTTAACAAATAAAAAACTGAAAAATTGGGCGTGCAAAATTATTCAGCCCCCTTAAGTTAATACTTTGTAGCGCCACCTTTTGCTGCGATTACAGCTGTAAGTCGCTTGGGGTATGTCTCTATCAGTTTTGCACATCGAGAGACTGAAATTTTTGCCCATTCCTCCTTGCAAAACAGCTCGAGCTCAGTGAGGTTGGATGGAGAGCATTTGTGAACAGCAGTTTTCAGTTCTTTCCACAGATTCTCGATTGGATTCAGGTCTGGACTTTGACTTGGCCATTCTAACACCTGGATATGTTTATTTGTGAACCATTCCATTGTAGATTTTGCTTTATGTTTTGGATCATTGTCTTGTTGGAAGACAAATCTCCGTCCCAGTCTCAGGTCTTTTGCAGACTCCATCAGGTTTTCTTCCAGAATGGTCCTGTATTTGGCTCCATCCATCTTCCCATCAATTTTAACCATCTTCCCTGTCCCTGCTGAAGAAAAGCAGGCCCAAACCATGATGCTGCCACCACCATGTTTGACACTGGGGATGGTGTGTTCAGGGTGATGAGCTGTGTTGCTTTTACGCCAAACATAACGTTTTGCATTGTTGCCAAAAAGTTCGATTTTGGTTTCATCTGACCAGAGCACCTTCTTCCACATGTTTGGTGTGTCTCCCAGGTGGCTTGTGGCAAACTGTAAACGACACTTTTTATGGATATCTTTAAGAAATGGCTTTCTTCTTGCCACTCTTCCATAAAGGTCAGATTTGTGCAGTATACGACTGATTGTTGTCCTATGGACAGAGTCTCCCACCTCAGCTGTAGATCTCTGCAGTTCATCCAGAGTGATCATGAGCCTCTTGGCTGCATCTCTGATCAGTCTTCTCCTTGTATGAGCTGAAAGTTTAGAGGGACGGCCAGGTCTTGGTAGATTTGCAGTGGTCTGATACTCCTTCCATTTCAATATTATCGCTTGCACAGTGCTCCTTGGGATGTTTAAAGCTTGGGAAATCTTTTTGTATCCAAATCCGGCTTTAAACTTCTCCACAACAGTATCTCGGACCTGCCTGGTGTGTTCCTTGTTCTTCATGATGCTCTCTGTGCTTTAAACGGACCTCTGAGACTATCACAGTGCAGGTGCATTTATACGGAGACTTGATTACACACAGGTGGATTCTATTTATCATCATTAGTCATTTAGGTCAACATTGGATCATTCAGAGATCCTCACTGAACTTCTGGAGAGAGTTTGCTGCACTGAAAGTAAAGGGGCTGAATAATTTTGCACGCCCAATTTTTCAGTTTTATATTTGTTAAAAAAGTTTGAAATATCCAATAAATTTCGTTCCACTTCATGATTGTGTCCCACTTGTTGTTGATTCTTCACAAAAAATTACAGTTTCATATCTTTATGTTTGAAGCCTGAAATGTGGCAAAAGGTCGCAAAGTTCAAGGGGGCCGAATACTTTCGCAAGGCACTGTAAGAAAAAATATATGAAAATATGCGTTTGCTAAACATGTTTGTTTTAGATTCAAAACTGCACATGTACCATTTGAAAGTGAACAACATGTATGTTTTTTTTTTGTTAGTTATAACCCCTCCAACAAGTCACATTAAGCTCCAGGATGTGAAGCAAGGCAGTAAATATTCTTAGGAAAATGTGTACTGTATGTAAAGGAATTAATCAGAAGCCTTATCTATAGAGGAAACGGTAACCTGAGAATCTCATTCATACTGCATGTCTGTACACCCAGTAACAGACAACTGTTTTCTGCCATCAATAATAGATGCATGTTCACTAAACAAAGGGGAGCCATACTGTGTACCCAGGGACTTAATAACATAAACAGCTCACATGAAAAATAGCATGACATGCATGCAGGCAATACATAGTAAAACAGTTGCTTTAGTAAAATTTAACTTATGGAGACTTCAGTTGAGCAGATGAAAGAGTTTAGTTATCAGTTTGCTGCGCCCGGGCCTGAAGGAGCTGATGTTTTGAATGTCAGTGTTAAGATCGACACTTCCTGGTCTTTCCAGGACATGGAAGAGGCGAGGATTGAAAGGAGCCAACAGCCTGAAATTCAGCTGGGTCACCAGGATTTCCAGGTCCTCAGACAGCGGGTGAAGGATTTGGAGCGCAGTCTCCAAGACAATGTCAGCAGCTTCACGGAATCAGAGGCAGCCCTTAGAAACAGGTAAACAAGCATGAGTCTTAGTTATTTTGTATTTCTTTATATGATTGACAAGAGGGGAGGGTGTATTTTTACTCCTGCCATTTCCCAGCAGCAAATTGTTTGTGTGCATGCTTTAGGTATTGATAATGGGTCCAGGCACACCATTTTTTTAAATAAAAAAAAGTTTAGATATCCTGGCCTAGTTAGAGTCCACATGTGTGCAACGTCAAAAAGTATTCAAAAAGAGAGACCAGTCTGTGTGCTGTTCATTGCATAAACATGTTTTGAAGATTGATTTGTATGTGTTGACAAACGGTCGTAGCACTGTGCGTACGTAGTTAATCTCATTATTTGCAGTCTTTAATAAACTCCTAGTTTTTTCAAGGAACAAAATTCTGTCTTAATTTCCAAAATGAAAAATGAAAAATAAACAACTTGAGTGTACTTAAGAGACCTTGGATTCTGCTTTTCTGCTTAAAAAAAAAAAAAGGAACTAATTTATGGATGCTCTGGATTCACTCATCAGAATAAAAGAACTGGAAACATCTGAAAAGAACTTCCTGGTTAAGATAGATGATCTCAGGACAAAGACACAGCTACCCATCCTCACCAGATCACGGCAAGAACGGAAACTTCAACATCTACGTGAGGAGATAAGAGCAATGGTAAGGCTTGCTCATTCTGAGCATTTTTATTAACATAGTTTAACAAACTGTTACTGGCGTAATGTTTAAAGCTTTGTTTATTCAGATCACATACAAACACACACACAGTCAGACTGTACTGAACTGTACTGAAGTGAAATATTTTTAAGATAACTATTTTGTTTATCATTGTGCATTGTCAGAGTAATTTGGAACTCCCCACAATTTTCTGATGTTTAAGCTAGATAAGCATTTCCAAAAAACAACAAAAAAAAAAAACCTTACATATTTAACCTGTGCCTTATGCTCTTCTTTGTCCCTTTACTGGTGTTCCAACACCACAACTAAGATATTATTTTGATGACTAGTACTAAAATATGTAGCATTAAAGATAGATGTCTGATTTGCTATCACTAAAGGCAAAACTCTTCTATATACTGTATCTACAGAACAGGGCAGCCTGGACTTGCCCAGTGTCTTTTGCCTTTGTTCTATTCTACCTGGCAAACGTTCTTACCTTTGTACAAAAGGATTCATTCTCCTGGGCAAGTGGTGTTTTCAAGCATATTTTTTACATTACCTTTTGTCACCTGCAAGGGTTAGTGGTATCCTTAACAGCAGTCACATTACCTGTTACATACACACCTGACAATTACAACACATTCCTCCATGTAGTAGCAATTGGATATTTTATTGTATTTACAGGCAGAAGAAAAGGAGAAATCAGACAGGGCCATGAAGGAAAAGCAGCACCGACTGCAGGACAAGATAAAAATAAAGGAAGATGAGATGAAGAAACAGTCTGAGTATTTTGAGCACTACAAACAGAAGCTGCAGCACAAGATGATGCTTCTAAAAGAAAGGGAGCAGTGCCTTCAAAGCCAGGTCTTCAGACTGGAGAAAGACATGATCGACCTCACCGCCACTGTGGCTCTCCTCAGGGCCCAGCTGGAGCGGCACACTTCGGACGCTGCAGCCTCTAGGAAAACCCTGGGATCCATAGAGTTTGATGCAGAGATGACCAGGATGGCCTCCTTCCATGAAGACGGTGAAGGCAGGATTAAAGCCCATATCCACAGCCTCCAGGATGAAATGAACAGTTTGCTGGAAAGGGAGGAAGTGAGCCACAGAGAAAAGAGGGAGCTGCGGGACAGGCTGCAGCAGGCTGAGGAGAACGAGGAGTTTCTGGCTAGGAAGCTGGAGGATTTCCGGTCTCGCATTCACGAACTGAAGCTGTCCGAGAGCAGCCTTCTGGAGGAGGTGGAGGAGCTGCAGGGTGAGAATGAGCTGCTGAAAAGAAAACTGTCCGAGGTGGAAGAAGACCGGCTCTCTAGGGGAGAAGATGCTCAGCAGGTGAAACAGCAGCCTGGGAAACAGGAAGAACTTGACACTGTTGATAATGATGCTGTGGTGAGTGCCATTTGATACATTTTCAATGTAGTTTTGAACTGTAGAGTATAACAGACATGAAGTATATATATATATATATATATATATATATATATATGTATCAGTATCAGATGTTGCACATCCTTACATTGCTTACACAGAACGTGCACGATAATATACATTTTACAAAGGTATACATTTTAAATACAGTAAGTATACTGTACCAGTACAGTGTATAGTAGCTCAAGGTTTTATAGATAAAGTAAAAATTGTAGTTTTAAGTTGGTGTTTTCATTATATTGATGTACCTGCCTATTTTTTCTAGGGTGAATGTGAACTGAAGGAAAAAGAAATTCAACTAAAAGGACTTGGAATGCCACAAAAGGTAAGAATTTATTGTGGTAAAACTGATTATGTCATTTAACATTTTAGTAAGGTGTTTTTTTTTCATTATTTTCCACAAGTTATCTGAGTCTGGTGATAATTAATACAATGTGTCCTCTTGTTCATAGGTATGCCAATTTTACATGTACTGTAGAAAAGGTGGATGTAGTTCATGGTGATCTTTTCCATGCTACTGATATATTTTACAGCCGAGGCTGGAGGTTGTTTGTTTCAAACATGCTGCTATTAAATAGTGAGGGAATTTTTCTTCATCCTCTACTCTCACAAAAATCTTAAATTACAAATACAGCAAGTACCCTATAGGTGTGCTAATATGTTGGCACTAGTTTGATGAAATTCTTTTTTTCAGGTTGTAAAAAATGTAAATATTCATAATCAAAGCTGTACTGAAGAATCATTGAGAAAGTGTTTCAGTGGGAAGGAGATCTCAATTGTAAAAGCTGCTGTGGGACAGAATCCCAGCAGCTGTACAGATACTCAGAGAATAAACGAAGGACTGACTAAAGACTTGGTGTCTCTCCTGGAGACGATACGTCTCTTAGAGCAGCAGGTAGAGGCTGCTGAGGAGGAGAAGCAGCAGGTGCAAAATGAAAAGGATGCACTCCAGCATGAGTACCAACAAGTCATTAGAGAGCATGAGGAGCTGCAACTTAGCTTTGACAAAACATGCTACCAGTATGCAACCAGAGTTCTGGAGCTTGAGAAACTGAGGGACTTGTTTCTTAGAAAACTGTGTGAGGCGGTGCAGGTAACAAGCAGCAAGAGTTTTGAAGTTTAAAGTACTATAATGTTCCATCCCAGCCTTTATTTCAGATTTGCAAAAAAAAAAAAAAAAAGTATATTGATTTACTATATTTTGAAGAAATGCTTAACATTCAACTGATGCTGAAATATTATATTCAATTCAATATTTACATTGGTCTGTGTTTCCATATTCGTATTGCACCTCACAGTTCATTTTACCTTTAAGCGTCATTACTGCCCCAGTGTTGTTCTATAAAGGTCCTAACATTCACAGTTATCAGTGATAATGTGATGCAATGGTGTAGCATTGTATATAATTGTTTTTCAGTGTAAAAGCTGCAGTATTTTATCTGATAGTTTTCATTTCAGTACTGGTGTACTATTAATGTCTGTAAAGCATTGAACCAACATTGGGCTCTTGAATCTGGCTAGACCATTTTGAATTGCAAGCACTTGCCCCAATTCTAGTGCGTAGGAATCACATCTGCCTTTTTGATTTTGAGGTCATATAAAGTACTGTCGCATTATTTCACAATTTGATAATTCACAGATTTGGCTACCAGGAATTTGTTGGTATACTCTACATGTACTGTTATTGAACTTTATAAAGGCTTTCCGCTAATTCATTGCCCTTGATATCACTACATGTCAGAGAGCAAGAAAAACAAAGTGAAAAAGTAATAGCGTAATCTGAAAAAAAAGTTTGTATATTTGTATTAAATTTGTGGTTTATGTAACACTTGGATAGTACAGTATTATAAATACATTATGTGAAGTTTCATTCCACAGGAGCTTAGAATTAAATGTCTTGTAGCACTTACTAGTTGCATGTCTGTTAATACAATATTAACAACTGTTATACAGTGCTATGACTGAAGATTTAAAAACGGTTTCATGTCATGGGATATTTTAATACCACAGATTTATAGCTCAGCTGATTATAATGTTCAAAGTTCAACATAATGCAATAATGTTATTACACAGAGAACGGGGCTCCTAATACTGCATTAAAACCTGTAACACTGCTATGGTGGTCAAAACACTGCTTTTTAATAACTTGCACTTATTAGAGGCTGGAATGGTTTTGTTCTGCAGCATGCTTGTGTGCTGTTTTGTACTGTATGTGTTTCTAGTTTGTATATGAAACACATAACAAAGACTGAGTAGAATATCATTGTGTGGTGATTGTGTTCTGTCTTTAAGACGTATAGAACGCTATATGAATGGGTATGGCTTTAAATAATATTGTAAACACAGAAGCATTAAATGCATTGGACACAAGGCAGTTGCACTGTATATACAAATGCATGTTGTTCTTGACGTGTTGCGTGCTGTATTATAAAGTATCAAACTTGCTTTTTGCTTCTGCACAGCATTACAACTTACATTCTATTTTAAATCCCTTTGACTTTCTTTAGGATTCCTTGAAGTCTAATCAGCTGAATAGACTTTACAACACAATCACAGAGCTCATGGTGAGGAAACTACATTCATCTTTTTTTGGGGGGGGAGGGGAGGAGGCGACAAGAACTTATGAAATATAAATAACATTGTACTGTTTTAAGCTTTTACCTCATCCCAAAGATCTCCAAGTACAGTATTTTTCTCAACAACTAAATCCTTCAGAAAACAAAAATATGTATCTTAAGATCTTTTGGAATGTACCGAATGGATCAAATACCAAAACAGTAGTAAAAGTGAATTGCTCATAGACATAGTACCAAATACCTTACCTGCAGAAACAAAAAGGATAACATTGTATGATGTACTCAGCGATGCTTCAACACCTAAAGAAATATCTGCAATATTTAAAATGTATCTTGGTTCAGTAACAGTTTGCCTCATTAGAAGTATGACATATGCCTGCAAGAGAATCAATATACAATCAATATATTATATTATTTCCTATTTTAAACAACTTAGCTTAAAATAACTTGCAGAATGCATTGCATTCAACCACAAGACACACATCACAAACTGTGATTACTCTTTTTATAAGACTTGCTTTTCTTTGTCTTCCTCAACTGTAGGAAGAGCAGGATTCACAAAGCCGATACAAAGAACTGAGGAGCACTCTAAGCCACCTTCGATCCCAGCTTCAGGTAGTAACAGTGCACTTTATTCTTCTGTATTATACTGTATGTTATCAGTCTTATAAAGTTCTGGCCTCATGATCTATTTTTAAATGTATGATGGTGATTTCCTTTTTAGAAAGGAAAATATCGTAAAGGGGATTACATATGCGTTTGGCAAACTGGGATATGATATTGAAGCACTTTGCTGTGGCACAATTGAGTTATAACTTGTGTTGAAATATTGAATTTGAAAGAGCTGTACAGTATGTGTTTTATAGGAAACTTTACCCAGCTCCTGAAAATCACATGAGTCTAACTGGGTAGTTAAGCAGGTATTTGAATGCAGCATTCAAATTAATTTAAGCAATTTAATGGGTAAATGTCTTAATTTTGCCATAAGTCAAGTTAAAATAATACTGTTGTTTTCCCTTAGACTGGGGACATCATCTTCAGAGAGGAGCTGCTCCAGTTGAAGTGGGAGGCTATACTGGATCCATCTCGCAACAAAGCAATTCAGACCCCTTCACTGATACAGTGCATCAAGGAAGCAGTTACCATTGCAAGTAGGCTATGTTCAATGTCTACTATTGTTACACTTAGCATGTACATTATTTTGTCTGATACTCTGATATTGCATAGTATATACAGTTTTTGTACAGTACACACTTATTATGGATTCACTCATTTGAAATGGGCTCCAATGTCTCTTGATTAGTTCCAGATAGCAATGTGATGAAAATTATTATTGTTTCTTTTTCTTCTGTATTCCAATTAAATTACTGTAGATCAAAAAAAAGATTAAAAAAAAGGATTTTTCCCATAGTCATAACAATCCAAGCATATCTGTATCTGTTATAATGATAGTGATTTGCACAACCACATCCAGTCTGTCATCGCCAAAATCAATAGGCGCTGAGAACACTAAATGCATGTTACAGGATATCAGGATAATATTTAAGCATGCCTGTGATGGAATGTGCTGGGTGCTCAGAAATTCTTTATTAAAAAGATTTCCAACCTTGCTTTTTTTTTGTTCAATTTCGTTACAGGATTGGTTCCACAGTATGGAAATACAAACCTGTGTGCCTGTGAGGGTTTGCTGGAGCCGACTCTTATCCCGTTCTTGGAAAACAACTCGTGTGTCTTTGCAGATGTCATGCAAGCTGTCCGTTGTGGGGATTTAGAGCAGGCAAGTCCCTGAATCACTTTATGCTTTGCCTTCAGGTTGAACTTACACAAAAGATCATCAAGGCAATTGAGAAAAGAAAGTGTAAAAAATACTGTTCCAGAACAACGCAGTCAAAACATCGCTGCTCCAAGAAACATTCAAATGTTGGCCAGTAATCACAAAAAAAAAAAAACCTGTGAGACGCTGTTTAAATATTATATAATGTGAATTCATTACATTTGGAAAAATGTTTACATTTAAAAAGGACAGGGTAACACTTTAAAATAAGTGTCTATAATTACAGTGTTCCTACTGATTTCAAATGAAATTCCTATTGAATTCAAAAGTCACAAGTATGAGTTCATGACATACTTTTCATGACTTCATAACATTTAATACACATGAAATAATCATGAACAGACACTTATTTTAAACTGTTACCAAGGACAGAAATATAAACCATTATTCCAATAGTGCAGGTAACGAAATTAAAGATATATTCAACATGTTCAGTATGTTGTAATTTTATTTTTTATTGTGTACTACTTTTTACTATTGTTACAGGTCAATCTATACCTCCAGAGGCCAGACATTCAAACAAAACTGTCATTGTTACTTGGATCATCTCCAGAGCAAGACAGTAAAAGACTGTCAACATTCTGGATGAATAATTCTACCCAAAGAGTCCAGGAAAATGAAAATGAAAATGAAGACATACCTCCCTCAGCCCAGAAGGACACTATAGGGATCCAACCACAACCTGACCTGTTGGAGCTTGTAAGCCACAAAATTCAGAATACCAAGTCAGACTTCATTTCCCTAGTCACAAAAACGCTAGATGTTGATTGTAACAATATGGACAACAATCACATCGCCAGTGACTCTGTTCATGGGTCTCATAGTTTTATGATGCTAAAATCTCCAACACCAAATACAGAGTCTCCAACACTGAATATAGAATCTCAAACAAATATAGAATCCCTCAAAGAAATTATTCTGAACCTTGAATCTGAAGTACAATGTCTACAAAATGAGAAGACAGACTTGGAAAACAGCTTACGCAGTAAAGACGGTCTGATACAAAAAACATCTGAGGAGAATGCCAAACTAGAAGAAAATCTGAGGTTGGCTGAGCAACAAGTTCAGTTGTTTTCCCAGGAGCTGGAAGCTGTAAAAGGGGAAAGCGATTTAAAATTGGAAACAACTAAAAATAACTGGAGACAGGAAAACAAAGTTCTGGGGAGACAGAACGAGGAGCTTCTCAATCAGATTGCGATACTAGAAGCAAATCTTCAGAGCCAGGTGGTTAAAATGCATGAGGAGAACATTCAGCATCAGCAATACCTTCTCAGACTAGAGGATGAGAAAAAACAGAGCTCCTTCTTAATTTCAAAGCTACAAGAAAATATGGAAGAGAAGGCCAAGGTGATTGTTGCCCTACAGGAATGCTCAGCGGAGATTACTCGAGTGCAAGCAGACAATGCGCAGCATCAGCTGAACATTTCTAAACTGGTAGAGGAGAAAAAACAGAGCTCTCCCGTAATGTCAGGCTTACAGGGAAACCCAGATAAGAGTTCTGAGGTGATTGTTGGTCAGCCGAAAGAGCTAAAAGAAAGCTCTGAAGAGATCCTTTGCTTGCAAAACGAGAGTGTTCAGCATCAACAGAACCTTTCCTTGCTAGAGGGTGATAAAAAACAGTATTCTGACTCAATTTCAGAGCTACAAGAAAAAGTGGAGGGGGGTACGAAGGTGATTGTTGATCTACAGAAAGAGCTGAAAGAAAGCTCTGGTGTGATCATTCATCTGCAAGAAGAGATCAGTCATTACCAGCAGACCATTTCCAAGATGGTCGAAGAGAAAAAGCAGTGCTCCTATTCTATTTCAGAAATGGAAGAGAGTACTAAGGTGATTGCTGAGCTCAAAGAAGCCTGTGGAGAAAGTGTTTGTGTGCAAGAACAGAGCCTACAGAATCAGCAGAAGCTTTCCAAGGTAGAGGATGAGAGAAAACAGTGGGGCCTCAGAAATGCAGAGCTACAGGAACAGATAAAAGAGGGTTCTGATGTGATTGTACATCTAAATAAATCCCTAGAAGAACCCCTGGGAGAGATCATTCATCTACAAGAAGAGAATAATCAGCAGCAGCAGATCATTTCAAAGCTTGTGGTTGAAAACAAACAGCACTTCCAAACAATTTCAGAGCTGCAGAAAAATATGGATGAGAGCAGTGAGGTGATTGTTAACCTAAAGAAATGGCTGCAGGAAAGCTCTGTGGAGATTACTCGTCTGCAAGTAGAGAACGTCCAGTATCAGCAGAACATTTCGAATCTGATGGAGGACAAAAAACAATGCGCTCTTACAATTTCAGGACTACAGGAAAAGATGGGAGAGAGTTCTGAGGTGATTGCTAACCTACAGAAAGAGCTAAATGAAAACCATAAGGAGCAAAAGCATCTTCTAGCAGAGAACGCTCAGCAATTGAAGAAACTTTCCATGCTGGAAGATGAGAAAAAACAGTGTTGTTACACAATTTTAGGGCTACAGAAAAAGATGGAAGATAGCTATCAGATTGTTGATCTGAAGAAAGAGCTAAAAGAACGCTCTGGAGCAGTCATGTGTTTGCAAAATGAAAACGCCCAACATCTTCAGAACATTTCTAAGCTAGTGGTTGAGAATAAACAGTGCATCAACACAATTTCTGCATTGCAAAAAAAGGTTGAAGAGAGCTCCAGTCTGATTGCTGAGCTTGAAAAGGCCCTGAAAAAAAGTTCTGGGGAAATCGTTTGTCTGAAAGAGGAGAACTCTGAAGTTTCACTAAAAATGAACACCCTCATTGAAGAGAAAGAGAATTGTGTTCAAAAGCTCTCTGAACAGAGAGAAGAGATGGAAAAAAGCTTCAAGGTACTATCTGAGCTCCAAGGCGAGAAAGAGCACTGTCTCCAGAAAATATCTGAACTAGTAGAAGCCAATAAAATGATTGAGCATGAAGTTCTGAAGCTTAAAGAAGAGAAAGAAATATATTCTCAAAAACTTTTAGATCTGCAAGTGGAAAATGAGAGAGGCAAGCAGACAGTGAGTTGCCTACAAGAACAGAAAAGAGATTTGGAAAGACAAATGGGTGTCATTCAGAGAGATGAAAGCATCAGTGCCGAAAATAGGGAACTGAGAGAAAGAGTTTTAGTTTTGGAAGACTGCAAAAAAATAAATATGGATGAGACTGTAAGAGGGCTGAAGGGTGAAGCTGACAGATTAATGAGAGACAATGAGCTGTTGTTGGACCGAATCGACAACCTAGAATTGAACCAAGCGGCAGAGGTGAAGATAAATCTGGAACAAGCTCACCGAGAAAAAGAAATACTGCTTCAAAAAGTAAACATATTAGAAAAGAAATCTGCAGAGCAAAGTAATAAAAAGGTGAAAGTAGATAAAGCATGCCAGGTTGCAAGGAGTAGTTTACTAGCAGTTAACCAAGAAGAGCAAAGAGAATATGTGGGAGCCCCTTCCCATAAGGCAGAGGACAATGCAATATCATCAAACTCAGAAAATGCACTGCAGAAAAAGGACTTAATCTCATCCAGGAATGAAGTGGATGGTGATGTCACACACACAAAAAAGTGGATGTTGATGTCATACAAAACTGGGAATCTGGAAAATACTATCCAGGTAATGAGAGCCTAGACTGGATTGAACTTTGTTTTTCAGTAACAGTTCTTTTATGACATTAAATCACTCTTTATTTATTTATTTATTCTCTTATGCATTTTTCTAGTCTCTTGATTGCACAGTGGCTCTACTGCACTTTCTTATTTAGTGTGGAGAATATCTGATTATCATAGGTATGACCAAAAAGAGTTTCTGCTTATACAGCAATTATCTTGAAAATGCCATTGTGTTTAGGTCTGCAACCCCACACAGTTTTCTATTTTTTTTTTTTACATATTTTCAGTCCAGGTTGAAACTATCACTGCCATACAGTACGGTAGCAGTACAGCACAGTGTAAACGTAGGTTCACATTGTGAATATGTCGCACCAATTCAGAAATTACATAGCCATAGCTATAAAATAATAAGATAAAGTTGTTTCTGTTGGCTTTGTTGAAGGCGACAGCTTGTGTTTCTGCAACATAATGCAGGTAGCCATCACATGGCTTAACATTTTCCATTTAACAGGAGCAGCCTGGAGTGACTGAAGAAGACATTGATTTGAAAAAGCAGCTTGAAAGAACAGAAACAAAACTGAGGGAATCCCGGGGGGAGTTAGAAAAAACAAAGGCTGAGGTAGGCTTATACAGGAAAAATAGTAAATATTGGGAAGTATTAGATCCAGGGAAATAAAACTTAACAAGCAGCTTTTCTATTATGTCTTTTAGGCACAGAAGTGGTACAAAGACCTGGGTTTTGCAGAGTCGAAACGGGAGGATGCTGTGAAAAAATTGTCCCAGGCAGTGAATGAAGTTAAGAGAATGAGGGAAGCTTCAAAAGATTCAGAAATTATGAAAAATGAGAATGTTAAACAAAGAGATAAGGTATTAAGACTTAATAAAAAAGAGACTATCTGAACAATTTTAAAATGTTAGAGTGAACTATTGAAGCAAGCAAGACTAGATATACTTCTATTGTAACATGTGATCTTTTTTCACTTCATATGCAATAGTCTTGGAGTACATATATTTATTCCTAATATTTTTGCTGGTGCTGTAGAATAGATTTATTTTAGTTTTTTTTTTGTTGTTTATTTAGCAGACGCCTTTATCCAAGGTGATTTACAGAGACTAGGGTGTGTGAACTATGCATCAGCTGCAGAGTCACTTACAATTACGTCTCACCCGAAAGACGGAGCACAAGGAGGTTAAGTGACTTGCTCAGGGTCACACAATGAGTCAGTGGCTGAGGTGGGATTTGAACCGGGGACATCCTGGTTACAAGCCCGTTTCTTTAACCACTGGACCACACAGCCTCCTAAATGTCTCACATTGGATCCACCATCTGTAGCCCAATGATCTCTTAAAGCTGTAAGAATAATCCAGCACTTGGGTGGGAGGGGGGTTCAAGTTTGAACTAGCATCGGGGTATCAGGTTTCTTTTGTAAAATGAGTCGCATTTATTATGCGTGTGCTACCACATACATGTTTACATAATCTATGCTTTCATGGCATAATGGTCCCTTCTGTTAATAAAAGTGGCTATCAGTAATTATTTTGTGTTACAGTTGGTGGTTTGATGTTTGGGAAATGTAATTCACATTATTTATATTGTATTGTGTACCTGTATTTTCAAAATCAGAAAAGATTGTTCTAGTTCAATAGTAGATAGTAAAACTGTAGTTTAAAAAATCCAGCATGGAATTACCTAAATGGTTGGTAATCATAACAGGGAAACTATATAACATGGTGAATAAGGAGTTAGTGATACAAATAACACAGTACAACAGCTACTAATTACTGCTTCTAATAATGGTGGTGAAAATACATTTCAGATAAGCAAATTGACAAACAGAATCCAAGAACTGGAGGATCTACAGATAGATGCCTTGGCACATGAACAGCACATTTTAACATTACAATCCCAGCTCAAAGACCAGGCAGCTTTGGAGAAGAGTCTTCACGATTTACAGGACAAACTTGTACAGCTAAAGACACAACTTAGTGTACAGGTGAGAAAAGAGGAAACATACCCAACAACTTACACCCATTGTGATTTTCCTTTAGTTGTTGTTTGGGGCTGATGGCCCCATGAGCTTACTTGCTTTCTTACACCATTTTTTTGTTTTTAATTGTGTAGCAGATTGAAAAACCTTTTTCTGCTTGAATGGTCATTTTTATTGTTTATTATGTAAAGAATGTTTGCAATATAATTAACAGACCGATGTTTTCTTTTGTGTTTGTATATCAGTCTTCTGTTGGAAATGATTTGAGAGCAGAGAATTGTGCTCTGAAAGACAAGCTCAGCCATATGGAAGAATGGAGCAGTGCGGTCAAGGGTCTGAAGTCTAGATACGATGCAATGAAAAACCAGGTAACACATTAACACTGGACCTTGTGTTCATGATTATACACTACCCTTGCTGTGTAAGACTGGTCAGTTATCTGGAGATTACCCCATAATTATACAGTATATAGGCAGCATATTTACTAAAATAAAAACAGAGCAACATGGGTCTCAAAGGTCAGTCTCATGAGCAGGGTTGGAAGCAAAATCTATTTGTTTGAACAATAGCAATTAGAAATCGAAATAAATTGTTCCTAATCACAAAGGTAACTTCTGTAAATGTCGTCGTCCTCCCCCTTGACGTGACCCCCCCCAACCCCCGCCTCACGGGGTAAAAAAGGGAATGAGGGGAAGATCATTTGATCGTCACAATTTTTTTTACCTTGACATTAGACAATTAAGAATAATGTTGACTGTGTTATTCTCAGTTTGATGAGCTTGAAAGGAAGAAAACAGAAGCGGAATTAGATGTGGCCCCGTTAAAGGTAAGCTTATGAGAAACGGCTACAGATTCAAGAGGAGTCCTCTATAGCACTTACTTTTTTAATAACAAGTTTTTCATTAGCACCATTAATTCGAACATGAAATCTATCAAGGAGTGCTAAAATCCCTGTGGTGAATCTGTGTATATTTGTCTGCTTCCCTGTCTGTCAGGTTTACTGCATCAGAGATACATACAGTGGCTTCCATTCGCAGGATTAGTTGTGGGATGCTCAACATGCTCAGCAAACGATTGTATAACTGATAAAATTAGCCTTGATGCAAAAACAAGTTTTGCTACAGAATAGGATCTGGATTCTACCTTCAGTAGGGTGAAAGGACTGAGGGAATAAATAAGGAGATAATCCGACAGAAGTATTGAAGAGTGCTGATAGATACAATACAGTTACTTAGGGGCAGGATAAGGTAATTTTTTTAATTATTTGTATGCCAATTTGTCTTTATTTCTGACCCTATTTGTTTTCTGCAGGCCAAGCTGGCGTGCATAGTGCAGAAATGTCATGACAGGAACAGCCTGATCATTCAGATGGTCAGGGTGCTGCGCAGACATGGTGTGATCGACCTCAGTCTGATTGAAGAGGCCGAGGACCTGGTGAATGACACCGCACTGTTTGAGTACTCCAAGGCTTTTAGTGCTGCACACGGCAGTCAGGTAAAGAATGAATGATCCTAATGTGCACAGCAAATTATGCTTTTTATCACAGACACTTAATTAACATCCAGTAATACTATAGATTTAAATTGCACCTGTCTGTTAGTTTCATGATGGAATTAAAAGCAGCTAATCTGTCTCCAGTATTGGAGTATTTTGGTGTAAAATAAAAATAAAACAAATACCCATAATTTAAATTGTACAATAGGCAGGATTCATTTAAAAGTTTTGAAGCCTATTTCCAACCCACTCTAACAAAAGCTTCAAAGCACAAACAGATTGTATGTAAACTGATTAGGTTTGATATGTTACAGTTTGCTTTATTTTTTTTACTCAGGGATGTTTTCCAGCAATTAACATGGCCTGTAATTTTTTTAGGACTTTTATGAAGATGTATGGGTCAACGAAAAGATGAATGAAAAAGAAGGTGAGAAAATACATTTACAAAGAGGCTAAATGGGAAAGGGGGTTTCACTTTCAATTCAAGTGCTAGCGACAGTCTGAGCCAGGATAGGCTTTGGGCTTTGATTATAGAACACCAATTATATAATTATAGAACTGAAGTTTTTGGAAATGATGAATAGCAACAAAAAAACAACACTGTACACTCGTGATTATTTTCAGAATACATTCCTGGCCACAATTATATGTTTTTTAAAAGCGGTAAATGTGCATATGGCCCCATGCTGTATGTGAATGCTACAGTATAAATGCAAGTTTCATTTAATGTAAGTAAGAACAAACATCAGCATGTCAATTTGTTCTGTAATTGTTTCTGAGGTGAAGCAAGGGCTTTCAACAGCCAGAGAGCTGTGTGTATTTAAGTAAGAACATCCAGACTGAAACAGCAGTAATAATAATATAAACAGCAATGAGCAGATCCCATACGTATTAAATAAAATATTTACTCACTGATGGAATGTTGAAAGCCATTCGATTGCTGTATTTTTTATGTTAAAATAAAAAGATCAAAGTGAAAGTTAGCTGCAATACTGCAATGCTCTCTTGATTACCGGGTCAATGAATGCCTATTTGTTTCAGGTTTTCTGCAGAGTTCCCTCTCCAGTGGCAGGGGGAGCCTCCCAGATCTGGACGGGTCTCTGAATTACAGATCCTGTGTAGCCAAAGCTGATTTTACCCCTTCCCCTGACATGCCAAGGACAGTGCTGCCAACTGTAAGACTTTCTTCATGTGTGTATACTACTAAAGGTTACCCTTGAAAAACATTGAGGGTTGAAAATCTCAATGTTAGTCATCCCTAACTTCAAACTCATAAATCATAAAATACAGTAAATCACGTATATTAAAAAAGGTTTCATGTGCACAGTACAGTATATATGTGCAGGATATCAGGGTTATGCATATTTTTTCTGCCGCTAAGCTTTTAAAGCTAAACTGATACATTATAGCTCACACTCTTCTGCTGAGTCTGAAATAACCATACATGTTTGTTTGGAGCCTGCAGCCAGGATAACACAGTGCTTGAATGCAATGTACACAGCACAGAAAAAGGGTTAAATTAAAATATAGATTACTTCCAAGTTCAGCAGCTTATTACAAAGATCAGAGAAAGTGCTTAGTGTTTTCAGGTTTAAAAAATAGCACATGAAGAGTGTGTGTATGTACAAAGAGGCTGATGTAATCCACTTCAGTTACGTTACAATAAACACTTAATTCGTAACATTAGTAGTACATGCCAATGGGGTATCATTGACCAGATAAGAGGCCCAGAGAGAGCCAATATGCCACTTCTCAATGATGGATCGATTGATTGGCAAAGCTAATTACTCAGAATTTAAATGATTTCCCATGTATCAACTTAGCTATATCATCCAATACATTTCTAAACTCTGTCAGCAAATAAAGTCAACCTGGATTAACCAGTCGCCAAAAATCCAGTACATGTTAGTTCAGGTGACTATAAAAAAAAATGTGTACTGCATTGATCAAAGTAAAATGGGTGAAAATGTTGCACAAAGTTATTTGGTAAACAATTGAATTGCAGTTTGGCATATAGACCTGCACTGTACACTTTTTAGGTTGTTTTAAAAAAAAAAAGTGTCTTTTGTTATTGCAGCTGCCTCTATCTGCTGGGGAAGCAGTCCAGGTCACAGGCATGCCAGACAGTCATGGGCTATACCATGCAGAAGTGAAGGGAGAGGTGGGGCTGGTACCAGCTTGCTTTTTGGAAGAGGGGGGTGGCCTACATGAAGTGTACATGCCTCGTAGCAAGTGTGCCAGTCCAAGCCCAAGGTTAACTAGTCCAGAGAGGATCATACACCTGCATCAGCAGCTGCACCAATCACATCGCAGCAATTACCAGGTCAATAAATCTTTTAATAGAATGTGCGTCATTACACTGGGTACTAGCTCCTTTTAGAGTAATTGTTTTAAGTCTTCAGAAAAGTCCTGCTTGGCTGTTATGCATGCTGGAACAGAACATGTGGAGTCCACCTGGGCTTTTGTATATTTGCATTTGTGTGTCTACACTGAATGGTATGTCTTGAGTTTTGTGCAGCTGTACATGTATCTGTGGTTCTTTTGTGTATATAGTCAAAATAGAACCCCATTGACTTGATATTTAAAACGGTCTAACCCAATCCCTAACCCTCACCCTGACCTCATTGAACCACAAGGTGACGGCATCCTAATCTATACACTTTTCTGCCAAAAAATGAAATCAGCTGGCTATGCTCTGGGACATTGATCAGCCCATGGAAGATTGGAGTCCCTGTTGTTTTTTTTTCAATCTCTGGGCTTGTCTTGATAGTGTCACTGTCAGGAAGAATGGCATCCACCATAATACTCAAGTTCACCTAACATGTAAAACCTGAGTATCTATAGAATGAACTTGACTGACCTCTGTAGAAAAGGAGACCTAGTCTACAAAGCTGTGTATTCTGTTTGAGGCTTTGGACGAAAGTGGTTCCCCAATACCTAAGGAGACCACCATGTAAATTGGTAGCTATTCAACTTGTAAAACAATTACATTTTCTTCTACTGGTTGTATTTCAGGTGGCCTCATCTGCTACTTCTGAATCCAATTCTGAGACAGACCGCAGTACTCTCTCCACCCCCTGTCTAGTCCAAGATGGCACATCCCTCCCTACAGGAACACAGGTCAAGAATGAACTGGAACAACCTGGCTGCGCCATTCGCTCTCAGACAAGGGGGGACGTGCAGAGTCCAAACAGTGATGACCAAGTGAAGGGTCAGATTAATGAGCCAAGTGGAAGATATAACAACCAAGCTAGGAGAGATGCAGGATTCGAACTTGATGACACATGGCTCTCTAGGGAGAATGCAGATTGCTCACACTCAGCAGCAGCAAGGAGCAATTTGTCAGACTTTTCATTACTAAACAACACCCAAGGGAAGGATGTCAAGGGGGCAAGGTCCAGTAAAGTACTCATGAAAGGAGCTATAGGAGTAAAGCAAGGTAAAAAAAATACGAGAAATGCAATACAGTACCTTAGACTTGTATGATGTATTTGAACACTGACTTACATGTTAATATGACTATTAAAGTTCTGTATGGTGTTTGTACAAACAGTATCATGATAAAAAGCAAATGCCTGAAACGTATGACAATTGTCATAATAAATTGGTGAGTTAAATTAATAAAACCAAACTATATTAATTAATTTTTAAGATACACAAAAAATAGCCAGGCAACACTGTAATGTAATGGTAATATCTGACATATCTTTAATAGCTAAGTGAATCTGATTGTCATGCTGTATAATAGCAGAGAGTGGAAAGACTAGACATATTTACAGCTTAAGCACTCTATTCCAGTCATGATTTTGTAGACAATGAGAATGTAATCTTCTCGAGTCCTTGCTAAAAGCTCTTATAGCTGTGCTTTAGTGGCACATGCCCTGCTATCCACCCTAGAGCTATTGTGTGCTTCCTGTGAAGCTCAATTTGATGTGTACTGGTTTCATACAAGGAGTTGTGTGAACATGCCCCCTGTCTTTGTGTCTTCAGCTGGCCTGTCAGAATCCATTAGTACACATTAGTAAATGCAATATGGAAAGGACCCAATGCATGGTTTGATTCATAAACAAAATCAATTCTAGAAACATTAATATTTGTGATATTCAATTGTCATGTTTATTTATCAGACCGGTAAATGCATAATGTTGTACTTGTTCCAGTAATAAGGGATATTGCTTTTTGTACAGGATACTAGTTTATAGTACAATGTTTAGAGTTTTTGGAGTAGTTTTAGGTGTAATTGCCTTGTAAATCTACCAAGCTATAAATAATTAAGCTTAAAAGTGTATCCATGCATGTATCCACAGTAGACAGTAGAAATATTACAGTTTATCCTAAAATAATTGTTTGCAGCTTACAATAAACTCAACTAAGTACTGAAGTAACACTCACTATTCATTAATTATTCTTACATTGGTAAATTGTAAGAACTACTTTTTTTAATTTATATTTGTATTACCTGTGAATAGGTGGCCGTTAGACTGGCAATTATGGTAAAGTTCACTCTGTTACTGTGATTTTACAGGGGAGCAAAGGTTTTAAATGCTTGGAAATCTATTAAATTCTACTCATGTTGGCTGTTCCTGCAACATTTACTACATTAGTCATTTAACCAATATAGACTTTGGCTGGTAACTCTGAAGACATTAATTTGCTTATACTACAGCCTTGCCTTGGGTAGCTTTATATGAAAACTGTATCAAATTAAATTAATCGTTGTTGACTCACAATAGTGGCTTGCATATCCTGTACAGCTTAGTTTTTCACAAGTAAACCACTTTCTGGTGATGCTTATTGGGTTGCGGTGGTAAGTTTCTGAGCCATCAAGATGTGGCCAATCCATGAGCCAATAACCACTTATATGTTTTCGCTGGTATCTCTGATAATGCTGATTCATTGACTCCTTTGGTTTCATTCTGGAATCTTTGTTGGTCAATTTAATTAAAAACTGGCTGAGCGATTTATAATCCCTAGGTGATATTTCTGAGATCATGAAGACAGTGTTTTGTTGTACCCTTTGAATATTTTTTACACCATCTATATGTGGTTTTCCTTAAAACATTGATGCAATCATAAAGCATAGTTTTATCCAGCCATGTTTGCTTAAGCCTAATGCAGCATGTAAACTCAGTATTTGAAATATACATTCACATTTTTTGGAATAGAATGCATGTTTCTTTTTTTATCAATAAATGGAATTCTATTGTCTTGAAAGTTCCCTAACATAAATCAAGTAGAATTATTATTTTTTTTTTTTTTAAAGCACTTTTTCTTTATTCAGCTCCCTTGCAGAAATGCATTTGGATGCTGCATCATTGCTTCAGACAGTTGCAGGCACTTCCAGCAGTGATGTGATTCATCACAGTGGTGCACAGAAAGAGGGAGCTGTTTTTATGTTTCCATAAGTTAATGTCACCATAAGACAGGGACATGATACAAGTTTGGGTTTAATCCATCTAATTCTATAGAGGAATCTGTTGAAGAGGACTTGTACATGATATTCTTTGTCGTTTCTTTCTCTATACAGCACCCCCATCACCTGTTGGCTCAGTCCAGATTATAAAGACCGTGGGGCAAAGCAGTCTGATGATAGGCTGGGAGAGACCTTCAGTGGACGAGCTGGGTTGCAGCAACGGAACTTTCATTCATGGTTACAGGGTAGGTAGCAATATTCTTTGTATATATGTATGGTAAGAATGAATGTTCTGTTTTCATAATGCATCATCTATGCTTAGTTAAATGTCTAATTAGAGTCAAGAGAATACTATAACACACATTTAAAAGGCCTCTTCCCATATGTTTACACTTTATTCAACTTAACTGCTGCGTTCATGTTTTCACTGCTATTATTTTAGTGTGACCTGATTAGAAATGCTGTCGTGTACAGTTCTCTCTTAGGGGATGGGGGTCTCTGTTAACCTATCATTGATTCATCAAGATGAAAGTGTATTACCTGCTTGATATCCTGCAGCTTGTGCTGGTCAGTGCTGATCTTGAGGCAGCAGCAAGAATCATTCTATTTCCTCCTATCCACACTCACAGAAGCCCACGTTCACACCGCACCACTGTGATGGATTATTATTAACTGCTAGAATGTAGCTGATCTCTTACGAGACTCTTGAACAGGAGCAGCATTTTATCATTCAGATAGAGGGTAGAACCCTATACGTTTCTATATTGAGCCATTGCGGTAGCAGGTTATGTTATAATATTCCTGTGTTTAATTTAATTTTTTTTTTAACTTGGCTCAGGGCACCTTGCTGTGTTAAAAACACTTCCAACATAGCCTCCCCAATCCAACCAGCTAACTCCTAGACAAGTCTAATGGGAGAGGGGGATTTGAAATCTCAATAGGCAATAAATGCAGTACAGCAGGGAGTGATGTGATAAAAGAGGAGCTGCTTTCCTTAAGTAAAAGCCTCTTAACCCTTTGTTTTCTTTTTCATAGATATATGTCGATGGGGAATTTCACAAATCTGTCATGAGCTCAGCCTGTACTAAGGTAGGTACATGTCTAACATGAGTTTTGTAGCACTAAGAGCCTCCTATCTTAATTGTGCTCCCCTTAGCTACTCTGAGCCTGCCCCCAGTGTCCAGTACTGTAGTTTGGTCCCATCAGTTGCTTAGGTTTGGCAGGTGAAAAGAGGCAGTACCTTGGCTGGAGAAACAGCGGTTGATAACCAGTCCTCCTGATCAATAAGCAGGTTGCAGCAGTCACACAATGTTGGAATTGGGCACATTAGGTAGTTGGTGCAGTAGATTCAGGTGTTTAATTTTAATTTGACTGGTTCTGGACAAACAATTTTGTTCTACATGGTAAGAACTCAAGAGCTGAGAGCCAGATGACTCTTGGGTTTGAATTCCTGATCCTCCTTTGATATGTGACCATCATCCAGCTGCAAACCTGGAAGGATAACAGACCCCCCCCCCCCCCCCCCCCCAGGTAGTTAAATATTTAGAGGTTTTTATTTATTTATTTATTTATTTATGGATGTATTTATTTATTACTTGAACCTTGCAATCCCACATATGTTCACTGATTTCTAGCCAGCACGAGTCTTATCTGTGGAAATGTCTTTCAGGCTGTGTTGGAGAACCTCGATCTGTCTGTACCATTTCAAATCGGCGTTCAGACGCTCGGTGCCAATGGTCTGGTTGCTGAAAAGGTCCACTGTCACTTTCAGAGCATCAGTATGTCCCCCGAGGGAGCTGTGTCATCCCCGGAGCCCAGTAACTCGCTCGGTCATCAGTGCTGTGGCAGATCTCAGCAGGTGAGCTGCAGAGGAAGGAATACATTTTTAACACATTGTGTGGACAGTGACTCAGCAAGGATTTGTCATCTCATCTGTCACCATTGCTGAGAGGAAAGTGACAGAAAACAGCATTCGGTCATTTAAAGGTCATATACAAATATAGCAGATCTGCATCTGTTATAAGCTTTGATTAAATGTTTCACCCTCTTCACATTTCTTTAGTTTTATCCTATAATGTTTTCAATTGATTGTTGTAGTTTACAGTCTGTGCTTTGTGTTTTATGCATGTGTATAGTATGTTTCCTAAACACTGCCTCCCACAACACTCAAATGGACACGACCTAGGAGTTTATGTTGACTCAGAAATGTCTTCATCTAGACAATGTGGGGAAGCTATAAAAAAGGCCAACAAGATGCTCGGATATATTGTGAGAAGTGTTGAATTTAAATCAAGGGAAGTAATGTTAAAACTTTACAATGCATTAGTAAGACCTCACCTAGAATATTGTGTTCAGTTCTGGTCACCTCGTTACAAAAAGGATATTGCTGTTCTAGAAAGAGTGCAAAGAAGAGCAACCATAATTGTCTCAGGTTTAAAAGGCATGTCGTATGCAGACAGGCTAAAATAATTGAATCTATTCAGTCTTGAACAAAGAAGACTATGCAGTGATCTGATTCAAACATTCAAAATCCTAAAAGGTATAGACAATGTCGACCCAGGGGACTTTTTTAACTGAAAAAAGAAACAAGGACCAGGTGTCACAAATGGAGATTAGATAAAGGGGCATTCAGAACAGAAAATAGGAAGCACTTTTTTACACAGAGAATTGTGAGGGTCTGGAACCAACTCCCCAGTAACGTTGTTGAAGCTGACACCCTGGGATCCTTCAAGAAGCTGCTTGATGAGATTCTGGGATCAATAAGCTACTAACAACCAAACGTGCAAGATGGGCTGAATGGCCTTCTCTCGTTTGTAAACTTTCTTATGTTCTTATGATGTTCTTATGTTCTTAAAGTAACAAGATCACCGACTTGTATTCATGGTTAAACAGAACTTTTAAAAGTTTTAGCTACAGCCAATGCTAAATATGCCTGTTGGCTTCCATGTAGTCTGGCTGGCTTGTAGAATTTTGAAAGCTAATTTTCTCTGGGTTAAGCCAGTTGTCTTTTTAAAGAAACCGCCTGCAATTGAAATTTATTGAGAGTGCAGTAAACTGGTAAATACAAGATCTTGTCCAGTTCGTCAGCTGTCTGTCTGAACTGTAGGATTTAAACAGAAATTGTCCCTATTCCCACAGCTTTAACTCACGAGACATTTAAAGAACATATATGTTTTGTTCAATAAAATACAGTTTTATCAATAACATAGTTTAATATACATGCTGGTTTATTTAACACTGAAAGAATGTCATTGTTACACGGTTGCAATTATGATGAATGACATTGTACTTGGTTTGTATATTAATCACATAGTAAATGCAACTGTTAAGTATTAATGGACTGTCCAGAAAATACCTATTTTCAAAGTGTTTTACTTTCAGTGTTCCTTACTTTAATTTGTAGAATATCAGCCAGCCTCTTCAGTGCACATCATTTTCACAATACGCAGGTGTTAAACCAACTATGGTAAGCATAAATTCACTATCACTTTTTTATTTTTTTTATCTGTAAGTGTATATAAAGCACAAATAATTCAATGCATTTACTACTATATGTTAGTGCTTACAGTTCATGGATTCTGCATTGTATACAGTATTTCGTGTAGCGTTGTTTTTTACCGTATTGATCCAGAGATGAAAAGGAAAAAAACAATGTTGGTGAAATAAAAGGTATCAACATCTGCACGGTAACTATGTATAACAATACAATATTGAAAAAAATAAAACAAATGCCTCTGTTATGTTTAAAATAATAGCTTTTTTCAAAACACAGTGAATTAACTTGCACAGAGATGCAGCAGATAAATGGCTGTGGATATGTAGGTCAGCACATCACATGGTGGGTGTAGACTTGTAATTCAGTTCATACGAAGTTCAGAGGCTCCCTCTCCAATGGATATGATCTGTGCTGGGTGGCTAAGTTGTTTCATACTGGAATTTGAAGGTATTTCACCTCTGGCTGTCTGATTACAGACCTGGTCACCATAGCGACATTACATGTGAAAATAAAAAACAAAATTCCCATGCTCCTGTGTCTAACACTGTGCTACCGTATGTTTTATGAGAAAGAAAGTGATGGTTTTGGAGAACAGAATAATAAGTATACCCCACCATCCTTGAAAGAATTAAAAGTCATATTTGAGAAATAGTCATGCATCCCTCAAGAACAGTTTAAACACCTTGCAGACTCATCACATGGAATCATATTGGTCTATGGAGGTCTACAGTCTTTTGACAGTGTTATGGCAGGTACTTATAGTTGTGTTTATGCAAGTTAAGCACCATAACCAATCACTACTTTTACAATAGCTAAATGTGCTTTCAATGTCTGGTTTCATTCATGTGACCTATTGTAGAGGAATGGAAGGATGCGATTCAATAAATCTGCAAGGAGCAATTGGGTTTATTTATTTTTACACAGTGTATTTGTATCTTCTAACTAACGTCTAAATCTCATCTGTACGTTTCTTTCAGTTTGTTGCCATCTACAGTTACAGTCCCCTGAAAGACAGCCCCAACATTCATCCGAGTCGAGAGGTGGCCTTTAAGGAAGGGGACACAGTCTGGGTTTTTGGAAAACCCAGACGGGATGGCTTCTGTGATGCAGAGGTGGGTGCACTGCAAATAACACATGTGTATAGAATGGCTGTCTGTGATAAGATATCCTAATGATAGAATTTGATCTTCCTGAACTATATATATAGTCCTTCTGTGAGTGCCTGAAAAGTAACTGTGTGGATTCTTGCATCATTGTATTTTATCTTGCTCTTAATTGTATTAATACTTGTACTGTGATTCTTGAAATGTATTTTTCTTTACAACTGTAAGTCGCCCTGGATAAGGGCGTCTGCTAAGAAATAAATAATAATAATAATAATAATAATAATAATAATAATAATAATAATAATAATAATAATAATAATAATCCTGTATATTTACTGATGTGAATGAGCACACATTACTTTAGTTATATCTCATTCATAGAATGGTGATAAAACTGATAGAACAAATGATCCTATGCAGTGACCACGTAGGTTTTTTTAAGTTCTAAGACTTATATTACAATGTCAGACTGCAATTTAAGCTGATATTGGGCTCTCAAGTGCATTTATAAAACCAACATTGATTTGTATATGTTTCATTAAAATATAACATTTAAAACATAATTAATACTTTTGTTTCTCAATACATTATATTTACATTATGTAACATCCCCCCACCCACCACCACTACATGATACAGGTTGCAGACAAATTGCACCTGTGACACAATGAAATAAGTCTTAATAAATTGCAAATGAGTGTGTAAACAAACATAGAAGCTCTTAATAATGCCTCAAACACCTTGATAATTCGTGTGTTTCTATTTGTTTTTAAAACATTGAAAGAAAAGGACAGTGCAACTTCTAGAATGTTTTCACTTGATTGCAAAGTGATAGTCCAGAATTACGGAACTAGAATGGTAAAGCCAGACTAACTCTCTTTCTGGTGAGAGCTGTGCAAATAACAGTAGGAGCAGAAAAAAAAAAACACATCTATAATCTTATACATGAAGGATACATGTAAGTGAGTAACAGGCAAATAAACAAAGCATTTCTGCTTAAACTGAAGATCCTTAATTCATGTAAGTAATGTTTGAGAAATGTAATGTCTTCTATTGTGTGCACACCTTGTGTGTCTGTAGAAATAAACTAATTGGACAAATAGAACTATTCTCCAATAGGAAAAAGAGTACTGCTGAATGAAAGTATACGTTGACATGGAAAATTAAAAAGAACAGCAAGTAGTTTCAAATTTACAATTTTTTTGCTGTCAGACGTGTTTTATGATGTGTTACGTATTGCAATTACTCAGGTATTGATACAGTCTCTATTAAGGTGCTTTGACCTGAGTAATACAAGCCAGATGAGCCCAATTGTCTTTATATCTAGTGAATGCCTACTGTGTAATTCCAACAATGCAAAAGGAAATTTGATCCACAGTAGCTAACAATTATAAAAGCTACAGTGTGGCTAGCAACTAGAATTAAGGAACATCATCTGCACTCCTTAAAATCACCTTAAAAAATAACTACTCAGAATAATTACAAACATCAAAATGTAAAAATAAGGACAGTATTAGAGATACAATAAGTAAACAATCTTGAAAATAGTACATTGTTTTGAAATTGTACGGTTGTTTCTTTTTTTTGGTGTTTTTTTATTTAATGTTTGCAATAATTTGTAGTACTCCATTTATTAGTTGTATTCATCTTTTTAATGTAGCCTGTGAACTAGTCTTCCTGTCTTTTTTTTCTGTGATTTCCTTATTTCTTGCAACCTGGTACAATCAGATCATCAGCTCATATATTTAATCAATGTACAAAATCTAGACCAGAAGGTGAGAGACTAATGCATTACACAAGAGAAGCTGTGTTTGTATAATGCAATGAGGTATCGGGGATCTGTCTGTCATTCTGGTAACCTTAGGGAGACATGTTTTCATTTAGATCTAGGACAAAAGGAGATAATCTTCCAAAAAACATTTTCGATAACATGTACTGTAGTAACTTTGGTTTTACTACTTCTTACAAGGATGGCTTTGTATTGTGATTGGACATTTCCCAGCTTTATTGTAAGGGCAACAAGTTGGCAAGGCAGCTTAACTCTTAGTTCCATTATCAAGACAGAAAACAGTTAGGCTCCCTCTGAGACTTTGTATTTTAATTATGTGTTAGGACTAGCAATTACAGTATGCATTCAGTTTGGATGTTTCCCCATTCTGACATCACAAAGGTAGCTTTGTTTGTGCTCAGTGTCTTTTGGACACTTTTGACAGTAAATCATTGCACACTGCACAGTATTATGTTAGGCATGCAACTTTGCCGGTAATGTGCAGATTGTTAATGATCTACCTGCATTATTGTAATGCATCGTGTTAAAAGCCTTGTACCCTACAGGTTAATCTGAAGAAATATAATTGTGCAGTCAACCATGACAACCAGTTTTATACAGTACACATTACCAGGCAATACACCATATTTGGTATTACAGAAAGGAAATAGCAAGGTTGAGTTATGTTTGGTTTTCCTTGATCTGAAATTTGCATCTGAACAGAGCTGATTCAAGCCATTTGAGACCCACGGTGTAAATGATTTATTTAAACTGTGAGAGAAATGCAAGCTTTGATGTCACATAAATGTTTGTGGTCTCTTATTTCTGATACAGTTTTGTGCTCTCTGTTGATTTACGATTTACGTTGAGTGTCTTTATAAGTTATGGATAGGCATTCCACTGACTTCATTTTAAAATTGTGATCAACATAAAATTAGCACTCTATAAGGAGGTTTGTAAAATGTAATATTAAAGCAAGAATTGCTTTCCTTGCAAGGAAAAGTAGCTCATTTACAGTAGTCCCATTTAGACTACTTTCAGATTTCTGTGTGTGTGTGTGTTTTTTTTTTAAACTTGACTTTAAATCCCTTTGAAGATAGCAGAAGTTGATTGGAGTTATTTTGTTCATTATTTCATGGTACTTTTTGCTGGCATTTTTTGTATTTACTTATTTTTTTTATAAATGTAGAGTGACCAATTATTCTTTTCATTTATTTCTCCCCCAATTTGGTATGTCCAATTATGTTTCTTGTCCTCACCGCAGCGGGTCCCCACACAGCACAGGCATGTGAGTGTCCTCCAAATTGCTTTGACGCTAAGTAATCCAGAGCAGAGGCCGGCGGGCTACTGATCCTGGAGAACAGAGATCAGCCCTGCTTTTTATCCACTCTGAATGTGCTTGGTGTCTGGCCAGTAGGGTTTGCTGTTGCGCAATGAGAAGAAAGAGTCCATGCCGGTTTCCCATCCCCTACCCCAGGAGCCAATGTGACGCCCCATCGGAGTCCCCAGCAAAGTTCAGCCTCTTTGCACAGACTGGATGTGAACTGGCACCGTCCAAACTGTGTGACTCATCCTGCGCGCCCAGCGGCAGCGCTTTATAACTGGATGAGCCACTTGGTGACCCTCTGACATTTTTTATTAATTTGCAGCGAGTAACATAAAAGGCAATAAAAATGGAATTATATATCATATAGTCTTATTTTTTATAATGCATACTGGGATACTGTGTGTTGACAATACAGCTTGTGCACACAGATTAAATATGATTAATCCTAGACCTCCGAGCATATAGTCTCAGAACGGACACTGATAAATATGTGTAACCCTCTGAATCGTTTTAGCTTCTTTAAAAAATATTCTTCCATATATATATATCTATACCTTACTGCAAGTATAGGATTGTTCGAATACAATTTATCTCGAAACTGCTGCCCCAGGAGTTGCTGAATGTCTCATATAAAATGTTTACCCACCAGAATTGAATTAGACCTATACAAATTCTTATCATTGCAAGTTAGACTGGCTTTCTGATTTCATTAATGTAGATAAACACCTTGGATACAAAATATTGTCCATCTATTAAAAGTAGCTTTTATAATAATAATTCAACTCTTAAGCCAATGAAACACAGCATAACTTTTTATGGAAGATGCTGCCAGGAATAATGCAGATACCCCAGTTTACTCATCCAGACTTTAAACAAGAGACGCTCCTGATGTGGAAAAGTTAAACTAACATTGTTACAGAACATCATTAGCCAGGTTCCCATGTAGGCTATTCAAAGTTTGGATAAACAAACTGTCATTGCAAAAAGAACATTACACTATTCACTGTGTTTATTAACTGTCAGTGTATTTCTGTAATAGAACAAGCAGCCTCCTCACCATTGCACATGGCAGGAATAGATAACGAAAATCAATTGTTTAGAATCATGGAATGATTCTTGTGTTTCATATGTTCAGCAGATTTGTTCATTAAGCAAGACAGAAAAACAATATCTTCTTGTGATCCCTCCTCCTGCCATACAGCACTGTGTACTATAAAATGCAAAATGCATTCTAAAGCCAAGAGGATCTAAAGTGCACATACATACTGGCAAGGAAAATTAAAACTGTAAAGGCTGTCATCCAGTGAATCCCGCAGGCATTTCTCTGGCATAATAAATCAAACACAGCAGGGGAGTAACAGACCATGTTACATAGCTCTGACACAATAGGAAGGTTAGGCTTTGTTTTTCATTCAGAATCCTTGTTGGTTGCAATTTTGTACGTAAAGGTTGTTAGAATTTTTTTTTTCTCCTTTGCATGAAATGGCATACTGTATCAGATTTTTTTTTTTTTTTTTTTTTAAGGCTAATGGAAGACGAGGTCTGGCCCCTATAGCGTTTCTCGAAGAGGTTAATTTTGGACTGCCAAGGAAGTTTAAGGAAAAAACAGTAAGTAGCCAAGGTGCTTTATTCATGTCAGCGACCTTGTTTAAAATGCACAACAGCGGATATAAATCTGATACCACGGCACTCCTGAGACAGTGGTTAGTTCAATTGTTCTTTTCATTTTTAGTCAGAAAACAATCTCTGTGTGTTCTCGAATCCAGCTCAGCTCATCTGTCTCTGAAATAGTTGCAGGATATATGATGGTATTCTGGTAATCGGCTTGCTTATAATGATAATGGATAGCAGCTCTCCAAGCATACTTCACATACTGCACCATGTGTGGCCAGGATATAGTGTGCAATAATGGAGTGTAAATATTCTGACATCAGGGACCGAGTGAGACACCATGTGCATTGGGGTGAATGATCTGGAACATACATTAAAATAAAACTAACTACTTAGTTTTAATAGGTTATGCTTGTACGGAAAGGAAAAACCCAAGCCTAGAACAAAAACACACTTTTCTGTTTAAGGATTTCTAGTACATTGTTGGCTTTGGGATATGGCCTGGAACATGATTTTGGCATATATGTTATTATTATTGTTGTTGTTGTTGTTGTTGTTGTTGTTATTGTTATTAATTAGTCATTTAGCAGACGCTTTTATCCAAAGCGACTTACAGAGACTAAGGGGTGAACTATGCATCACTTACAATAGGACCTTGGTTTTACGTCTCATCCAAATTTTAGATAGCATAACCTCAATTTATACAATGGATGAAGTCTAAATCATTAATCCAGTTACTAGTAATTATGTAAATTAAGCTAATTCCTAAAAATGATATGAGTGATCCCACATTTATGTGTTCTTTATGATTTAAACAATTCACTTTTTTAAGTAATTACATCATTGATTAAAGATATCTGCTATATATGCTAAATAGGCTTGCTTAACAAATATGACATCAAGAATAATTGCAATTAGCACTACCATGTACTGTTTTAACACATTCAACTCCCATCTGTTAAGCAGAGGAGCCAATCACATCTGAGCTCAGCTTAGTCATTCCTTTACTTATTTCTGTATGATTTGTATCCAGGATGTGTCTAACCATCATAAATATATTTGGCTTTATGCTTATTAAAAACAAAACAAAACAAAACATAAAAAACTCTTAGCTAACCTACAGCCAGATTCTCAGCATCAATAATGCTGTAAACCCATTTTGTTTCACATACACTATGTGACAATAGCAGAACAGTGAACCTTGCATGTGAATTAAGTGATAAACTTTAATTGGTTGACAAGGCCTGTGTGTATCTCTTAATAAAGCTGGAGATTTTGCAAACTATAAGTATGTATGTTTTAATGCCCTGTTTCATTCAGCTGGGGCTTTGCTGCATGCACGATAAAAAGCAGGGAGCTAAGTGCAACCTGAATCAGAACATAAATAAATGTAACCAAACCTTTTGCTTTTACTCAGAGTTCATCCTGCAATTAATGAAAATGCTGAGCATCTGCTTGTGTGACAGCAATGCTTTAAAGATTTAACATGGTACTATCTTTTCAGCGAAGACCATCAGCTCCCACACCAGGGTTTGATGAGATTTACTGTGTGGCCAGCTCCTCTGAAGTGCCATCGATTAAAGCCCTAGAACATAAGTTACACAGCAGAAAGATATAGTATAATTGGGGTAAGTGTTTTTATTTGTTTGTATACACTGCTTCAAACAAATCAATATTCTACAAGGTTTATACTCTACTTGGTGCAACAGTTTCATTGGATCATTCAACTCAGCTCTTGGGATTGCAAATACTTAATCAATTTGCATTAACAGAGTTACTGCTTTGAAGTTAGACCTTAAAAGCATATAGTTGTGCTAGTATTGATTCCCAAGGGCTTTAGTGAATGATTAACATGCACAACATTGTTTTTTTAGTTGCAGAGCACATTAATAGGACATCTTTTACAGTTAAGTGTCTAATGGTTATGAATGATTTTTTAAAATTTTTTATTTTTTTTATTGTGATTATTAATTCTGCATTATTTTTGGACAGCCTCCAAAAATTAAATGGGGTTGAAAAATGAGTGGAGAACCTGTGAACACACCAGTCTATGCAGTCCTCCATGCTGAGGTCCACTCCTGCCCCTTCATGACTGCTGCTTTGTGTCTATACAATGTTTCTGACCTTCATTTGACTCTAAAGCTTGGTGCTACTGTTCAATGGCGATAAAGGTCTTGTGCTGGAGCTTTGCCTCCCCTACGTGCTAAAACTGTGTTCACACAAGTGTTGCCAACTTACCTTGACAAAGATTACATTATTATTCCAACTGTTATCTGTTTACTGAACTTTACCACTGCTTGTGATGAACTTTCTGCTCAATGCATTGTCACTGTTCATATACTTTTTAGTTAAACCATTAAGTAAAATTGCTGCTGTAACCATCGTCAGGGTTTTAGTATGTTATTAGATAAAAATGCAGTCTTTTTATTATTCGTACAAGTTTCAGAATTGGAACTAAAATATAGGTACATATTTACCAATATGAGCTGTCCTATTGGGTTTCAGCACACCACAAGGCTCTTGGGTTTATCTATCACATTGTTTAAGAACAGTGAGATTTGTGTCCAGATGTTCACATTTGCTGTCAGTTTCATATTAACTCAGGAATGCCTGTGTTTATCTATAGCATCATGACCTAGTATGTATACTTTGAGAAGTGTAGAGAATTGAAACAGATCACCCAATTGTTAATATAATAACCTAAGTTTATGTACCTAATAGGCAAATCATTGAACTGTGAAATAACAACCTATACAATTATAAAGAAAAAGAAAACCTAAATTAATATACTGCATTCCATTATCTTGGCACGATTTTTTGGAACCAACAAAAATACTGCAGGTTACCAGTTTAATACTAAACTAGTTTTAAATGATTCACGTGCAAAACCTCTAAATTCGACCTTGTCTTGAATCACTTACATAAAAAAAAACACTGATTGACATTATATACACTATGCCACCAACTCAACAAGCCTTAAGTGGATTCAAAACCGTTTGTGCTCCAACATGCAACATTTGAAACGATGCAAGACAACTGATAGATGCAACTGTCTGTTATTGACAAAGAGAACTGATATGGTGCTCATTTTAAAACTTAATTTACAAACTAATTGAAATGAGACTAACTGAACATAATTTAATATGTCAATATTACCCTCTTGAATTGACAGTAAAAATTATAATAGATTGTTTTGTCATTGGCACACAGTTAGCATGGTTTTCTCACAGTGGCCTTTCTTAGTAATGGCGTCCCTTAACATTAATCCATTAATCTGGCTGTAATGCTAGTTTTTGGTTATACCAAGCAGAGTGTTCATTTACATAATGGATTATCGGTTAAATCCTTTGGAAATCCTTTAGTGCCTTATGGAGGCAGAGAGTGAGCAGACTTTAGGATTACACTACAACACTGTCATGCTGTCCATTATTCAAGAGCTTAAGAATAAAATACATCTGGGGCAATTTTTGAAGCTTTGCACCTTTTTTTCTAAAAGGAGAAAACTTCTATTAAAGTTACAAAACTACAAACGAACAACTCAAAAATTATATTTAAACACTGTTATTAATTATTGAGTTATACGGTATGTTGGTAATTCTGTAACATTTAATGAATATTATTTTCTACTATCAAGAAAGTAAATGGCTTTAAAAATATCCCCTATTGTGCCTTGGGTTTTTGAAATAATATTAGTATTAAGAGTTTTTTTTTTTAAATTTAGATACAGAATCACCTATATTTAACCCTACATATGTAGGTATTTGTTATAATTCAGTGTCGTTTTTGTATGTAAACCCCATTTCCTTCACTGGATTGCTGTTTAGTACTGCAATGTGCTGAAAATATGTATATACATTTTTTTAATGTAATGAGTAAATCTGTACCTTCATTGTTTTTAAGTTTTGTATCACAGATGTATAATTAACTATGCCTAAATGAAATGCAAATGTGTGAACAATGTACTTAAATCAAATGTATTTTTGTATGTTGAGTTGTAAATGATTTATATATACATTTTGTAAAAACTGTAAAAGTATGCATTTTATTAAAATACAAATCTAAAAAAAAAGAAACCAATTCAAATTAAACCAAGTTATCATGTCTTACGTAATAATTGTTTTTAAAAAGTTAGTTCTTTCTGTCCTGTACCATACACATGACCCATCTCTGTATAAAACACAATATTTATAATAGTAATAAAAACACAGTTTTAATGAATAGATTTGGGTACAGAAAGAACTGTGCTCAAAGAATCTTCTCAATTCAAAAATATGTATATTTAATAAGAGTGAAATTGCTCGCATCACTTGATTTTCATGGTGTGGTATCCGAAGCAGAATCAACAAGTACATTATCTGTAATTGACAAACCCAGGACCTGAAGACCCAAAAAGCTGTCTAACAGGGATGAGCAATACTTGAAGATAATATCCTTAAGGAATAGAAATAAAACAAGCGTTGAATTGATAACAGAACTGGCAGAAGGCACAGGTGTTGTCCATCAAATCAATCGACTTTTTATATGAAATATAGTATATATATTTTTTTATAAGTAATTATAAAAGTGTTACGTTGTTCCCACTAGTTGTATTGTATGTATCATTTTCATACTCTGTGCCGCTTCGGAACCCAGTGTTCCAGCCGGTTTTGTCTATACAGCTGTTTATTGCACGGAACGGGAAATGAAAGGTCGGTTTGGTTGTTTTTTTTTTTCAATAGTGTTATGATGTCCTCACTTAGTTGTATTGTGTGCATTATTTTCATACTCTGTGCAGCTTTGGAATGCCGTGTTCCGGCCGGTTTTGTCTATAAAGCTGTTTATTGCACGGAATGGGCAGTTAAAGGTCGGTTCGGTGGGTTTTTTCAATAGTGTTATGTTGTTCCCACTTAATTGTATTATGTGTATAATTCTCGTCGTCTTTGCACCTTCAGAACCCAGTGTTCCGGGAGCTTTTGGGTGATAAAAAGAGGGTTCTGGCCCGGAACGGGTTAATGACAGCGCGTTATGAATCGGTTCTGATTGTTAAAATATTCTCCTCACGTGTGTCTAACTTTTTATGCTGTTTTTAAAGCAATTGCATTAATTAAAGTACCGTTCCGGGCCGTTCCGTCTCGTTCCGGCTTTTACCCCATCCCTGATGTGAGCGAGGTCTCTGGGTCTCTAATCAACTCTCCCGGTGACAGGGAGGACAAAACGCCGGGATTAGGAATCAGTTACCCGACCGGGAAAGAGTTTCTGCAGGACTAGGAGAATGGAAAGTTACGATCCAGACACAAACTGATTTTTTTTATATCAATATTATATAGAGCATTCCATTGCAGGCATGTGTTTGATTGTATTTATTGGCATTTTTCAAGTGCAAAGATGTCATATGGAAACGTGTTTGGAATCATATTGATCGAATTCATTTCTGTATTATATCACCTCTTTCACCCAGTAATGTGCTAACCCTAAAGGTAAATGTTTCCTGATTTTAAAAAAATGTAATCCTACTGATTAATCCAATTGAGAGTTTCCTTTCTGTACCAAATGCAAGGAATATTTTCAAACACCAGTATATTACAACTGAGGAAGTCAGCACTTCCGGTCACTTTTTTTTTTTTAAGTAACAAAAACGCTTATTCACTGCCAAACATGAACTACTTTAGATGGCTGCAGTATAGGATACTGACCTTGGGTTTAGGGTTTCGGCGTTGGTAGAAGTTTATTTATTGTTTTTATTAACGATAATATGATAACCATTCAGAGTGCAGTGGCCTGACAGGAACATTTGGTGGTACCTTTGTAAGACAGCTAATAAAAGACTCTTAAGTGCCGTGCGTCGTAAGTCGAAGCGTCATAAATCGAGGAGCAGAAAAACGTGTATGTGTTAAGGTAAAAGTCAGAATAGAGTAATCCGTTGCATATCTGACTGCGGTGGGACCAGAGTAAGGGCGGATATGTAAAAAGTTGGATGAATGAATCCTGTTTTAAATACCATTATACACAGCTGTAACAATTACTGTGTTCATATCATTATTGTTTTGAGATTCAGCTTTTATTAGGGAGCTCCCCTAAATTCCTTGTTTAGAAAGATACAGGGTATTAGCTTCTGACAGAGTAGCCGTCTGCCATGTGAGTGTGCGTGCATTAGCTGCTGAGTGACAGGCAGGAGATCAAGACTGAGGTTGAAGTTGATACGCCCCGCAAACAACAGGATTTATTTTCATATCAAAACACTGAACAGCTCACGTGACACTACCAGCAATGGCAGCGCATGGAGCACATAAGAAGAACATAAGAAAGGTTACAAATGAGAGGAGGCCATTCAGCCCATCTTGCTCATTTGGTTGTTAGTAGCTTATTGATCCCAGAATCTCATCAAGCAGCTTCTTGAAGTGTAATAAACTCAGTAACTTTCTAATTATTGACTCAGAGAAACGGCACACGTACACTTACTCCAATTAAGTGTTCTTTTATTTTTCTGTACAAGAAGGTGCTCATGCTAGCCTGGACCGGAACTAGAATCTGGGCAGGACGTGGCTCCCCATGACCCATGACCCCTTCAGCTATTGGAGCTGTACCAGGGATCATGTTACAATAACTCAACTGGAATAAAACGTAACTAAAACCCAGGGGACTAACTATCAATATTCCACATGAAGGATCCCAGAGTTTCTGCTTCAACAACATTACTGGGGAGTTGGTTCCAGACTTCCACAATTCTCTGTGTTAAAAAGTGTCTCCTATTTTCTGTTTTGAATGCCCCTTTATTTAATTTGCATTTGTGAAAATATCTTTTCAAATTTTGAATGCTTGAATCAGATCGCCGTGTAGTCTTCTTTGTTTAAGACCGAACAGATCAAATGCTTTTAGCCTGTCTGCATATGACATTTCTTTTAAACCAGGAATGATTCTGGCTGCTCTTCAACACAAACACAGGGTACGAAAACTTTGGTAGGATTTACAATCTCCAAACTAATTTTCTCTGTTCAATAATAAATTAACGTTGCTGAAGAGCTTGCTCATGGTGTATAAACAGTTGGGGCGGATATATGATGGGCGGATGCGACTGATTACTGTATTGTCAAAAACTGGTAAAAGTAGACATTTACCAAGAAAAACGATAATTGCCTGAAATACACATAATGCTTTATTTCAGACATTTACTGGTAAATCTCAAGAATGGCCAAGTGGCTTTGGCTAATGACCAAATGTCTAGCAAGAGTCTACATACTGCTGTAAGTAAGTACATAGATCTATTTAGTGCCTGTATTTGTTGCATTTTGTGTCATATAACAGAAAGTGTGATTTTCTGTTGAAAAAATGAAGGTCCTAAATGGTTCAATTTGTATTTAACAGAATGTTATTTTTCATTAAACTACTACGTATTTGGAGTACAATATCCTTCAACACCATGTGAATTGTTTTATATGCAGATTTACCAGAATGTTTATTGTTCTTCATAAGTGTATCACAATATTGTTCACTACCATGCTGAGTTGCTAAATTGTGCATTACTGTAAGCTCATTAGTGATTATTTTGTTAATGGAAAATGTGTATGCAGAAATAAATATATTGTTTGACATTCATGTTTTTTTTGTTAATGGAACATTTGTATGCAGAAATACATTATTGTTCAACATCAGTGTTTTTTGTTAATAGAAAATGTGTATGCAGAAATAAATATATTGTTTGACATTAAAGATTATTTTGTTAATTGACCATTTATATGCAGGAATACAGACATTGTTCGATGATATACCTGCATTTACCGATACGCTTCGGTAAATCATACGTTTAACCGGCAAATGTCTGAAAAACAGTTTATTTCTTCATAATTACGGACATTTACCAACTTATTTGGTAAATGCTGACATTTACCGGTAAAGCTTAAGATTGACCAGATTCTGACTTTCAACGTAACATATATATTACATATGTAGGGTACGTTTATAATAGGTTTATAATAAATATATGTGGAGTCAGAAAAATGGTTATCAATTAATAATAATACATGGATAATACACAGTGCTTTCTTATGGAAGGTTCCTTTTTTATTATTATTTGTGTAAGGCTATGTCTGTTTTTTTTGGTGGCCAAAAGAGGCAGGCTGCACTGTGTTTTAAGACAACCTAAAGACTTGTATTATAATCCAGGCCTGTCAATGGAACGTGAAACAAGCAATGTGATTGGTCGAGCAAGGTTCCAGCTGTTCGTATATTGGATAGATATGGACAACTGGAGCCTTGTCACATATTCAAAATCACTGCACTGCCTCACAGAATTTAAAGTACTGGTAGCCATCTTGTTTACAGTTACAGATGTACAGCTGTAAGTTCAAACTGAGTGACCAGTTATCAGCAAAAAAATCCCTAAAGTACTAAGCAGACATGCCGATTTGGATGAAGAACTATTTGGATGAACTGGAAGATAGCAAAACGTGAACGCTACAGAAAATCACAACAGACATTTCTGCACACTATCCACCCCTCTCTGATACAGACCTTGAAAATCACCGTTCCACTGAAACATTAGCATCTGTATTTTTGTTTATGACTAAGTCGCCCTGGATAAGGGCATCTGCTAAGAAATAAATAATAATAATAATAATCTTGCACTCAGAAAAAAATAAATAATTCAGTGACGTCTCAACTTCACCTCCTGGTGGATCTTTTCAATGGCAATGTAAAATTCCACACTTTAATTCAAAGTTATAAATGAGACTACTTTTGTGGTCCCTTTATTGGTGTAAGGATATTTAATTTTAAAAAAATAAATAAAAAATTTGCCCTAAAAAGTATTTCTGCGGACACTGTGTTGGGCCTTATTGCATAGGCTACATATACCCTCCCGAATTTTAATATTAATTTGGTTATCTGCATTTGGAACGAGAATTTCTCTGGCTAAAAGAAAACTACACGGAAACACACTTGCAACCCAAAAGTACTACCAAAACAGTGTGAGAAAAATGTGAGACTTATTTTTCATTTTTCAATGAAATTGCCCCGAAGTGTGGCTATTATGTGTTAAGAAAACGAGTTAAGAAAACTGGCAAAAATCGGTTTTAGTATGCAAGAAGCAATGTGAAAGATTGAATAGTGTCACTTTTAAAAGTGACTTTAAAATAACAATAAAAAGCATTACAAAACTGGGTTTAGAATATTCCGTATGATTTATGTCTAGTTCTTAACTATTTCATTTAACAGTGAGGCATACGAATAAATGATGAGATATGAATATGCATTATACATACACACCTTGTAACTTTTTTAGTCTGATGAATGTATAGGTTTTGTGGTAATCCAGTGTCGTGTGTTCTATTTTTCACTGACCTGCAGTGCCAGACATCTATCCTACAATTATAAATAGACCACTGCATAACATATTTGTTCTAAGGGCAGGTGGGGGGTGTACCTAGCAAAAATGATCTCAGCAGAACGCCACAGCATTACAATCAGGTTTCTGGTGGATAATTGTGATTAATTTCCTATATTATGAAATGAAAAAAAAAAAAAAACTGTACTGTCGTAGTATCCTGCAACATTTCTATCAAGACGACAAATATAATTCATAATAGGTAAACGTATTATTATTATTATTATTATTATTATTATTATTATTATTATTATTATTATTATTATTATTATTATTATTATTAATAATAATAATATTAATATTATTATTATTAATAATAATAATAATAATAATAATAATAATAATAATAATAAAGTATGTATGCATTTGTTTATTTTAATGAAAGAGAACACAGCGGTTGCTTCCATACTTCACAACTAACTTTACAGCCTACAGCATTCAGTAATATTGTTCATGACTGTAATATGACGGGGACTTTGGAGCGTTTCTTTTATTAAGTTAATTTTGCTACTGCTAGTTTTTGTACACGATGCTGATATGTCCGAATTTGATGTCATTTCTTTACAATAAGTACCACAAAGCAGAAGACCAATACAAAACAAGGCATACGCACATGCATGCAATTTGCTGAATGGAGGCTTCTCTGGTGTTTTCTATCCAACATGCCAGTAGTTTAGCGGTGCAATTTCAGTGGTATGTAGGAGTGCTTCAATATTGGGACTAATACGGAGCATTTGGCAGAGGATGGTTTAGATGTCATCCAGCACCATGGACAGCAACCGTAAACCCGCTGACAGTTTACAGCGGTTACTTATGAAGTTTAGATACTGTTTTGGATTATGTTCCAGTTTGGGATACTGTTGGTTAATTCTTACGTGACATTAATAAATAAAACGTGTTTTAGTGGGTTTTTTTATGCTGCCTCGGTGGCGCGTTATTGTGTGCCGCATAGTGTTTTTTCATTTATTGATGCTTACCTGCCGATACTGAAGGCATGCTGCAATAATCGCTGAGAGAAATGGTGCGATATAAAAGTACATCTGGAGCCCGAGATTACACCATTAACACTGCTTATATTACTGTTAATAAAGTGTACCGCACACTAAATGCTGCATCCATGTTGCGTCACAATGAAGCTAATAAATAAATACTCAAATAAATACATACATATACATCAATAACGTTAATGACAAATAGACATTCCAGTAGTTTGTTCGCACTGTGGGTGGGTGCCGTGGAAATGCTGGAAGAATCATAGACAGGCCTACTATGTAGAAAGCGAGCACCGCTGTTGGTGAATTGATGTGAAATGTTTGTTTGAAGTATTCTTCATGAAGAGGGCGCTGCTGCCTCCAGTATATAACCCCCTGTAGAGGAGTCGCGTTCTATTTATTATTTCAACATAAGGCGGCAGCTTTACGGATCTCATGTTTGAGAGGCCCCTGACATAATACAAAAGACACGTTTTAACTGATGTGGGGACTTTATCTGAACATTGGACACAATGTCAATGTCTGGTTATCAAGGCAAGAAGAGCATCCCTCACATAACGGTAAGATACATTTTGATGTATACGTTGCCTCTCCTATCGTCTCTTTTACTCGGATTAAATGTTTGTGATGGCCTTAGTGGAACCTATGTGGTCAATAAGCAGTTATAGTAATACCTGTGGAAGATGTGAGATTAGATTCACAGTCATTAAAGGAAGCAGCTATGGGAGTAATGCACGCCAAGACAGGGTGTTGTGACGACGGCTGTTGATTGCGTTTAAGAGAAAGTTGAGATGTGTCAAAAGGAAATTGATTAATGTGTTCCCGGTTTCGAGAAAGACATTATTATTTCTCTATTTGAGTTTTGAAAAGGGTGTTAATTAAAAGCTGAAAGCTAACACTGGTTCACAATGCCTGATTATACATATACACATATATATATATATATATATATATATATATATATATATATATATATATATATATATATATATATATATATATATATATATATATACTGTTAAAGGTTCTCTTCTCGGTCAATATATATTCTATTACGTCTTAAATCACAGTCGATAATAAAAGAATAACACAACCAAAAACATATCGATGTTTTTTGAGGTTCAGAATGCAACGACATACAAAATAGAATTGCAGTAACTAGAAGCGTAAACAATTTAGATTGTTCTGTCGAATTCAACATGAGGTTTGGAGTTGATACAATACAGGGGACAGAGGGTGAAATAACCATAAGCAAATCTTACTGTATACCCTCGTATTTGTTCTTGAATATAGCACACAGGAATGAGAAAATGTAATTTAAAACAACAGAAAATATGCTAATGTGTTGGGTATTAATAAAAAAAGTGTAATACAACATTTTGGCAATATGCATTACCATGGACAGAAATCGCCATAGCAAAGGCAAAACCCAGCTCGTCTATAGAACAATGGTTCCTGCACAACACAATGCTTAGCCACATTTACGAATGAATGATGCTAATTTCTTCAACCAGAAATTGATGTTTTCATGATGAATGTCTTCAAGATAAGACTGCAACCTTGGTTAACGTTGAATCGCAGCATGCATTGTTGGAATGTGATCATACACTGCAGCCCCTTTATTTACGGTTGGTCGCTCGATTTGGGATTATGGTTGTTGGAAGTTTTTTATCAGTCTGTGAATGGGTATAAAGACAATTCATTAGCTGTTGAACCACGCCGCTCTATCGGGTTATCTATCCAACCGTTTGTTTAACGATCTTTACTTGATTTGCATATTATACGAATACATAGTATGAATTTCTCTTGGCCCATATTGTGGTTGGACAAAGGTTGGACACCTGCCGTAACACTGTCAATACGTCGTAGTGCTAATTCATGCGTTATGCTATTGATTTCATATAGTCCTGGATACGGAAACAACTGCTTGTCAGCCTTCTTTAATGTCTGTCAAAACTGATGTCTTGCAAATGGTAGATGCAGCTTTCTTATATTAGAGAATACTTCAAGGCAATCTATTTTGCATGGCAAATGAATCAGTCCTGGGAGTCAGTGAAGCTTGCATTTGGTCAGATTTGTATTTGTTTGACACGTGGTAAAATAAACTTTCCTCAAATCTAGAAAATCTACTGCAATAGATTTAGATTATTTATTGTTTTCTTTTTTTCTCTCTATTTGTTCATATTTTTTATCTAATAAACCTAATTAGTAAGTGCTTCTGCAAGACGATTGACTGTAGCAACGGAAACTGAAATATTTTCTGAACATGGTTGTTTTGTAGGGATAGTTAGTTTTAATTTCCTAGCTGCCAGTAAACTGCTGAAGGAGCCTGTCATCATTTTGTGCAACGTCTGTCAGCCAGTCAATTACTCTGCCTGTCTGTTCCCTTTCTGCTATGAATAACAGCTTGTACATTAGAATTTACAGTAGTGTGGCAATTAGGTTTTACCAGAATTTTTATTGTACAAATGAGACAAAATCAGTTTTACTACTGCTTTGATTTTTGTATAAAGAATGAACAGATTTACTGATTTTATTCTGTGACTGCTGACTTTTGCCTAGGTCGAATTTATTTGTGAAGCTGTACTCTCTATACAGTATCTTAGATAAATATCAGGGAGGAGTTACAGTGTGATGCCTGATTAGGTGTGCAGTGAAGCTGAAGGCTGCGCTTACCATGTAAATGTAGGGGAGGGATTACAGTAATCAATGTCAATTGGATTTAATATGAGATTATTTAAACTAACTAAGGTTGCTATTAGAATATAAAAACCAGGTCACACCCTGTTGACTGTCTGCACAGCATACTGCACAACATACTGTATCAACATGATTTAGATTTGCTTAAAGATATTTCACACCTAAAAGAAATAGATACCACCAATATTCTGTGAGTCGTGTCAGTGATTAAGAAATATCTTTAGACAGTTTCACTCTTAACGCACAGGTATTTGTGTGTTTATTTTTTATGGATTTGTTTGACTATATTTTGTTTTTGTTTTCCTCTTACACCTGCATGGATATTGAAGCATTTTTCGGCAACCATCAACCTGCACTTAACAAAGTTATTAAAGTGGCTGTACACCTGTCAACTAATACAAGTATATATTACAATGTCCTACAATGGAACAATGAAGATTTATGTGTTTTTCTCCCAGGTATTACTCCGTAAAACAACTATACCTACAGTGCACTGTTTTCTTTAACCTGTCCTGATAAATTCTCTGAATCACCCTTTACACTCGGTACACTCGGTACAGAAAGAGGAAAGCATTATCCAAAAGGCTCAGCCTGTTGGGGATATATAAGAACTTTTCTAAAACTGAATCACTGACTGTGTGACTGTAACCTTTTGTCTTAATTCTGTTCTTGTCAAAGCCTTAATGTGCAGGCAGCATTCCTTCATGCTGAAAGCAAATTGGGAATTAGACTAGTGCAACATCCAACCATGACAGTTGAATTGTTTGTTTTGTTTGATTCTTGACTCTCTTTTCTACCTTTAGTTACAGCTTCATACAATATATGTGCTTTTTTCACTACTAACCCTTGTGTAGCTCACCCCCAATTCATTTCTTTGATCTTCCATTAATACATGTAGAATTTCAATTTAATTTCATATTTACAGTGTTAATGAAACATGGACACAACGTTTTTAATTTTAAAAAATACAGAAAACAAGTGACAAAAGGGCAGATTTCCCTTCAACCGGGGTCAAAGAATGTGAAGGATTAATATACAATTAAAGGGCTGCTGCATTTAGATCAATGGCTTTAATCAATAGACCTTCATGAAAGCCAATCCAAATAATTGGCTGATCTCACAGACTTTGATTAGCACTAATCGTAGACTACCTTGCCTTCAATTTGCTTCTCTGAAATTACAGTAGAATGTATCCCAGATATTAATGCAGCATACAGATGCAATACAGCCTGAATTATAAGCATGTGTACAAATGATGTTCGGACTTGGTACAAGGTAATTCCATTTGGAAAGTAAATAAGAACAGAGGTGGATCAGCAAGCCTGTGGAGCAGGTTGAGCCATGCGACCATCAGCATAAATTACAGCCTTTTAAACACTGTGAATAAGAGCTGTAATTTAAAAAGCAGCAGGAGTGAAAGGAACATAATCTGGGTGAAAAGAACTAGGTCACCAGCTGGATAATGATAGCATCATTCCTGAAGTAACTGAGATACTGGAACATCCCACAAACGATTCGAAGAACTTCATGCATTTTAACCATATTGTATCTTGCCATTACTGAGGTTTATTTTCCTGGCATACCGTACTACTAGCGACTGTTTCATAACATCATGAACTTCGTTTTCTGTGGAACACCTTCTGTGGTGGGCACAGTTTGCGAGCTAGACATGCTGGGATTTCTAAAGGAAATGTGCTTGACATAATCACGTAATGTTTCATTTGGAAGTATTTCGGGAATCCTCCTATCCTAAATAAAAGCCCTCTCAAGCTTATAATATGCAGATTTGTCTCTACATTAACATGAATTGAATAATGTATAATCATGTGGAATGTGGTAGGCAGTTTTTCTAAGCAGAGGCCCATGAATTAAACACTCTGTTACCAGTGCTTGGGTTAGTCCTGTCTCTTTGAAGGGATTAAGCCAGTAAATATCTATGATCTACTGTATACCTGACTAATAGAAAATGCTGTACTTCTGTTATCTGTAGCTATCAGTTCAAGATATGCAGAGATATCATTAGCTTATTAAGCACCTGATGAATGAAATGACTTGCTACTGGCAAATTAAATATTGTGTTCAGTAAAACAGACTTCAGATTTTGACTGTTTCAGCCAATTTGTCTTCTACTCTAATTAAAGTTTATCTAAATTATTTATTTTCTAAAAATATAATTTGTTTCCCATTGAAATTCAGCATTTATTTTTAAAAAGTAGCAAGTACCTTCAAATTACTTTTTGACAGTTTTCTTTTTACTTTGCCTTATTATTTGTTGCCATGGTTATGAGTAGTTCTGTGTGATTGCTGAAATATTGAGTGTTTTTTTCTTATAACCTGGGAAAGCATTTTGCACGTCCTTATTCCGGTAATGCTGTCTCCATGGCTACCAGTAGCCTCTATTGACCGTCTCAGTGACGTTGCATAAAAAAATCCAACTCAATCAGTTTCTGCCTTTTCACCTATTAAATCCAACAAGTACAACCCAGACCATACAGTCAATCTGATAGTGTAAACACAGTGTTGTGATTACTCATTCAATTGCTGTGTTTATAAAACCAGCAAAAAATACATAAGCTCCATTTTTGAAAAATAGACAGATAAGAGGCTGTGCAGGCCATGGTACAATAGGTATGTTCTGGATAAAGAAGTGTTAAATCTAGAAGATACTGTGCTTTATAGTCAGGGGCCACAGCTGAGAATGAAGGTGCTAGGGTAACCACGCTATGGGTATCATGACTCTATACCACTTTAAAATCGATTCTGCGCTATAATAAGCTCCCTTATGGCACAGCAAATTAAAATATCCCTGTGATGATTTGGAGAAAAAATATACCTGGAAAAGAATAATGATGATGATGAATGCATTTCTTTTTGCTTTCCAGAGTGACCGATTGCTTATTAAAGGAGGTAGAATCATCAATGATGATCAATCCTTCTATGCAGATATCTATTTGGAAGATGGGTTGATAAAGTAAGTTCTTAGCTACCTGTAACTCAGTGATTTTTGGATGATGATGATGATGATGATGATGATACAGTATATGCATCTTGTAAGCACTGTGTCTGAAAGATGTTTACTATTTAATCTGTTTAAAAGTTGAACATGCTGTAAAATGTATTACTTGCATAATGTAGATACAGTTTAGGGGTGAAGAAAGAATATACTTATTTCAACATTTTAAGTACAAGTTTATAAATCGCTCTTAATTTTAAACCTTAAGAATTAAATTGATCTAAAAAAACATATGAGTTGAAATATTCAATATAAAAATCACAGACAAAATCTATTAAATTGGGAGTTGAAACTGGACAAAGTAGTGCTAATTGCTAAATCATATTTCCCCTCCAGGCAAATAGGGGAGAACCTGATTGTCCCTGGTGGAGTGAAGACCATAGATGCCAATGGGCGGATGGTGCTCCCTGGTGGGATTGATGTGAACACTTACTTGCAGAAGCCATACCATGGAACAACAACTGTGGACGACTTTTATCAAGGGACCATGGCAGCACTGGCAGGAGGAACCACCATGATTAGTAAGATTAGAATAGTGTGCCTGATTCATAAATAATACAATTTAAAAGAAATGGCCCAGGGGGAACTTATATATACATAAATCACACATTACATAAACAACGTAACTCGACTGAGCAAAACAGAACATTAAATTCAAGTTGAAATGCAAACGCAAAGCAGATTTTTACTTTCAAAATTAATAAAAGTGAGTTTTGAAAATCAGATCTTTAGACAAATTTCAACACCTCTCAATGTATGCTACTAACAACCAAACGAGCAGGATGGGCTAAATGGCCTCCTCTCATTTGTAAACTTTCTCATGTTCTTATGTTCTTATTAACTTCCCCTAATTTCTGTCATTATCACATTAGACAAATTTGTTTTATACTAACATTATCAAGGCAACTATTTATTATAGAATTTCAATTAAATATGTATGAAGTGTCTGAGAGACAGTTGAAGAAAAAAGCAACAGGGATAATTCCTGAGTAACCAGCTGGACCCTAGCAACAGGACACTATGAAGCAAAGCTTTTTAATTTTTAATTTTTTTTTTACAGTGCCTCTGTTGCATATTTTATTTGGCTATTTGTTTGATTGTAAATGTTATTGTTATTTCTAGGGATGCACCGAATCCAAGTTCTTGGGATTTGACCGAATACTGAATCCATCTACAAGTTTACTGCATAACTTTACTCCATGAAAAGTGTGATGTGAATGTGCTGTTTCACACGGGGGTATGTTTGCATTCAGCAGCTGCATGTGTTTAGTGTGTGTTTGCGCCACCAGTAATTTAGGGAGTTGAGAGCTGCGACAGAGTTCATCAAACGTGTTCTTGTTATTAAATACAACAGTTACGTTCAATACCAGATTCGTGTCTTTTATTTAAAGAAGAACTGCACACATTGGAGGGATCCTAAGTATTTGGCCGAATCCGAACCCCGCTCAAAAAGTAGGTATTCGGGCTGAATCGGAAACCGAATCCTGGATTCGGTACATCCCTAGTTATTTCATTGTTACAGTGTTTAGGAAAAACTAAGGTTTATATTGGCATTTATCAGAGGCATTTTATCAGAGGCATTTTAAGATTAATATGTTGTTTTGGGTGACTGACTACATCTTTGCAAAAACAGTGTTTTTATTCACTTTTTAAGAAAGGTATTGATGCGTGGTTCCGCCCTGTGTAGTCTGACAAAATGAATTGTGATACTTTAAGGCCACTGCCCCCATATACAGAACATTTGCCACTAGTATTTAATGAGTTCTCCATGTAGAGTCTCTTTACATTTCTTGAAGAACTAATAATATGTAGTGTTTGAGAGAGACTGGTTTCTGCTGTCCATTCAAAAATAATTTCTGTGTATTATTATTTTAACTATTAATTGTGCGATTAAATATTAAAGTGTTTATTCAGAAGAACAGTATAGCAGTCATTGCACATTGAATTTGTCACTTTTTCTGAACTTAACCTATAAATATATAATAGTAATAATATTGTGGCTAAAATGATTTCTTGTTGTATCTTGCACATCAAATACGTAATAGCTGTGCAAGAGTGATGCTCTGATTTACTTTATGCTTTTATGGGGTTGCGTCCAATGAGCAAAGGCCAAATTAATCTATGTAGCATCATTTAAAGCTAATTTGTACACTGGTTAAGTGCTCACTTGGGTTTTAGACTTTAGGTTCTGTCTCCCTCAGCAGGTGTAAAATAAGTACACAAAGGGTTGGTCCAGGTAATCCCCTATCTTAAAAAGTGCTGTTTGAAAAGCCTTGTGAAGTTGGGGGAATACAGTGGTTGTTATGTAGTTATAGGCTAACACAGAGGTTTTTGTTGTTATTTTCAGTTGATCATGTTGTCCCAGAGCCCGGGGGGAGTCTGCTGGCTGCCTTTGAGAAGTGGCACGAAGCCGCAGACAAGAAATCGTGCTGTGACTACTCCCTCCACGTGGACATCACACAGTGGCATGAGGGGGTCAAGGAGGAGCTGGAGATCCTTGTGCAAGATAAAGGTTAGTACACTGGGAAGCTTATAGTGTCATGTCAGGTGGAATGAGACTTATTAACCTCTGGGAATTAAGCACTCCAAAGAGTACCTGTGACAGGGTGGCTGGGTGGTGACGTCAGGTCAGAAGCAGGAACGAAAAACTGACACCAAATACTGCAGATTTAAACAGAAAAAGATGCGGCAACGCCGTTTTATTTAAACACAAAAATAAATAAAAAGTTTAAACAGAAAAAGACTGTGCTCGCAGAGCAAAATAAAAGGTTTAAATAAAACAATTCACGAACACAAAATAATAAATACAGGTCAGGCTGGGTAGTCGCTGTCACTGTTCCTGTACGTTTCTTGTTTTAGTTTCGTTTTCTCTCGCTCCTCGCTCTCTCTTTCCTCTCTAACACCCACCACGAGTGCAGCGAGCTGCAGGCTTTTATACAGGTGACCATCTGCCGATTTAGCAACAAATTAATCACTTAATTCGGGAGATGGCCACCTTCTTGACAAGGTTTTCTAATTATTCCTGGCAGAGGACGAGTACCCAATAACAAACAAAACACACAACTTTCGTCGTCATTTAAAAATACAATAAATAAATCATAATAAACAAATACAAAATAACACAGGGGCGGAGGGGGAGACCCCGTTCTAAAAATAAACAAACCCTGTACAGGGCTGCTCGCCCTGTTACAGTACCACATACAGTGCCGTTAAAAAGTATTTGCCCCCTGTCTGATTTTCTGCATTTTTGCATATTGTTGACACTGAATGTTATCAGATCTTCAACCAAAACATAACATTAGATAAAAGGGACCCTGAGTGAACAAGTAACACAAAAATGTGATACATATTTCATTTATTTATTAAAGAAAGTTATGCAACACCCAATAACTGGTTACGCCACCTTTAATAGCAATAACTGCAACCAAATGCTTCCTGTAGTTATTGATTAGTCTCTCACAGCGCCGTGGAGGAATTTTGGCCCACTCCTCCATGCAGAACTGCTTCAACTCAGTGACGTGTTGGTTTTCGAGCATAAACTGCTCATTTCAGGTCCTGCCACAACATCTCAATGGAATTTAGGTCTGGATTTTGACTAGGCCATTCCAAAACTTTAAATTTCTTGTTCTTCAACCATTCTGATGTAGACTTGCTTGTGTGTTTCGGATCATTGTCTTGCTGCGCTTCAGAATTCATGGTTCCTTCAATGATGGCAAGGCGTCCAGGTACTGATGCAGCAAAGCATCTACAAACCATGACACTACCACCACCACCATGCGTGACCGCTGGTATGAGTTTCTTACTGTGGAATGCAGTGTTTGGTTTTCGGCAGACATAACGGGGCCCATGTCGGCCAAAAAGTTCCACTTTTGACTCATCTGTCCATAGAACATTGTTCTAGAACTCTTGAGGATCATCCAGGTGCTTTTTGGCAAACTTGAGACAAGCATTCATGTTCTTCTTAGTGAGCAATGGTTTCTGCCTTGCTACTCTGCCATGAATCCCATTTTTGCCCAGTGTCTTTCTGGTGGTGGAGTCATGAACACTGACCTTAGCCGATGCGAGAGAGGTCTGCAGATCCCTGGATGTTGTTCTAGGGTTCTTTGTGACTTCCTGGATGATTTTACGCCTTGCCCTTGGAGAGATTTTGGCAGGACGACCACTCCTGGGAAGATTCACTACTGTCCCAAACTTTATCCATTTGGACAATTTGGCTCTGACTGTGGTTGGGTGGAGCCCCAGAGCCTTAGAAATGGCTTTGTAACCCTTTCCAGACTGATAGGCATTAACAACTTTTTTCCGGAGGTTGTCAGGAATTTCTTTTGTTCGTGGCATGATGTGCCTCTAGAACCTGTGTGCTGACAACTTCACTCTGATGGTAAGGGCCAAAGTTAGTCAGATTTATATTGGGCAGGGCTGGCCCAAATTAGGCCTGGTTGTTAACCAAAGTACTCAAACAGCTGACCCTAATTATCCCTTTAATTGGGTTGAGCTAACTAGGGGAGCAATAACTTTTTCACACCTGAAGATTGCATGTTTGATTACCTTGCACACCAAACAAATGAAAGAAGCACCAAATTTTGGTGTCATTTTTTCTCAGACTCCCTCTATATACTACTACAACCCACAAAAAAATCTGACCAAATACAATGTGAAAAATGTGCAAAAATGCAGAAAATCAGACAGGGGGCAAATACTTTTTATCGGCACTGTACCTCACCTCACCTCTGTTTCTTCAACAGCACATATCATATAAACCGACTGAGAAATCAATTTTATGTAACACCTTGTGGAAAGTGTACCTTTGACATATTGGGGTCAAGTGAAATTTCTACTGATTCTCCTATTATGACTCTGCTGTTATGAGCCTTAGAAACATTTTATTTCATATACTGTATTGATAATACTTAAAAACCCTAATAATCTGAAAGAAGAGCATAATACTCTACACTATCTTGAAATATCTACAAATATTAATTCCAGTATAATGTAGTTTTAAATGCTCAAATAAATGTTTTTGAACTCAGTTAAATACTTGTTGTTAGCTAGGAGCAGTTTGCAGACAATCATGGTGTTTCCATGCAGGTCAGTTTACACGTGAAATGGTGATGCGCGTGCACGTTTGGGAGAATTACTCGGGTAAATGAGCGAGGGATAGGGTAAATCTCATTTACTAGTGTAAATGATGAAACACACGGGAAAACCACGCCCAGTTTCGCATAGAAACCCGCATTTCACATGTAAATGTTAATGAGCATGTTTATCCTTAACTATAAATATTGCAAGGGAGCAGGTCAGTTGTTACTGTGGATTCCAAGATGGCAGAAAGTAGTGGCTGATGGGTGATTTTATGGTTAGCAGTGGAGTAGTTCACCTTAATGCTAATGCGGGCGGCCATTTTTATTATTGTTTTTTGCTGTGTCTGGTCTGTCATGTTGTATATATCTTGTGGGTTTATAGTTCTGTATAAAACCACTTGCCACGAACTGCGTTATGCATTTGTTATACTATTAAAGCAGCTGTTTGAGAATACCCTTGCTTCCCGTCCTTTTTTTGATCCCAGCTATGTCCAAAGACAATGCGGGTCTGCCCTCCACGTTAATAAATATAGTTTGTGAACTGGATGTCGTAAGCCAGCTCGATCGCCCAAAACAGCACAACAACATCCAAGTTGTTGATGCCCTCTCAGAACTGACCAAATAAAATTGCAAATGAACGTATTGATTGTGTTTTATTTGTTTGCATCATTAATATTTAACACAGCAGTAAATCCAACACAACTTAAAAGAAAGGAGAGAATCTCTGACAGCAAGAGCCTCCTCAAATTGAAAAACAATTTTGTCAACAGCAGTAAAGCACATTATTAACCAAGCAGGCACAGGGTATTTTGCTTTATTACAGCAGTTTAGATTCACTTGTGTACCTGTTCTCTGCACATGGAAACCACATTTTCACAAAATGTCACTAGTAATCTTCAAAAACAGCATGAGTACTTTACGCATAGTTAATTTACATATCAATCCCCACCTTTCCCATTCATTTGCATGACGTCGGGTGAAAAGCCCGGTTTACTCGAGTAAAATAAACTGAGCGAAGGAAACCCAAAAAAGCATTTTACACGAGACATTTTTCTCGTGTAAATGTCTCGAGTTAAAAAAAAAATTGCATGGAAACCCCATGAATGTAAAAAAAAAATAAACCAGAAATACCAGTGACTGAAATGATATGATGGCCTTGACAAGTCAATAAGACATCTTTACCTTACAAATCTGTGTTGTCTATCTTTACCTTACGAATCTGTGTTGTCTATATCTGTTGAGAGGTTCAGAGAGTTACCTGGCTGAGCCATTGCTTTGTTTCCGTGATGTCATCTGCATTAGTTGATTTTTACCATTTCCATTAATAGTAATTAGAAAAAACAAGGTTATTGGCAATTAGCATTGTCATACAAAGGTCCCAACACCAGATTAAACTGTACATGAATATTTGTACATTGGTGTTGGGAATTAAAAGAAAAATGTTGATTTACTGAGCAGACTGTTTTGTTTTCCCTTGAACAGGTATCACCTCCTTCCAGGTTTACATGGCATATAAAGATGTGTTTCAGATGACAGACAGTCAGGTAAGGAGTAATGTTAAAGAAACATGTCTTTAAAACATGTGAGCCTTTTACATCCAGTGTGGAGACTCCTTGAATTTCCTCTTGTGGCAACTTTACAGTTGAACGCATTGTATTTAAATAAGGTAACCCTCAGAGGCTGTTTACATATGTATAAAGGGTTTGCTTTTTCTAATACCACTAAATGGTGCATGTCTCAATTATTGCGCGACATTGTCTAGTTTAAGTGGCGACCCCAGCAGATCAAATGCGAGCTCTCTCCTCCTGGGTTCTATATCTTTATCTCAATTTTTCAATCTTTATTACGTATATAGAGCCTTTCGCGATAAATCGCCTTAAAGTGCTTTACAGATAAAAGTAACAAAAATGAATAACATACAAAACTGCTTAAATACGATTGGCTTGAAGGCAGGATTTGGGATCACCCACTAATGCTTAGTTGTCCTGTGCCAGTGGGTTTGGCGTTTCAAATTGGAGAGAAAAAGGGACCCTGATTGGACATCCATTTGAGTCAACAGAGCTTCAAAATCTTCTCACAAGATACTAACATTTAACAAAAATAAATAAATAAATAAAGTCTCATTGCTTAATAGTCTGTTATTATTTAATATTACCAGACAGGTAATATTATTTTTATTTAAATCCCTGAATGTCATAACAAATGTAAACTTTTTATTTTACTGTTCATTCATATGGGATATGTATAGCCAACTTGTAATTGTGCCTTTTAATATTTGTTATGTGAAATTCAAAAATCTATTAACGTCTGTATAACTGAGTAACTGGAATCCAACCTTAGGGACTGATGCAGGATCAAATAAAGCGGATTATAATCTAGCATGTTTTAACTCTGATGGCAAGGTTTAATGAGAATGCCAAATTAAATGTCAACAGTCAAGATACAGTCTCACTATTCATATGAACACAAAAGATGAATGTCTGCTGCTCAGAATTAATCTGACCCTCTGGAGATAGCTAACCCACCTCTTCCCCTCGGATTTGTTTGGAAGGCCAATGAATCAAGTTCAAGAATGATAAAATTATACCCTTTCATTGACTGCACTGCTCATATGCACTCTAGAGCTCTCATCCACAGATATTGTGTGTTGATTATGATTATGAATAATCAGTAATAGTTTGCGATTAAGTAAATTAGGTAATTATCGCTGATATCACAGAAGCAACGCTCATGCACACGCAGCTGTTAATTAACATAAAGTAGGAGGGAGGAGGGGGCTATGCTTAGTCATCTATGAAATTATATTATGTCCATGGGTTACTTCCAAGTCAGTATTTAGAAGCCTTTTGCGAACTAGTGTTATTTAGCAAAATATTGCCTTTGTTTATTTTACAACAATAACAAAGGGTGGCCAGTATTGGGTAGGAAAGTAATTTTTTTATCAAGTCCTTTCAAACTCAGGATTAATATAATGCAAATTAAAAAAAATACAGAGTTGTTTTATGATGCACATTACTGCTCTTTTTATTGAAAGGGTTTTATAATGTGTTGATGAAGTATTTCTTGGGGCAAAGCCACCACAGCATTCCATGCAAGTTAGTTAAACTGAGTCTAGGTTGAGTCTAGGTTGAAATCTCTCAGACACAGACTGAACGATGATCCAGAGGCATTAATCAAGAGAAGCAAAGGGGGAGAACTCTGGGTATGTGGAACAGCAGGGTCCAGGCTTCGGAGAAACCAGCCAAATGATGAGCAGTTGCTTGTAGCTCAGGTGGTATGGAAGCTGCTGATTGGTGTTTAGAAGCAGAACCACAGCTGCAGAGTAGTGTTAATAATGGACAGCAGTTGAGTAAGAAGGTCTAGCAGCCAAGATGACCCTGGGAAGCTGCACACCATATTATTCATGGGCTAAACTACTACAAATTCACACACCTGGGAGGCTCAACTGTTCTATTCAGTAATACTAACAACACATCATAAAGGCTTTGTTATATGATACAGTATTATGTTGTGTCTGTAAAACATACAAAAGGCAATTGGTTTAAACTTGGTTAAAATGAGAAATGCAGGCCAATCAAAACAAAACCTGACAACAATTGGCAACCTTACTATAAATCATGTATGAGGAATTAATCAATCACTGTTAAGGGTTTGTCAGAGTTCCAGTACATTTTTCTTGCGTACCGATGTCCTCTAAAGTTAATGTTCTAATTATATAAAAACAACAACAACACTTTTTTTGTTTAATAGTGGTTCCTGAGTATAATACGCTAATACATTGTGTGTAGTCCTCTCGCCCAAAGCACACGAGTTGACATCTCTGTTAACTTATATTGTAACTGTGCATTGTTGCCACGACACTGCAATTTACAGTGCTTGTTTTTTTTTGCCAGCTTTACGAAGCTTTCACTTTCCTGAAGGGCCTTGGTGCTGTGGTGCAGGTGCACGCTGAGAATGGAGACTTGATTGCTCAGGTAAGAAAATGAATGAAACTGTACAGCACTCTTAATTGAGTCACCCCGGGAGTACAACGGAGAACAGGTTTATGCTTAAGTACCACTGTGCTTATACAGTTCATTCAATCCGGTAGTATTTATATATACACCTAATCACAGATCCTTAAAGAACCTGCTGCACAGCTTTTCCATTCTATTATTATTATTTTTTGTTTATTTAGTAGTCGCCAATTGATTTTACCCCGTTTTTCTCCTAATTTGAAATGGCCAATTGTATTTAGGCTCAGCTCACCGCTACCACCCCCACGCTGTCCTCCCAAACGTGTGCCATCAGCCAATCGCTACTTTTCACTCTGCAGGCCTGCCATGCAGCCAACCCAAAGCTACAGCGTCGGAGGACAACGCAGCTCTGGGCAGCTTACAGGGGTTGCTGGTGCGTGAGCCGAGGACACCCTGGCCGACCAAAGCCAGCCCCCCACCTCCCGGGCGGTGCTCGGCGCTCGGCCAATTGTGCACCGCCCTCTGGGAACTCCCGTCCATGGTCGGCAGTGGAATAGCCTGGACTCAAACCGTCGACCTCCGGCTATAGGCTGCATCCTGCACTCCACGTGGAGCGCCTTTACCGGATGCGCCACTCGGGAGCCCCCGTTTTTTCTATTTTAAAACCAAACCAAAACAAACAAACTTAAACCTATTTGTGTTGCATCCTCTTCCTGCTGGTGATGGAACAAACATATAGTGGAGCAACAACAAAATAAAAATGATTAGATATTAAGAAAGAAGGCACCGCTGTATATTGTTCAGAAGAATTTTAGTTGTACCATTGCTTAACATACTGTGAAAAATGGTTTGCGCACATCTTTTCCATGTCCCTGCAACCATTGTCTTTCCCAATGTGCCAGCAGTTCTGGGTCTTTATTTCCTATTTCCTGATATTCAGCTTTAAGTAGCTTTGTAGAGATGTCTTATCTGAAGCTAAGAAGACCACCAAAGAGGTATTTCTTTCGTAACTGTGTTCAGTGATAACCTGCTCTCAATTTTACAAAGGTGAATTCTTACCTCACATAGGAACAAAATAAGATATTCGGCATGGGAATAACAGGACCTGAAGGACATGCTCTGAGCCGACCTGAAGAGGTAAGGGATTTGGAAATGGCAAAAGCGGCACATTCGCTACAATCCACGACTTGTGGTAATATCTCTATATATGAAAAGCAACAGGGTTGAATTAAAATCGGAATAAAGTTGTATGCCTGACACTGATTTTCCTTAAAAGCAACAATTAAAAAAACGTAAGATGTAATGCTTAGTGAATCTATTTTGTAATGTGTATGGTTATAGACTTTATACCACCATTTAAATTTGATGAAAAGAGGTCAAACATTCAGAGCTATACATCATGAATATTTACTCGATTTGGTGTTTTAAGAGTAATGTTGCACTTTGCATACTGAAGTGGTTATTTCTGTGCAGCTGAAGTAGCTCCATTATTGGTAATTAGTAGTCTAGACTAATTTGTGTGAATAGAGTTGAATGATCCTTTTAAATTTGAAAAGCCAGTTTACCAGTAAAAAGGAGCAGACAGTACAGCTCCACATCTCTGTGTCACATTAACAGGGTAATGGCAGCGAGATGAGACACATTCAGGGAAACAGCGCTTGCATGTCTCTGTCTTGCAGTTGGAGTCTGAGGCAGTTTTCCGTGCCATCATGATAGGCAACCGAATCAACTGCCCAGTGTACATTACCAAGGTGATGAGCAAGAGTGCTGCTGACACCATTGCACAGGCGAGGAAGAAGGGTGAGTTCTGTGAGCCTGTCCTCGTGGTGAAGCTGTGTCTATACATAATGGTCTGCACACAATTTGACCCCCATTTGAAAATTGTTATATAAATGTTAAATTATCGTGTGCCTGGGTTCTGCTATGCGTGTGACTAAGCAAATAGCATTGGATGCAATGAATGGGGAATTAGTAAATTGTAAAAGTGCTCTGGAGCATTTAATTGTGGATTGTTTAGTGAGATGTCAATATGTTCTGTGGGTCATAGCCCAGTTCTTAGTTCCCATGAGTCATAAACAAAAATCTCCCAGTTGGGTCTATTCATTTGCAGAGCCGTCAAGGATTGGATAAGTCATATTGCCTCTTCTTGCCTTGTGGATACAGGATTTCAGTTTACAGTGCCATCAATCCAGAAATGCATTCATCACAAAAAAACTAATAAAAAAACACATTGGTACTGTTTTTTATTACTCAAAACAATAGGAGCTGTTGCTTTTGGAGAGCCACTGACTGCCAGTCTTGGGACAGACGGGACACACTATTGGAGTAAAAACTGGTCGAAAGCGGCAGCCTTTGTGACATCACCACCATTGAGCCCTGACCCTACTACACCTGACCACCTCAACACGCTCTTGGCTTGGTATGACATTGTACTGTAAATGCAGTAAAAAAAAGGTTTATTAACCTGTGAGGTTCTAGACTGATGATATTGGATACTGAATGGTTTGATTTACTACTTTTGTAAAGTGCTCTGGGATGGTAGAACATGAATGATTCAAGACACAGTAGGTGTAACTGGTATGGTATTTACAGAGATATTTCTGTAACAGGACGGCATAAGCTGGGCGTGAATACATTAATTATTTGTTTCAAGCTTCTTGGATCTGAGCCAAGTTGGTACCGCGTTCAGACTGTAAGATTATACAGCCCTGCCATTTTTCAAGAAGGCACACATTTACTTTCTCCTCTAGAAAGCTGATATAAGTATCCTTTGCAAATGCAACAAACAAGACTTTGCCATTGAAGCACTCAGTAATACTTGTGATCTTGACATACATTGTAGGGCATATGTTTTTAACATTTAACAACTATTAATACTAATTATTGTCAATCAAAAGTTAAAATGGATTTACCTATAAAGATAAAGTATATACATCTGTTTTTTTTTTTTTTTTTGGCTTAATTCTGAAATGAGTCATATCAAACAGGTTCATAGACCACATGCCTAGGATTGCAGTGCATTTACTGGATTGCTGATGGTTTTTGAATACAGACCATTGTGCTGTACTGTAAATCTACCAAACCTCAGCTGGCCACATATCTGGCTATCTATTTGTGTACACATTTACCATGTTAATAGAAGTGAATATTATTGTATAGTCTCTTATTGTATAGGCAACGTCATCTCGTGCAGTTTGGTTCTGGCTGCTCAAACTGTACAAAACAACGTCTCTTATAAAATAAGAGACACTCTACACACGATGCAGTAACGTATTATATATCTCCCAAGTTTTACTAGGAATAGCTTTAAAACAACAGAATGTGCAAAGGCATTCTTCTGTACAGACGTTAACTCTTAGAAACTAAACTGGGTTATGCTTCAATCTATTCTTTACTATGCCCGGTATTTCAAAGACTAGAAGGATTTTCTTGCGGATTCGTATTCCTTTTGTATTGCTGTCTTCTACTTCACTTCTTAGGAACATTCATTTAGTGAAGGTTAAACCAGAGAGTAACTTAACACTGATACAACCATTATTAAACTGGATAAAGGATTTGCACAATATAACTAATTCAAACATTAACATAGTATGACAGGGCTGCTTACACTGAGCTGTGCCGTTTTAGAACCCAACTCTGTTCTATTACTTTCCCAGTGGGGATCTGCAGGTGACAGGCAGTGCACATTGTGCCTACAGCACTTCCCAGAAAGCCATTGGAAAAGACAACTTCACTCTAATTCCAGAGGGGACCAATGGGATTGAGGAGAGGATGTCTATCGTCTGGGACAAAGCAGTAGTAAGACCTGTTTTACATTCTGTTACTAACTAACTACTGTAATGAACTGCTGTGTGCTTCATGCCATTGTGGCATTTGTAGAAAAATATGACTACGTCACAATTAATGGTTGCCGTCTGGTTTCACAGATTAGCACCAATCATAATGCTACTAAAAAAGACACTTCGTTATAAAAAATAGGCAATTTTTTTTTGTGTTACCTTATGCTAACCAAAGTGTTTTTAATTAATCATTTACAACTCATTTTAAGATATATGCAACCCCCAAACCTGGGATTGGGGAATATAATGGGTGGATGACTTTGTCTTCCACAATAAAAGAAAAAAAGAAAATGTTTCTTGAAATCCACAGACTAATCCATGATCCCTTTTTTCAGGCTGTAGGTAAAATGGATGAAAATCAGTTTGTAGCTGTGACCAGCACCAATGCTGCCAAAATCTTTAACCTATACCCCAGGAAAGGACGGATAGCAGTGGGTTCAGATGCTGATATTGTCATCTGGGATCCAGACAAGATAAAGACCATGTCAGCCAAAATGCAGAATTCAGTAAGCAAATTTTACTGTGCTAAGGTTACTGTTAGTTTGGAAAGCCAAAGGTAGATTTTGTTCAAAGGAAGAAAAAACTAGGTTTATTGATGTTTTTTTTTTTTTATATTACTATAAGAACAAAAAATATAAGACAAGAAAGATAAGTGACAAAAACTCATTTTACAGTCAGGCAGTGTCAGCAAGCATGACCACGAATACTGTACAGTCTTGACCTGTACACCCCCTTCCATTAAGACCTTGTTGTCTTTAGAAGAGACTGCCAATTCCACTAGCTTGGTTTGACCCCTCAGTTTATGAAAAACATGTTTATTTTCAGGCAGTTGCTTGAATTAAAATCAGGCTTGCCTGAATCACATAAAAAAGAAAAATCTAACCTGCTTGTCAGTTGTGTCATATACCTTTTTGTTTGTCAAAAATAATAGAGCCTATATTTTTGATAAGAACCTTTGACACACCTGGCAACCCAACCGGTGGCACTGTGGCAACAAAAATCAGATTTTGAATCCTATTTATGCGAATATGCCACGCAACAGATAGGGGCAGAACAATTGCAGCTCTCCATCCAGGAACGTGCTGTACCAGGAAAAAATGAAGTGTTGTTTTGCCGCACAAGAAATCTCATTGTGTCCAGTGTGTGGCAGTCTTTACTCCAACCCTAAAGCACAGAGCCTCAGGATTAACTCATTTCTTCATAAGCACTTCAAAACTGACGATAATTGGCCTAAATTAGATTTCCAGTATTAAAGGATTATAATACCTGTGCCTTGTTTAACAAAGACTCTTCCCTTAATTCTTTCAAGGCTCTCGAATACAACATTTTTGAAGGAATGGAGTGCCATGGGGCTCCCTTGGTGGTTGTCAGCCAGGGGAAGATTGTGTTTGAAGACGGCAAATTGCACGTTCTCCAGGGAATGGGGCGCTTCATCCCCCGGAAGCCTTTCCCTGAATATGTCTACCAACGCATCAAGACCAGGAACAAGGTAATGCAGTCCCACACACAGATCTGATAACTCCATAGTCTGATTAAATGTTCGCCCTTCATTCATTTATGAAGTTTTTTCTACAATGTCTTTTTTTAAAATGCTTTTTGTAATCCTTCTGATGGCTTTAGAAAAAGATTTTTTGCGCCATAACGATGTTTCTGAAATCCCTCAATTGACTATAAATCTACAGTATCTAGAGATAGATTTTGTTCATTTACCTTCAATATTTGAAATCATCAATTTGTTTTGCAACGTATTCACACCATGACTGAAATACAAACATAGGGGAGAAAAATGTTGCACTTACAAATAAATGCTAAATATATTTATTTGATATATGTACATCTATGGCCAAATGTTTTGCATCACCTTGTAGAATGAAACCTGCTGAATAATGCTATGTTAACATAATGAATTGCATAACGCTTTGTAGTTTTCTAATATACTTAACGAAAAACTGACAAAAATATAAAAATGTGACATTTCAAAATCTAACATGGAATACTGTACTACTATTATGGCTTCCAGTAGCCTTTTGCGATATCATTTAGCAGTTTCTTTGATTACACAATATTAAATAAAATATCTAAATTATGTTCACATATACCTGTTTGTAATTATGTCTCAATCCTAAAATTCTAGGTGATGCTAAACTTTAAAAAATTTTGGGGTCCTGAAGCCAAATCATTCTTCTTAGTTAAACTTTGTTTGCGGTGTCACTTCAGTACAAATGACCAGGCTTGACCACCTCAATCTACCCTTGTTTACAACACCAGATACATGTGCCCTTCCTCCTTACAGAGATCGGTGTTTGGCAAGGGCCTGTTTCAGTATTTAATCTTTTCTGTAACCAGCCTATAATATGAGGAGTACTATGTAACAAAGGCTTGCTTTTTGTACCTCAAGAGAATGGAGATGCTTGGAGTCTCCAGAGGCATGTACGATGGGCCTGTGTATGACGTTCCTGCCACTCCCAAATATATCACACCTTCACCATCTGCAAAATCATCTCCCGCCAAGAACCAGCCTCCACCTATCAGGAATCTTCACCAGTCCAACTTCAGCCTATCAGGTAGGACTTAAGTCAGTTACTATCTAGCTCTATTGGATAGACAGGCACCCCTCTACAATAGCAAGTTTAAATTCAACCTGATTATATTCCATTTGGCTGCACCCTACCACGGTGTGTGTATGTCTTAGTGTTGTGCTGTGCTGTTAGCGGTGCTGTCCTTCAAATGAGATGTTATACCATGTCATGTCAGCTTAATGGAGGTTTAATGTCCGATGGCACATGTTGAAAACAAGTATGTACTTAGTGTTTTCCCCCCAAAAATATGAAAAAAATAATTAAAAAAAATGTCTGCACTATTAATGCAGTCAATTGCTTTAGAATCTAAACAAATTATAAGTAACATTTTTTTGATTTTTTTTTTTTTTGATTGACTTAATCTATTTTCATAGCAATAAACAGTTTAGTGATACATTGCAATAACGAGCATAACTAATATTATCCTTGGCTGCAAAAGGCATTAGCTCACAAAGTCTTCAAAAACTCTCTCTCTCTCTGTAGGAGAAACACCATTGTCTGCCATTCCCTGTAAGTTCTATGCATTCTGCTTTAAATTAAATGACTTAATTTATTAGTTGGTTACTGGGTTTTTAAAACCCTAAACCTTCTCAGAAACACCCCATCAATTTTGCAGAGTGCAGCTGTTTTGTTTAGTGTCCAGTAGGTGGCCAGGAAGTATACAGTATACTGCTACACAATATGAATGTGGTCATGTAATAGTACTGCTTTACTTTGCCCTTCCTAACCCAAAACCATAGCATCACCAGCTGCAGGATAACTCAACAAAGAAATGCTGTGAAAATTACATATATATATATTCAGCAGCATCGCTCACAATACATCTACATAATAAACAAATTATACTATTAATTTTCGGATCATGTTTTATGCAGGACAGCCCTCTCATATGCAACGTCTTATATATTTCCAGGGGCAGCTTCTCGGCAGTTGGAAGGGTGCAATAATACAAGCAAACATTACAAGCACACAACAATAATAGGTTTGTGAGGTTAACAATAATTGCAAAAAAATTCCTTTGTAGATTAAAGTTCTTAATAATAGATGCCCATTGTAGCCATGACATGGGTGGGTCTATTTAATTGATCTAAACAGCGGTGGATCTACATGTTGCCACTTCATATCATTCAAATAGAACCCTTTGTGTATTAATGTTATGGCAAACATCTCTAACATTGCATGTGTGTCTCTTTTTAATGTTTTTCTTTTCCATGTCAGTAATTTCAGTGGTTGTGTTTTATTATTTTATTTTTTTTTAACATCTGCCACTGTTCATATCAATTGAATAGATGCTTGACTGTTTATAAAAGCCCCCTTTCCTTCCCCGTTAACTCATTCCCCTTGCCATCTTTCTAAATGTGATATACACTGGGCTTATCCACTAATAGTCTACCAAAAAGCCTGCTGTCTGGCATAATGAACCTAAATGACTTTCTTAGTCAGAATAATTCACTATGCCTGTTGAATTCCAACCGCTATACTGTAGAGTAGGTGGAAATAACAAGTGGATAGGTCAGTGTTTCATTTGTTTCTGGAATGAATTAAAAACACAATGGATGGTTCCAATTTCATAGTGCTCAGTAATCTGAAACCTAGCTAGAACAAATATATATATATATATTGGAGCAAAACAATAAAAAAACATTACAGTACTGTTCTGTATGAAAGCCCAAACTGGGATTTAACTGGTGTGCATCCTATTAAAAGGAACTTTACAGTATTGAAATTCTGTTTCTATGACTGTCAAATCACTGTTTAGTCCATGTTTATTGTGCCTACTCCACATTCTGCTTCCAGGTACCCAGGTTGATGACAACATTCCAAGGCGTTCTGGTCATCGCATTGTGAATCCCCCTGGTGGCCGCTCCAACATTACCAGCCTTGGTTGAACCCTTGAACTTGAAGATTGTGACTTTACAATAGATCATTGAGGGAGACTGTTCAGTTACTTTGTACTGTATATCAGTGTCCTTGAGTCCTCACATTCTCTGGTATTACTGTGGAAAATGAAGTTTCTTTTTGTCTAATAGGAAGAGGTATAAACAGTGTGATGTCATTCCTTGAATATGATTGCCTCACCCTTGTGCTGTACTTCTTACCATAATCACCTCAACAATGGTGCTTCCATTACTCTTTTAGTGAAATAACTAGAAATGTGTTCTTTGCCCCTTTTTAAATGTGGTTGGTTAGTTAGTTGCATGTAGTAACACATTTTGTGGAAACGTCATTGAATACTCCAATTTTAAACACACTTCTTGGTATAAAATGCCACCAAGCACGTGCATAGGTCTGCAAGGCTTCTTACAGGTGTCCTTTCAAAAAAGGTGCTAGTTCTGATAGGTATAATATTCTGTGTTAGTGACTGCACTCAAGATCAGTAAGGATGCAATTTAAAAGTTATGACAGGCATATGCAAAATATAGTTTAGCATTGTAAGTGAATGGAAAAACAAAATAGCATATCAAATCAGTGTTCATTTCTAGCAAAGTAACACACAGTATTGTAATTTAACAAGATGGTACAAAAGCAAGTAACATTTGTACCTGTGTAATACCTGCATGAAATCAGAACCCAGTCAAATATCTTTCAGGTTTTTTACTGATTATTTCTCATATTCACCTACGTTTTTACTTATGTTTAATTACTGTTGTCTGGTGATTTAACAATTAAAACTCCAACTGTGAAATAAACCATGAAAAATATGATAAAAACAGTAAGCTCTCTAGCCATTGTTTTAATTATTGAATTGTTTGTTTATTTGTGCAAACTGGTAGCTGTACCAAGCTTTGATTAACATGCATGATTTGCAGGAATAAATCACTAAAAACAAGTACAGACAAAATTTACTGAACAAATGCAAAGTATATATGTTAAAGACTCAACTGTAAAGCAAATTTAAATTAGAAATAATGACATGTTAAACAGAATGATTGTGTTGTCAGATACATTTTCAAAACACCTGTGGTATTTACCGGTATACAATAATAATAATAATAATAATAATAATAATAATAATAATAATAGTTAAGTTTTAAAATCTACTTCAAAAGACAACAGCTAAAAAGTTGCTGTTGCTTCCTGAAACCGAATCACCTTGTGCAATTAGACAAGCAAAGGTACCAGCATGCAGCAGATTATGATATTCATAGGGTTGTAAAAAAGCAAGTGAAAAGTCAAAAGATTCTCACAATGATTAAAGGAAGACAAGATAATGTGAATACAGCTAGGATGCTGCAAGTACATTGATTTTAAAGCAATAATTAGTAATCCTCAGAAAACAGCGGACAGAGGTAGAACATCACTTTCATAATAAAATAAAATAAAAAACCATTTCATAAAACTTCATACAATTTATGAATTCCAATGCTACTGTACCATAACCCTTTCAGAGGTCTGTATACATTTTTTTCCAGTAGATGGAGCCAAAAAAAAAAAAGACAGCCAAAGATTTGGATCTACTGGTTCTCTGGACCGGACGACCAAAATCACAGGCGTTAATGTGAATATTTATGAAAAGAAAACATGCACAACCTGCATAGTATGAACTGGACTTTTATATTAGAAATATGATAATATCCACCAGCAAAAAAAAGTACCTTATTTAATTTTAAAGATTCAATATGTATATATATTGGACACAAAATGTATGTGTCGACTTAACATTTTCACAACACCCATGACACATGGGGGCCCCAAAAACTTGTTATAGAACCTTGATTGCTTTACAAAATATCCCAACCTCCAATTCTGTTTTAAGCACACATTTTAGTCATTGCTTTTAGGTAGTTCAGTATGCGTTGTCTGAGGGAGTGATGATTGGAGATTTTTCCAACTTTTCTTTGGCTCCTCCGAGCTGTGTAAAGTAGCTGACCTTTTTTTCATGTCTGAAACGGGTAAAAACACAAAACAGTGGAAGATTATACCTGAATAAATAACTTAACAATTTCAAAGCTGGTTGATGATTGTAGGGACATTTCAATGTCACATGACCTTTACTTTCAGTGGATTGACAGGATGTCTGTATTTCTATTGCAATAAAGAAGTGATTTCCTAAGGGGTATTTAGGGATTTTAGACCAAAATCAGCCTTTGTGCGTGATGTGCATTCTTTTATGAATTTGTTACCTGGGAAAGCCTGATCTTTGACTTTGAACAGCCATCATCATTGCCATCATGATCATTGGAGCTGGGCTGGCTTAGGATTGGAGATCTTTTCTTTCTTGACACTCTCTTGTCTTCTGCCAAAACACATATTTTTTCAGTTTTACTTTGCACACTTGATACAGGGTTTGTAGATGGCATTGTACATTGTGATTTTATTTTTCTTTTAGAAACAAGATGGAAACATTTTAATGTAAAGAAATATATCTTCTTGTATTTTACATACAGTGCCGATAGAAAGTCTACACACCCTTGAAATTTTTTCACATTTTGTTGTGTCAGTGCCTCAAGAGTTTCATGCATTTAAATGAGGATTATTTTCCACTTATCTACACACCATACTCCACACTGTTAAGGGGAAAAAGTTTTTTATTGAGAAAAAAATGATATATTAAATATCCAAAACTGAAAGATCATAATTGGATAAGTCTCCATCCCCCTGAGTTAATACTTGGTGGAAGCACCTTTGGCAGCAATTACAGCGGAGTTTGTTAGGATAGGTCTCTACCAACTTTGCACACCTAGATTTAGCAATATTTGACCATTCTTTTTTACAAAACTGTTCAAGCTCTGTCAAGTTCCTTGGGGAGCGTTGATGGACAGCAATCTTCAAGTCATGCCATGTCATTTAGGTCAGGGCTCTGACTGGGCCACTCAAGGACATTTACCTTTTTGTTCCTTAGCCACTCCAGTGTAGCTTTGGCTGTGTGCTTTGGGTCGTTGTCATGCTGAAAGGTGAACTTTCGTCCCAGTTTCAGATTTCTTGCAGAGGGCAACAGTTTTCCTCAAGGACTTCTCTGTACTTTGCTCCGTTCATTTTCCCTTCTATCCTGACAAGTGCCCCAGTCCCTGCCGATGAGAAACATCCCCATAACATGATGCTGCCCACCATGCTTCACAGTAGGGATGATGTTCTTTGGGTGATGCACTGTGTTGGGTTTGCGCCAAACATAACGCTTTGCATTTAGGCCAAAAAGTTCCATTTTAGCTTCGTCAGACCACAAAACGTTTTGCCACATGGCTACAGAATCTCATGAGTGTTTTTATACATACTTCAAAACAGAATTCAAGGTGGGCTTTCTTGAGTAATGGCTTCCTTCTTACCACCCTACCATACAGGCCAGATTTGTGGAGTGCTTGGGATATTGTTGTCACATGCACACTTTGACCAGTCTTGGCCTTAAAAGTAGCCTTGCCATTGGCCTCTTGGTAGCCTCTCTGATCAGTCTCCTTCTTGCTCGGTCATCCGGTTTGGAGGGACGGCCTGATCTAGGCAGGGTCTTGGTGGTGCCATACACCTTCCACTTCTTAATAATCGTGCTCCAAGGGATATATATTTTTTATACCCATCCCCTCATCTGTGCCTTTCAACAACTTTGTCCCGGAGTTCTTTTGAAAGCGCCTTGGTGCTCATGGTTGAGTCTTTGCTTTGAAATGCACTACCCAGCAGAGACAACCTACAGGAACTGCTGAATTTATCCTGAAATCATGTGAATCGCTACAATTTAACACAGGTGGAGGCCACTTAACTTGGTGTGTGATTCTGAATGCGATTGGTTACACCTGAGCTAATTTAGGATTGCTATTACAAGGGGAGCGGACACTTATCCAACCAAGCTATTTCAGTTTTTATTTTTAATTAATTTTCTACAAATTTCTAGAATATTTTTTTCACTTGGAAGTTGTGTGGTAGGCTGTGTAGATAAATGAAAAAAAAACTATTTTAATGCATTTTAATTCCAGGCTATAAGGCAACAAAAGGTGAAAATTTTGAAAGGGGGTGTAGACTTTCTATAGGCACTGTAAGTTTACAGAACAAAATTAACTCAACTGTACAACTTTATAGCTAAGTATTCAAGTCACTCAAACTTCTTGATTATAATCTACTACATAGGGAAACAGCTCTTCTGTCATCCAATGCTAAATGTTTCACATGTAGCCAGATTCACATTTAGTATACCACTCTTCTAAACACCACTTAATGTACATGTATGAACTAGCGATGAATCGTCAATATGCTCACATTTTTAGGAGCTATCTTGTTCCATTGTTGTTTCCTGAATGAATGAAAACACAGCTACCAGTATCTACCTGAAGATGTGTCCTTAGTGCAGGAATCTGCCCTCCCAAGAGAAACTCTAGCTAATGCTGCAAGCTGTGTCATGAAGGTCTCCTCTGCTTCCTGTGAAACAAGACCATAAGAGATAACCAGGGACTAAATTATCAAATTTTGAAATAGCCTTTGGACAAACATACAAACTACAGTAATACTCTGAATCTTTATTGGGCAAATACTTTTCAGCAGATGCAAGAACCAGTACTGCATTTCTCCTATTTTTCAGATACTGCATTTTTTAAAAATCTGAAATGAAGAAATGTCTTCCTTAGAAAAAGGTACACAAAACCGTTCTGGTACCCAAGTTTGAAACACCCCCACTTCAATAGATTTGTACCTGCAGTTGTCCATCAAGGTGTTTTTCCATATGATCAAGAACAGACTTCTTTTGCCTTAGAAACTCAAGTGTTGCTTCATGATTCAAGTCATACTGGGTCAGGATTTTTTTCTTTTGCAAAACTACTCTATAGGGACAAAAAAAAAAAGACAAATCCAATACCATTCAAACCTGTTAAATACATTTAAATGAGTCTTTTCTGTCATGCTACTGACAAAAAACCACACACAAAACCTCTTATCAGCGCGTCAGTTTATTTTCTTGCAGCTGCTTCTTGGGGTAAATGATTATATTGTTTTTTCAATTATTTTGTCATACTTGCCTGACATGTGGTTTAGAATTAGGAAGTCTATAGTATGGTGACACACACACACAGTACAAGCTCAAGCAGCCAAGTTCACATTGACCAGTTCTAAGTAACCAAAGTATTATTTGATATTTTTTATATGAAAGAAAATGTTATGTCAAATTAAAATCTAGGCTACTTTCACTCATACGTGCAACTGAAGTTCTGCATGCTCTTGGTGGACATACCTTTGACGAAACTCAGTCGATGTTGGTTTTTTGCTCCAATTGGCAAGCTCCTTCTGAAGGGATTCATTTAGCTGCTTTTGACTTATCTGTTTATTTTTACACATGTCTGATAAAACATAATAGTTTGGGAAAGCTTATTACATGCAATAACAAGCATAAACTAGAAAATACTATCAGAAAATGTTGTCATTTGTATAGTTGACATACTGTATTACAATGGCTCTGTGATACGACACAAGCTGTTTTCAGATTAACAGTTTTAAAGGTTTAATGAACAACATGTTTCCAGGGTTGTACGTTTACTGATTAACAGAATAGTTGAATAACTTAGAAGTTCATGACAGCTTGAATTCTATATGCCTGAACAAGGGGAGTTCTGAAACCCGGGACTTGGTGCAAGGCTAGAACTGGTTCATAACCCTGCCATTGTTGCCCGATTCACCTACCTTCTAGATGTCGTAAACGCTGCTGTTTATCATGTTCCAAGGCTTCTGTGATGTTCTGTATCTGAGTAAAATAGTTCTGTGCGAGTCTATTAACAGATTCCCTGGTCACATACACACTCTCAGTAGCAGCTTCTTTTAACAGGTCCTGTAAACATATTCAATTTTCACAGTTGGTTCTTTTTTAAAAACCAAAAAAGCCCCTTTTTTTACTCAAGTAATTATTTTTTATTTTTATCTAAAAAACTATCAATTTGTTGAATAATTTGGGGATTTTTATGCAAGTGTTTGTTGATAATATATGCTGATGTGGTGGTTTACAAGTTTTACCTTACTATTTTTTTTTTTTTTTTAATTCACAGATACACACAGTAAGCAATTATGTTTGCTGCAGTGGTAGAAACACGTGGGATGCTGTATAAAGTGTTTTAAAAAGGATAATCTTTTATATTTCAAAAGCAAGGTCACAGGAATTAGGATAACAATACAGCTCCCTTGGAGTTGAAACAGTTAAACCTGAGAAAAATGAAAACCGATGAGGGGCCTTGCTTCCCTCTCAGTATATTTCCAAGGCAATACAAATGGATTGTCTTCAAAATTCTTTTCATTCTAAGAGTTGACTGTAACCTCGCCTTGGTACTGAAGAGAAAGACCGACATCTCAAACTGTGTTCAAATGCACACATCCCTCTGCTCATTCCCTTTTTGTTAGGCTACAATAATGATGCTGGTGCATTTCTGATAAGCATTGCATCTATAAAATGCAAAAAGCATGCAAACCCATACTTGTCAAACAATGCATGCATGTCAACATTTACTGTTGTAAGCAGTGTTTGTTGAGCTTGTATACATTCAATTGTAAAAAATAATTTCAAAGCTGACTGGAAAGAAAATGATGGAACTTACAGACCTAGCTTTTAGAATTACCTTGAAGCCTTCATTCTCCTCAGAGGTGGGTTGTGCTACTTGCTGACGTGCATTCAGAATCAGAGCCCGTCCAATCACACACTCCGTGTGGTCTTGTAAAAGCTCTGCAGCTGTACAGAGCTCTGAGATAAGCTCCTGTTGAAACTCCAGTCGTATCTGCTGTGTCTCCTGCTCTAGTCTCCTCTCCACTTCAGAAATGCTGGTTTCCTTTAAAAATACAAACAAATCAGATGTCTAAAACACAAACTAAAGAAATGGTGTATATATATATTTAACCAAATCTATTATTTGTAGATTAATCCTAGACAAACACCACCTTATCCTGCAACTTCTGTTGATTTCCTGGCGTTTTACTCAGGTCATCACTTTCTATTTCTTTAGTGCGTTCTTGGCGGAGTTCATTCAACAAGCATTTCAGCCTTGACAGTCTAATTTCCTTCAGTGCTCCGAGGCTGAACTGTCTGGCTGAAAACTGTTTATTAACACACTGAAAAAATAAGGAATGTTTCAGTTGAATCTGTTTTCCATTTCTGCAATAAACATAAAAAAGGTTGTTACTTACTGTCAATAACTCAGCACGGTGACAATCCTCTATTATGACCACAAAAAGCCCTATTCTAGCTGCAATTAGACCATGTAACTAACAGCAAAGGTACCAGGATGAAGCAGCTTATCATTGAAATAAATTATTATATTTGAAATAGAATTATAAAAGTTAATAAGAAAACTGATTTCATGGATGGATTGTAAAACTAGAAATCGCCGTCAATGAGGACCACTTAATACATATATCCTCTCTTAGGTGCTGGAAAAACAAATCTAACTGCTCAAGCTAGAGTTGTGGCTCGACTTGAATGGTACAACAAACTGGATGATTAATTCTCAAAATATAAAACTAGTGATCATTTTACTGTATACAATATGTATTGTACTTTATATTTTTAATTACTGTAGTTTACTGTCTCCAAAAGTATATATAGATTTTTTTTTTAATAAAGCTCAAATTACACCAGCATGCTTACAGGGCATCGTACAGTGCAATTTGGTACCCTTACCCATCGTGCAGATCTCTCTGTCTGACTAGAATTCCCTGGAGAAGCTTCTCTTGCTGCTCAGCGAGGTGCTTTAGCCTAGCTGTGGACAGCGACTGTTCTTCAAGCCAACTCTTAAAGTAACATAAAAGAAAATACTTTATATACTAGTATTTGAAAAACAAACACAAATAAATAATAAACTTAAAGAAAAAACAACATGTATCTAATAGCATACAGCAGTGATGGCCAATACAAACACTACGATCCATTTTGGTGGATCTCAATGGGCTCCGCGATCCACCAGTAAGCTGTGACCAACAATTATTAGCGGGATTAGCATCTTCCTCAGATGATCTGGCTGACATTTCTGGGTGTATGCCTCTCCGCACATTGTGTGCCGTTTTGAAGCACTGTGTTTTAATATATTTTCACGTTTGACCTCCTGGCTCCCTGTTAAAAATGCAGATCTCCGCGTAGTCTTCTTTGTTCATGACTGAATAGATTCAATTCTTTTAGCCTGTCTGCATACAACATGCCTTTTAAACCCGGGATAATTCTGGTCGCTCTTCTTTGCACTCTTTCTAGAGCAGCAATATCCTTTTTGTAACGAGGTGACCAGAACTGAACACAATATTCTAGATGAGGTCTTACTAATGCATTGTAAAGTTTTAACATTACTTCATTGCTACCTAATTACCTTCATTGCTCATTTCTTGTAAAAATGTCAACATATCTGAATTTTGTTCATAACGGTTTTCTTTTGAAACTTCTCCAATCACATGAAAATAATTTGTTATTTTCCTCATTTTGGTTTGACAAGTTTTCAGACTGCCTGGAAACGAGTAGCCATCGCACTGATAAATCAGTGAAATTGGCGGGGTATGGGATTTGTAACATTTTAATGTGTGATTAACAGTGGGCAGTGGACACCAATAAACTACATTCCCAGAGTACATTACGATTGAGCTGTGAGAGTTTAGATCCAACTGTGAGATTATTTTTTTTTTCGTTTTATACCTTCAGCTGAAAAAAAATAAAAATAAATCATGGTTTATGTTTTTATAGTTAACCTTTAGGAATTTCTAGTCGCACACATGCACCTTAATTAAAATGTATGTTCGCACACACATTTTTTTAGACTCATGCAGAAACTGTCAGGATATTTTCATCTGTGCTACTGACGACACAGAAAGCTCTCCCCATCAGCTGTAACACTAACGGTTGTATGCTTATATGTTAGTGCTTGTTCTGATTTGTCCCGAGATCCACCAAAAATCTTTTGCGATCCACGTATTGGCCACCACTGGCATACAGTATATATAAGGGGTTTTAATCTTAATATTCTCTATTGCTCGATTAATCACACCTGTTTGCTGGTGTTAATAAAAATTGTATTGAAAGACAATTACAAGTAATACAAAGTATTAACATAATGCATTTACATTATGCAAATGTTTCATAATGCCAGCTAATGTTTAATATACATATATTTACGTACATGTAATTTGACCAGTTCCCCGAAGTCAGTTATCCTTAACACTTGGTATGACGACTGTGGTATGAGCTACACGGGTAGTACAGTTTAATTTAATGAAGACTGATCCGCCAGTATCATTTACATCTGTATTTTAAAGACCATTTTACAGCACTGGGGAAATCACAGATATCATCAACCTTCCCTCCTTTCTTTGGTTATCCCAGGAGTAACCCTAAAATAAAGTACGAGGACTGTAAAATGCTCTTTTAGCATTTTGCTCTTTTTTAAATTAACAATAAAATGAAATTCACAATGATACTGACAGTTTAGAAATATATAAACGAACAGTAAGATGATATACCTACTCTCATGGATTTAAACTTATACTGCTCACCTGTCTCCCCCGTACAAGTTGATCTTTGAAAAGCTTTAAATAGGCTTTTAGATTTGCTTCTTCGGTTTGCAAATGAACACTTAAATCTTGCCTTGCTTCTTGCCTCAGCAGTTCACATTTTTTCACAAGCAATTCTGTGCGGCTCGGTAGGGTTACGAGGAACATCTCTTTCACCATTTTCTCCATCTTCTGGGAGCAAGACGAATGCTGCCTCTTAAACAACCAAAAACTATTAATAGTATGAACTGAACCTCAGAGGCAAGCTTCATTTGTATTATACACCATGAAACATTTTCAACTTTCCAATTTAAATGTAAGGTTATACACCATGTGTTATTGGAAACAGCCAGTGTTATTGGAAACAGCCCCCCCCCCCCCCCCCAAAAGCAGGTTTCAACTAAAGCCCCAAAGCCATGTGTGAATTTGCCAAAAATACTATGAAACTAAATTCCCACCTTCCACAAATCAGTTATGCCATCAAGGATTCTCATGTCCTCCGCGCCCTCCATATCACTGCAGTCCTGCCTCTGCTTCTCCAAGAGACTATGGTAGGCCTTAAAAACAACAAAAAAAAGATCAATGTTTATTTTGAAAAAAAATGAAGTCTTTATGTCACATTCATTTCTTTATTAAATTACATACAAATAATAAAAAAAAATGTACTGTATGTGTATACAAATGACAAATTCTGTTTTTCATTAAGGGTGTAGATTTACATAGAGAAAACATGCTTCAGTTATAAGCCTGGATGATATCAGCCTACCAACAAAACCACAATTACATGGCTTTAGCAGCGGAAGAAGCGTATATTAAAATGTTTACGCTAAAGAATATGGATGAAACTGTATTACTGAATTACACCTGAGGAACGTGTAAATGGATGGACCTACTGGACTGTTCCAAATTAAATTTTAGTAAAACAGTTTACAGTACATTTTAGTATTAAGTAGAGTTTGCCAGCACTACCAAAAGGTAACAGCATCACTATTTGCAAGCTGATTGGCACAAAAACTCAGGGTCTAATTGATATTATAACATGGCATATTAGTTAATTTATTCCAAACTGCTCTATATCTCTTAATTATTCATGTGAAACAGGCCTTTTATTATTTAACCCCGAGCTTAAACCAACATTCACAAACTCCACGGCATCACAGATCTGCTGCACAGTATCTTGGACACGCGTTTTCTCCTTTTCTTGTCTCTTTTTGAGTTTCTTCTTTTTGACATCTATCTTCTTGACCATTTCATTAACAAGGCCTTTGGTGTGCTTGGTACACTCTAAAACACAAACGGACATTAACAAAAATAATTTACTGGCTCGAACAGTACAGAGACACTTTGAACAAACACACTAGCTTTCAAAGAACTCTTGTTCAAAGTGTGCATGGAGATCCAAATGATAATTAATCAGGTTGCCATTGACATTATAAACTAGAACTACTTACCATTGGTGTACAACTTGATTTCCTCCTGGAAGTTACACTGTAGATCCGATAGCATGTGCTCCATTTCTTGAAAAGCAAGTTCACCATCACTGGTAAGATGCTCCAAGACCTTTGCTGCAACCCTTAGTCGACAGGTACCTTCCCGTTGCACAAGCCACACCCGAGATTGAAGTGTGCCTGCCATGTACTCCCACCAAATTAGTTTTTCTTGAATATTCTTAAACATGACAAAATGAAATTCCATGAATATGTACGGTATATAAAATACATATACAGAGACACACTAAATGGAGTCATTACTTATTACACAGCAGATCGCTTTTACATACCATTATATGCATACCCTGGGTCTCGTTCATTAGGCTCTCCACGTGCAAGAGATGCTCAGTTAGTTTCACAATTAACTCGTTCACTACCTCATTTGTAAGTGTGAGTTTGTTTTGTAAGTGTTGACAAGCACCTTCAATCTGTTTGTTGAAACCTGCTATCTGTAGAAATCAAGAAATCGAAACTTAGTAATACATTTTGTGTTTACATTTATGGAGAAATCAAGAACTGTATGTGGAAAAACACGGGTCCAGATCATGTATTAGAAAACATACTGCAGATAAAAAATACATTAACGTCAAAAAGAAAACACACACACACACACACACAAAATACACGGCTGGACTAAACTTGCTTATAGTTCATCACAATGTAAATTGTAATAGCTACCATTCGAAGTCCATTTTCCAAGCAGTGCTTTTCTATTTTCTCTATGTCCTCAGAAGTATAATAGCTTGCATCAGGATCCCCAGCCCTTTCCATGTTTGGCTGGTTTAAATGTAACTGATTTTTTAGCTCTTCTAATTCCTGGAGAAAAAAAAAACCCATAATATTATATATTTACTTCTAATTATTTATAATGACTTTGTTTTTTAAACTTGTATTTATTTTAGATGAAGTTATGTTATACTATATCTTGATATATCCGCAGCTTGCCTTTTGGTTTTATATATTTCAGATAAAAGCTACCACAGCTGCTTTTCACTGAAGTCGCTGGAGGAATCAAGATAATTTACTATTTAACTCAGTTAGCTGCTTGCATTTCCCCATTGCCATTTATTTTACTGGTAAGTTAAGGAATTTTATGTTTGGAATTTACTGTGCACGGGTTTACACTCTTAACAGATTTGTAAGTGTAGTTGTTATTGTACTGGGGACAAGACATGATATAATGACTGTTTTAGACTTTCTTATACTGTAGAGCTCTTTTTTGGGTTTCAACAATATAGCAACCCCACAAACCAGAAAGAAAATTTTATTTTGCAGATCTATCAGCCAGAAACTTATTGTAGGACTGAGAAACTCAAAATGAACAGCGCTCACCTTTTCTTGCAATAAAAGAGTACTGCTGTAAAAGGCTTCATCAATGATCCCCTTATGAAACCAGTCATTCAGGAGAATTCTGAAGACCTGAAGAAAAAGCTAAAAAAAGGTTTTAAAATAAATATCTCCTTTTAATTGAAAAGTAAAAAGCTTAGCATAATGGGGCACGGAATCCACCATACCATATGTCTCTCTTCCCTCAGTTCTGTGTCCAATTGCTCCAGACATTGTAAGCCCAAGTTGTAAAGGCTTATCCGAGAATCAAAACTGTAGAAACAAACATTGGAAAGGAGAGATGCATATTTGTGATGATTACTTATGTAGGATATATTTTCTGGTACAGTGGTGCAATTCTGTTTATCTGACTGAGCTGTCTTATTCTTATTCCTACTTGCTGTTATCTATATCCAATTTTCCAACTTAACCAAATATTAGGGGTTGATTTGATCAACCTATACCCTTTTAGGATTACCGGTAACTAAGGCTGGGATTAAGTCACAGGTGTCATGGACTATGTTATTTTTGCTGGTGTCTGTGATTTTGACAGATAGCATTGAACTTTACCAACTCTACTTGAAATTCCACCCTAAAAAAAAAGGAAAAAAAAATGTATATTATATTGATGCACAATGAAAACGCAAGTGTCTAAGTTTTACATCAATACCTCATTGGGAACATACATAATGTTATTTACATTTTAAATAGTGAGCAGATAACTTTGTTGATTGTTTGAGTAGTATTGTTCCTTGGGATAACAAAATACTGAGCTCAAGTCATCTAATTTCATAAAAACGCCAGGTGCTCGTTTGGTATGTGGAAATCACTGTCTTCTGTGGGCCAGAGGACATCCAAGGTGGCGGCAGAGAGAGTGGTGGAGTGTTTTATTCACTGATGAATGCCGTTTTGCCCTTGACAGACCTGACGGAAGACAGCGTATGTGGAGACGTGACAAGCGTTATGCTGACTGTTGCGTTGTTCAAGCCAACTGGTGGGGCGGTGGAAGTGTGATGATGTGGGGAGGAATCTCCTTTAACACAAGAATGCCTTTGGTGCTGATTGAGGGCAATCTTACTGCTCAGCCATACATTGACGAAGTCCTTGAGGCAACAGTTTTTCCGTTCCTGCAAGCCAATCTGGAAGTGTCGATATTCCAGCAGGACAATGCAAGACCACACAGTGCTAAGATTACAATTGTACGACTTCAAGAAAACAATGTAGAGGTCTTGCCGTACCCAACTTTTTCTCCTGACCTGAGTCCAGCAGAACATCTGTGGGACCAAATCGCCAGTGCCATCCACAGGAGACAACAGCAACCAGCCAACCTTCACCAACTGGCTGCAGATGCACAGGAAGAGTGGTGGAACATCCCACAGCTGTCTATCCAGAGGCTGATCAGGTCTATGCGTCAACGCTGCCAGGATTGTGTTAATGCTCAGGGAGGTCACACCTGATACTCACTTTGTAATGTTTTCATTTTGACAGTGTGTCATGTTTCATACTGAAAACTTATGATTCTTTGATTTGTATTTTTGTTCATATTTTTTGTGATTTTGTTTGATATCTATGTTTAAAATATTTGTATTAAATCCATTAGACCTAAGTGTTGTGTTTCTTTTGTGCATCAGTATATACAGTACACCCTCGCTATAACACCCTCCATTATAAACGAACCTTCGGCTATAACATACCTTGCCCCTGGACCCCAAATTAATAAAACCAAAAAAGATAATATAAACAAACACGGTCAACATCCTGGTCTGTACGCACAGGATGCCACCTCCGCAGTGAAGTCTACTCTTGTCTTAAGACGCACATGCTGTGTAACTGCCTCTGAAACTAAAATCATTTTATGTTTCAACAAAGCTGGAAACTATTGGTTTTTTTTTTTAAAAAGGAATAATGCAGGCTTCTCTCATGAATATAGGTTGTCAAAAAACACTCTGTTTTTTGGCTTGTTCAGCAACCATGCGGCAAAGCAAAATTGATTAAAGAAAAAAAAAACTTGAGGATCTGGTTAACTTTTCATGTCGGGTTGTTTTGAAATGAAAGCTCAGTTTGGGATTCTTGCATGTTGGATTAAGATTTGGTGCACTTTGAAATGATTCATGTCATTGATTTTGAATAAAAGTTTAGCTTCAATTCTGTATTTTTGCTTTTTGTACTGCGTTTTAATTCTTTAACGAATTAGATAAAGCAAAGGCAGAATACTGCATACATGAGACGGACAGGTACATGTAATTCTACTTTTATTCACAATATCATCTCATTAACTTACTCCAACAGTCATTCATTTTGATTGTCCTTTCACTATAACAAACCCCTCGATATAACGGACAAAAGGCATGGACCCCAGCAGGTTTGTTATAGCGAGGGTGTACTGTATATACTGTAGAAATACAGTCACCTCCAGAATTATTGGCACCCTTGATAAAGATGAGCAAAAAAGGCTGTATAAAATAAACAACACAGGAAATGAGCTATATTTAATGCTCAAATATTTGGGAAACCATATTCTATTATTCTAATATAATTGCTCAGAGAGAAAGTTTTTTTTTTTACCAAGTAATACAATTATTTCTCAAAAAGATAGGTGTCAGAATTATTGGCACCCCTAAAGATTCTTATAAATAAAATCAAACAAAATTAAATCTGCATTAACATTCTACTTCTTTAAGTTCATCTCAGTCTTAAGGAACTGTATTGTGGCCTTCCATGGCTTCCTGTTTCACTGGGGTATGGAAATGAGGTAACACGCATATGAAATCCATTTGTCATCCATCACCATGGGGAAAGGCAAAGAACTCACAAATGAAGAGAGACAAATGGTTGTTGACCTTCATAAATCAGGCAATGGGTACAAAACAATAGCTAAAAAACTAAATATACCACTTACCACTACTAGAGCAATAATTACGAAGTTTAAAACCACTGGAACAGTGGTAAACTTGCCTGGTAGAGGACGCAAGTGTATCTTGCCCCCACGCACAGTGAGGCAGATGGTTTGGGAGGCAAAGGGAAATCCAAGGGCCACAGTTGCAGAATTACAGAACTTGGTTGCATCTTGCGGTCACCAAGTCTCCAAATCTACAATTAGATACCACCTCCATGCAAATAGGCTATTTGGAAGGGTTGCCAGAAAAAAGCCTTTATTGAGAGCAACCAACAAACGTAAGCGCCTGGAGTTTGCTAATAGGCATTGGCACTTCGATTGGAACCGGGTGCTATAGTCAGATGAGACAAAAATAGAGCTCTTTGGCCACGCACACCTGTGGTGGGTTTGGCATCAAAAGAAGGATGCGTGTGCAGAAAAAAACTTCATAACTACCGTAAAATATGGTGGTGGATCTTTGATGTTATGGGGCCGTTTTGCTTCCACTGGTCCTGGGGCCCTTGTTAAGGTCAACGGCATCATGAACTCTACCCAGTACCAGCACATTTTAGCCAAAAACGTGGCTGTCTCTGCCAAGAGGCTGAAACTTGGCCGCAAGTGGATCTTCCAGAAAGACAATGACCCCCAAGCACACATCAAAATCCACAAAGAAATGGTTAATTGACTACAGAAATCAACATTTTGCAATGGCCATCTCAGTCTCTGGACTTGAACCCCATTGAAAACCTGTGGTTTCAATTGAAGAGGGCAGTCCATAAGCGCAGATCGAAGGATATCAAGGGTCTGGAAAGATTCTGTATGGAGGAATGGTCTATGATCCCTCCCATTGTGTTCTCCAGTCTCATTAAACATTATAGAAAAAGACTCAGTGCCGTTATCCTTGCAAGGGTGAAGGTGCACAAAGTACTGAAAACAAGGGTGCCAATAATTCATTTTTTTGGAAATACATTTATAATTTGAGAAATGTGTAATTTTGGTTGATTCCATTGAATCATTAATAGTCAAATATATTCCACATGTTGAAAAATTACAATATAGCTCAGTACTGGTATTATTTATTTTAGACAGTCTTTTTTGCTCATCTTTATCAAGGGTGACAATAATTTTGGAGGTGACTATATATATATATATATATATATATATATATATATATATATATATATATATATATATATATATATATACACACATAGTACTGTGCAAAAGTTTTAGGCAGGTGTGAAAAAATGCTGTAAAGTAAGAATGCTTTCAAAAATAGACATGTTAATAGATTATATTTATCAATTAACTAAATGCAAAGTGAGTGAACAGAAGAAAAATCTAAATCAAATCCATATTTAGTGTAACCACCCTTTGCCTTCAAAACAGCATCAATTCTTCTAGGTTCACTTGCACAAAGTCAGGGATTTTGTAGGCATATAGTTAGGTGCATGATTAAACAATTATACCAAACAGGTGCTAATGATCATCAATTCAATATGTAGGTTGAAACACAATCATTAACTGAAACAGAAACAGCTGTGTAGGAGGAATAAAACTGGGTGAGGAACAGCCAAACTCAGCTAACAAGGTGAGGTTGCTGAAGACAGTTTACTGTCAAAAGTCATACACCATGGCAAGACTGAGCACAGCAACAAGACACAAGGTAGCATCAGCATGGGCTCTCCCAGGCAGAAATTTCAAGGCAGACAGGGGTTTCCAGATGTGCTGTCCAAGCTCTTTTGAAGAAGCACAAAGAAACGGGCAACGTTGAGGATCGTAGACGCAGTGGTCGGCCAAGGAAACTTACTGCAGCAGATGAAAGACACATCATGCTTACTTCCCTTCGCAATCGGAAGATGTCCAGCAATGCCATCAGCTCAGAATTGGCAGAAAACAGTGGGACCCTGGTACACCCATCTACTGTCCGGAGAAGTCTGGTCAGAAGTGGCATCCATGGAAGACTTGCGGCCAAAAAGCCATACCTCTGACGTGGAAACAAGGCCAAGCGACTCAACTATGCACGAAAACACAGGAACTGGGGTGCAGAAAAATGGCAGCAGGTGCTCTGGACTGATGAGTCAAAATATGAAATATTTGGCTGTAGCAGAAGGCAGTCTGTTCGCCGAAGGGCTGGAGAGCGGTACACAAATGAGTGTCTGCAGGCAACAGTGAAGCATGGTGGAGGTTCCTTGCAAGTTTGGGGCTGCATTTCTGCAAATGGAGTTGGGGATTTGGTCAGAATCAATGGTCTCCTGAATGCTGAGAAGTACAGGCAGATACTTATCCATCATGCAATACCATCAGGGAGGCATCTGATTGGCCCCAAATTTATTCTGCAGCATGACAACGACCCCAAACATACAGTGAAAGTCATTAAGAACTATCTTCAGCGTAAAGAAGAACAAGGAGTCCTGGAAGTGATGGTATGGCGATTGTAAGTCGCCCTGGATAAGGGCGTCTGCTAAGAAATAAATAATAATAATAATAATGGCCCCCACAGAGCCCTGATCTCAACATCATCGAGTCTGTGTGGGATTACATGAAGAGAGAGAAGCAACTGAGGCTGCCTAAATCCACAGAACTGTGGTTAGTTCTCCAAGATGTTTGGGCCAACCTACCTGCTGAGTTCCTTCAAAAACTGTGTGCAAGTGTACCTAGAAGAATTGATGCTGTTTTGAAGGCAAAGGGTGGTCACACCAAATATTGATTTGATGTAGATTTTTCTTCTGTTCACTCACTTTGCATTTTGTTAATTGATAAATATAAACTATTAACATATCTATTTTTGAAAGCATTCTTACTTTACAGCATTTTTTCACACCTGCCTAAAACTTTTGCACAGTACTGTATATATAATTTATTTATTTATTTTTTGACAGTTGCGCGAATGATGTTGAACTAGCTTGGCTGCCTTACCTAGCAATGTAGCCATTGACACCTCAACTCAGCACTTTGCCACATTGAAAGCATATTTTAAAAACTAGCAAAACAGCAAAAATAAGCACAAAAGCACGATCTGCACAATACCCCCAAAAAGTATTTCATGAAAGCGGTCTATTGTTTTGTTCAATGTGCAACATACCAGTAGATTACAGTCGTAAAGCAAGCTGTGAAACAAACAACCAAAAAAGTAAAATAACTGCAAATGTTACCACAGTCTGTATTAACTTTTGTTTTGTTTTGTTTTAAATTCAGTAGTCGCCAATTCTTTTTTTTTTTTTTCTCCCCAATTTAGTAGTGTCCAATTATTTTTAAGCTCCTCTCACCGCTACCACTCCTCTGCTGACTCGGGACGGGTGAAGACGAACACACGCTGTCCTCCGAAGCATGTGCTGTTAGACGCCCGCTTTTTTTACACACTGCAGACTCACCATGCAGCCACCCAAGAGCTACAGCGCCGGAGGACAACGCAGCCCTGGGAGCTCCCGTCCGCGGTTGGCAAAGGAACAGCCTCGACTCAAACTCGCGACGTCCAGAGTATAGGGCACATCCTGCATTCCACACGGAGTGCCTTTACTGGATGCGCCACTCGGGAGCCCTGGGATATTTTCCTACTTTAACATGTTACATGTTGTAAGGTCTTGCTGTAAAATAAAAGCACACACACAGGGGCCATGGCCACGGCCCCCTCCCCCCACTGCTATGCGGCCTTTGCCTGCGTTCAGAAAAATATAATGGCTTTTAATGCTTCATTGAAAAATGAAACAAATATTCAAATGAATATTTAAATATGAGCGAATATCAGAACATGAAAATCCTGTGTTTGTCCCAGCGCTAGTTTATAGTCACAGTAAAACTGCAAAATTCTGCACTTCAAACAGATATAGCTACTTATAAAATAATAATAATAATAATATTAATAATAATAATAATAATAATAATGTATAGGGTGCATTCCTACAATTGAAGTCAGTACCTGGTGTAAATGAGTGTTTCTGGAAACCTTGTCAGTTTCATAACCTTTTCATTCTGAAATTCTTTAGGGACTGGTGATGAAGATATAAAATGGCTACTGTCATCTTCATCATCTTCTTGGCTTAGTGACTCAAGGCTGGATGAGGTAGAACCCTCCTGCATCTGATTGGGCAGGATCACAAGCTTAGAGTTCTCATGCAGCGAGGGATTGGAAGCTCCGTCTGCCAAAGGCTGCATTGGAAGAAAAAAAGACATTTTATTATCTCTATTCATAAGACAACACAATAAAACATATTTCATGAAGAGAATGCATACTCTTACCCAGTGACATTTGGTCTGGTTAATCAAGGTGATGAAGTTCATGCAGTAAACATAAAAAGGCTATGGTTTTAACTATAGAGCTAGCTGGATAAAGCTGTGACTCATTTTGTTAACTGTAGAGCCAATGTATATCTCTGTGTAATTAATAACACAAAAGCTAAAAACAAACACACACACATGACGTGACCATTACAAATAACCAATTTTAAAACTGCAACGTCCCACAATCATGATCATGTTTTACATTTCTTAGTGTCTGTTTAGTACATTTTACCATAGTTTGGTTACTGATACAGTTTACAGGAATTGCATTTTCAGCATGGGCTTATAGGGGAACTATATTGTTAAAAATAAACTGATGTTTCCCATAACTAAGTTAAATCTTTACATATGTGACCCACAGTTAAAGAATATTAAGGCATGACTTATTTAATGTAGCAATACAATTATGCTAATCCAGTTTCAGTAAATATACTTGTTTCACATTTCAATGATTGATACATTTCTCTTTGAAAAGGATGCAAAGTGTTAAATAAAATAAAATAAATAACTTACTCTGTATCTTTGGTTGATTGGATAGACAACTTTTGCCCTTAATGCAAAAGCAGCAACATCACTGTTTAAAGGAAGCTTCCTTTCCTAAAAATGAAACAATGTATTGTTAGTACAAAGTACAGAGTGCAGCAAAAGTCCCAAATAGAAACAGCAGAACTGTACAACTTTGAAAAATGAACACTTCTTATCTGCCATTGGGTGGGGGTACTCTGTCAGGATTTCTTTGGAAGTCCCTGTTTATTGCACTATGTTACATTTTGCACCATAGTAAACCACAGAAAACATTACTGAGGGTGAATACAGGTAACAATAAAATACACACCTTATCATTGATGAAATTGCTATTAGATTGTTTCTTGGCAAAACTGGCGCAATCACTTTCATTGTCTTCTTTGTCCAGGTCTGTGTTCTCAAAAAGTTTTTTGGAATCATACTCCTGAAACTGAATGGCATTTAGAATTAAGATGTCAGCAACAAGTAGAAACAGTTCTGTTTTTTCCTAGAGTTTTGTGTTACAATAGGCAGACACATATGACAATGTTACGTTACAGGATTTAATGCGGTGTGAGGCACACAGAACAATTGTTAACATTAGGTTCATTAGAAACTGAGGTTTCCATGGATACAAGACTTTTCAGTTCAATAATACACATTAGCACTTGACAAGACCAAAGATTCACAATGAAAATCTTTCAATTCGAACAAGCCTAGTTTTCTTGAGTTCATGGCCACGCAATGTTATTCTATTCACCTTAGCTGATAAGACCATACAAATAACAACAACAGCAACAGCATTTTTATTCTTAGCAATCATTTTAAACACTACTCCAAGGCTAGTTGTCTGTACGTCATTTTGGAGTTTGGGATATTTGAGGATAGACTATTGAGGCACCCGCTCTGTCAATCTGTAGGGGTCTTAGTCATTCTGTCACAATTCAATTATTACACACATCCGAAGAACAGCAAAGAGCTCCACTTGATTTATTTATTAAAATGTATATCCAGCTCACAGAGAGAGAGAGAGAGAGAGAGAGAGAGAGAGAGAGAGAGAGACACAGAGAGAGATTTTCAAATTGTACGTTGCATAAACAAATATAAATAATAAAAAGGGCCGTCTGAAAGCGGAAATAAGTGGACACCTACCTTTTCTCCGAAAAAAGCTTGCTTCAGTACAAATATGTACAATAGAACTGCTACGCCGATTCCAATGATCACTCCGATAACTATGGCTAAAGCCAACAACCCTGGAAAAACTTGGAAGGACTCGGCAAATTCGAGAAAAACGTGACTAGAACATGTGGAAAGTAAATCCGAGTCACTCATATCTAAAGGTTTACACCTTTAACCTAAAACTAAAAACACACCGCCCAGTACTGTAGTGTCGAGGTCTTGTTTTCGAAGCACGTCTGATTGTGAGGAGACTGAGGCCAACTGCATACTGCTCACGTACGTATGTGCCGCAACAATGTCTAAACAAAACAAATACCATTGCACAATTCAAGAACGACGTTACCACCCTACATGCCTGCACCGTTTAGAAAGAATGCTTTCCAAGAAATTCCAAATCACTGTGTCGTCTGAAGAAGCAAATACAACTTTTAAAGTAACAAGAACCGCGATGGGAAAAAAACTACAACTACAGTACCAACAAAGCTCATCCCCATAGGCTTGGGAAATGTTAAAATGATTATTTTTTTTGATTGATAGGTCATCAACCTGTCAAAACACAGATTTTAGTAAAACCTCGAAGAATACTTGCGGCCCAGCACCAATAGGAGCGTGATGGAGGCGGGGCATTTAAAGTTTGGAAGAAAGTTGTCAAGGAATGCATTGCAAAACATGTGATTGACAGAAAGCGTTACTTTATTTTTTTTGTACATATTATGGCCATATATATTTCTTTGGATCTTTGTCGTGAAGTATTAACCGGGCACTTTTAGGAGGCTTTTAACTATGATTTTGAGCTGGGCGTGCGGGGTGATCACATTTCAGGATGCTACTAAAGTAGAACTGTTTCGAGCGGCACAACAAAGTTACAAAACCTATAAATGGAACCGAGAGGGCTTGTTACATTATTTAATGCGCACATTTAATTACAGTGGAACGTTCTTGGCAAATCGCATTTATTCTACAAAATACGAGAAAAAATACCTGTTTACTACACATACCGTACTAAACATTTTTACTGTCGCTTTTAATTATAACTGGTGCAATATATATATTTTTTACCCATCTCTGAACTGTTTTTCATTATACAATGGCTACCGAAACAATTTAACAAAAATAGTTTTTTAAGGATGATTAGTGGTTTATTAGTGGTTTATTTTTCCACTATTAAGATAATAGTATGCAAATCTTCATCATAGGGTCGTGTATATTTTTTTTTACTTCTGCAACTTCGGGTGGACTTCTCATTTTGTCTTGCTAGTCATTAATTGTTTTGTTTTTTGTTGTTGTTTTTTTTTTTAGAGAAATTGATTGTCTGTTTCCAGTTTAAGTTTGCAAAAAAAAGGTATAATTAATGGTACATGTACCTCTGTTTGACAACAGGAAAACACCCATAATATTGCAATTGATTGCACCTATACCAAAATGTGACAGCATACGACTTTCAATGTGACAGTACACCCCTTTCTGACATTAAACAGGTCAGGTTTTGGTACATGTACCACATTCTGACGAGGTACCACTTTACAACACTACACCATAACTAGCTATGAGGACACTGAGGTCGTGTCCTCGGTTGTTTTTTCACATCATAAATGCTGATTCTCATGTATGAAAAAATTCTGGTACAGTACAAAATACTTCTTAATTTTCCCTGTTGCATTGCTGTGTAACATAGATTTGGAGGTTGAATAGTAAATACCAAGCAGTCATATAAATACTGCAGCTATAGCTTGAAACCCAAGTGTGACCTCGGTAGAATGTCAGCTCTGATTATGGCCCTGTAACCCAGTAACCCTTTTGTAAGCGTTGACAGAAAAAAAAAAAAAACAAAACAAAACAAAAAAAAAACGACACGACTCGAGTGGATACATTCGGTGAAGACCAAATGCGCAGAATTCAATTTGGAAAACGACCTAAATTGTTTGAAAGCCATTCAGCTAAGATAAGAATGTGATATGAGATCAAATTTAAATATCCTAGATAAAAACCGACTGGACTGTATGTGTGTATATGCAGAACAACAACAATTACAACACATTTTAGTATGTGATAAATACAAAAGTTTGTGATATGTGGCCATACACTTATATATAAAGTCTGTTTTATAAGCTTTTTTTCTGACCTTTCTGTTCCGTACCACATCATGGATTGTTATCGCTGTGTTACCTGTTTGACAATGTGGGCAATAATCCTTACGCTATCAGAGCACTAGAGCGGCCATTTTGAAAAGAGCTTTGAAACAGACTTTAAAGTTTTAGTGTAAAAACTAAATGTAACAATGAAAAGAAAAATGACAGGAATGTTATTTAAACAGTTGTAGCAGCACGTGGGGATGTGGAACGCTGGATTTTTCGGAACCCCACCACTTGCTCTTTAACATGATCTGTAAATATCAGGTTGCTTCCCCCAATGACTGAAATACATTTAAAAACCAGTACCGGATATTCTTTACCACCCAGTATAGTTCTGCATGTGTAATGTCACTAGCATAATATCATGCAGGGTGCTGTATGATACAAGTTAATATCCACAGATTGAGAAGTCAGAGCAGATACCGAGTGACTTTGACCTTGAGAGTTTAAAAATAGCTTTTATCTTACACAGCACCCTATTCTATATTTATTATAATATATAGTTAAAGTAGTTGTAGCTAAAAAGATAAGTTGATAAACCTTATCTATCATGCTCTTTTATTCACTGTATAGTTTAAAATGTGCACACAATCTGCAGTATGTTCACTTTTAAAACATGATGTGTGGTACCTAACAAGGCTATATAAAAGCTTCTTGCTGTGCTTTCCACGAAGTCTGTTACTGCTGTACCTCCTAAATACTTTTACTGGTGTCTAGTAAAGAAATCTGTTTGCAATCCTTGGTTCAGATAGTCTTGCACTAGAGGAGTGAAACTGTCCTGACCTCCTCAGGATGTTCTGTTCCTATTAGTAACCAATCAGCTGCTTCCCCCTATAACTGACATGCTATGCAGCCAGTAAGATGACTGATCTCAAAGAAACTGCTGAGATGAAAGTTGAATTGCAAGTGTAACAGATTATAAGGAATGCAAGGCAAGAAAACTGAGAAATGCATTTAAATGTTTGCAATATTGTGCAATAAACTTTTTTTTACTGCTTGTGTTTATCTTGCACGTTTTAAAATTCACAATTCCTATTAGTCTGACAATTGTGTCAAATTTTGTGGTGGTTTTATAATGTCACCTAGGGTTTGTTTTTTTCCTTTCAGAACATTAGTTTGTTTGGTCCTCTGATGGCAAACTTTACCCTGTGGGAGTATTCAACTGGAAGGTAAACATCTATATTATGTGCAAAGGTAAGTACTGCTAAACTCTTCAAATGGTTTTGAATGTCACCTAAGACTAGCCACTAGAGGGCAGCATTCTACAACAGTAGGTATTAAGCTATTATAACATTTTATGTTTGTTCAACAACTTTCTTTGGGGAACTGTATACATACAATTGTATACAATTATGATATTTGAAATCTGTGTAAGGTGTTGTAACTAAAGTAAGGAATGTACAGAACTTTAGAATTACCCACAACTTCAAAAACAAAATAAAAATATGAGGTCAAACTTTATTAATTGGATTTAAGAAATTTTGGAAGAATAATGAGATATCTGTAGGGTACATAAGAAATTCTAGAACGAGAAAAGGCCATTTGGCCCACCTATGCTCGCTCACTTTGGTGCCAGTGCAGTCCGTCGCACTCAGGACAGGAAAAACAAAAAAAACCCTAACCAGTTTAGTAGGGGAAATGAAACCTCTGGGAATCCGTGGCTAAGCGGACCACCCTTCCTCCAGACTGCTAGCTAATGGCTTTATTATGGTCAAGGGTTATACAATATTGTTCATGACAGCATCCAGTCTATTCTTGAAGAATCCGATAGTCTCTGCTTCAACAACTCTGTCCGGCAGCCTGTTCCAATGGTTCACCACCCTTTCCGTGAAGAAGCTCCTTCTCCCCTCGGTTCTGAATATGCCCTTCTTCAGCTTCCACCCGTGGCCCCTGGTTCTGTTCTCTGTGAAAAATAATTATCAGCAGTTACTTTGTTAAACCCCTTGACAATTTTAAATACCTCTATTAAGACACCTCTGGCTCTCCTCCTTTCATATTGAATGCAAATTAAAAAGTATATTATTATTATTATTATTATTATTATTAATATTATTATTATTATTATTTTGAAACCACATAGAGTCCTATTAGGTAACAACAGGCCCTACTCACAGTGTAATATTCATTAAATCCCTCTAAACTGTTGTGAGAAACAGACGTTGAAAAAAATATGTTTTTAAATAACTTATGCGGTGCAACTTTAAAAATAGGGCCCAGTGCTTCAAGTCAACTTGTAAATTATAATGTCACAACTATGTTTCCATGGCTACCCATAGTTTCCTTGTTTCATTCTGAGAATTCTATTGGTGTTCAGACAACCCAAGTCTGAAGCTGTTGATTAATAGGTGTCATGTTTGTCATACTTGTGTCTGACATCTGTATAATTGTTGCCTGCAGTGTTTCATATATAGAGGGTTTCTAATCAAGTAGTTTATATATAATAAAAAAATAGTATATGTTCAGTTCAGTAAAGGTTAGGCCAGGGTTGTCCTGGAGAGCCTTTTGAAGATCACATTAAATATTCAAGTACTTTAGGGCCTAGATGGAGGTATACTTTGTTCAATTAAAAAATGTAGAACATAGTTGGAACAAAGACCTGGGCTGCGTGTGACACAACACACACAACACTCTGACTCAACTCTGAAAGTGCAGAATATGTCAGTTAGGAACTGAGGCAATTCACGAGGATATCACAATCAATTTGACCTACACAGAATATAGGTATGGTGACCTACATCTTCAAGTTACTGAAGCCTGTAATGCTATTTGTCTTCTGATGGCGTGGCATATTATCGCCTGATCCGTTCACTGTGCAGATGATCTATTCTGTACATTTCCCCTCTTCACAGCATACATTTTGTAGGATTTCCGGTAGCATTCATCATCTCATTTGTCCTGGTCTGTCTACTTCTCTTCATAGTTTACCAGATCAGAAAATCGAGTAGGAAAATACCTCGTCAGAATATAGCACATAACCTCAGATACTGTACTAATTTTCAGCATGCTGGAATTCCTTGAATTATTCAGTATTATTAGCACATCATGAAATTCTGGTTTTGGCCTATACAATCAAGAATTTGAGTAAAATTCCCAACAGTTACACTTACACATCTAGACTCCTCTGTACTTGGTCACATGTTAGGTAAAGTAAAGCGTTCTTTGAAAAGTGCATTGAGAAATGAAGAATTGAAACAGACTCTTCTTGCATTAAGTCTACCCAAATGAATTGTGCTTGGCATCACAAGGTTTTGAGTAATGAAAACATTGCTGCATTATCCTAGGAGAATATGGAACTGCAACTGCAAGTATATATTAAAAAAAAAATAATGATCTGACATGGTATCTGGTAATATAATTAGGGCTTCTGATTTTCAGTTTTAACCGAGAAAAAACGAGAAAATAACCCCAACACAAAAAAAATTAAATCGATGTATAGCCAACAAACACCGGAAAAACACTGGAAATGGTTACTCAATTTGTTGATTTGACCCCTTTCTCCATGAAAAAAAAAATTAACTTACAAAAAAAAAAAATTCCCCAGTGCAGTTGGGCAATGTCCCTCCATCCTGACTTGTGTCTCGGACTGATTCGTTCTGAATACTTTAAACCCGCCCCAACTTCCGAGTGGCAGCACATTCCTACATTTTTGTTGGAGGATTGTAACATGCTTGCGAGATTTAAAACGAGATTACAATTACTTGAAGTGGAGGGTTGTTCTTGTGCACGAGATTTAAAGCTATATTACAGTTCGATAGTATTTACACGTTTGTGGAATTTAAAACAGAATTGCAGATTGTGTCAATGAACAAAATGCCTAAACACACAGAAAACTCAGATGAATATGCCTGTTACCATAAGGATTTCGTTGTGGGAGACAGCAAAGGAAAGAAGGTACAATTGAAGTGTGCAAGTAATGTCAAGTTAATATTGTGACAGAAAAAAAAAAAACTCCTACGAATTTTGGAAAGTAACCAAAAACAATAATTTCATACAGTATAGCAAAAGCGAAAGCCCCAGAAAAAAACAATTTACATAAAACACAAAGATAGCTCAAATTAAGCACAGAAAAATGAAATTAATAAAACCTGAAAAACAGAAGCCCTAGATATAGTCTGAATGATGCAGTATGCAGGGATTTGAGAAGCAAACCATTCTAAGATGGAAGGAACCTTGTCCATGGTGAAGCAGATGACAGGAATGTGCCAGTGCCTACAGAGAACACGTTGGTAAGAGTACCATGTTGACTATTTAGTGCTCATCGGATCACATTCACATCACATAGTAAAGTGGTGCCAAAAATAAAACATCCCGTATTCAGCCAGCATTAGTTCAATTTGGTCTCACTGACATGTCCAGGTCTCCAGACTGGACTCTGGCGTGCAGTGAGCTGGAATGAATTGGAGTCCATGGGCAGCCTGTCCTCACCCCATATCACTGGTCCAGCAAAATTGGATGGGACAAGACTTATGCAATTTTAGAATGAGACAAAGTGCAACAGCTCAAAGTTAAAAAAAAAACAAAAAACTTTGAAGTCCAATAGTGACAATACCTTTGTAGCTAAATAATGTGCAGCGTCTAGTGAAAAAAAGTATAAAGGGAGACAAAAAGATGAACGATGGAAAACATATTAACGACTGAACCACATGACTGTCCTCTTTTGCAGTGAAAACAAAATTGTATTATTTTTTAGTTCAAGTCCTTTCAGGCATTTTCTATTTATTTACACAAGTGTTTTTTAATTCTTAATTTATTCTTGGCACGCATACTGAAAAGCTAAGGAATGAGAAATACCCATGTAGGTAAATAGGTCAGTTGTGTTTCTAGCATGTGATGAAAAGGAACAGGATTATTATTGGAATTATGGATTTTTCACCCTCGATTGATTACCATTAGAGATACTGATTTTCACTAAATTCACTTATTTTAAAGACTTTAACAGTGGCTGTATTTAAATCCTCCACCATTTACATAATTTAAATTGGCCACTATTATCTGTTAACCTACTATTTTCCAGTAAAAACACAGAGCAGACCATTGCAGTGTGCCCTGTATTCACCTGCACCCTCAAACATAGTTCATCATAAGCACCATGCCTTCCTTAATGTACACAACTGTTCTGGAGTACTGTTACCTAACCCAAGCAAGTGAGCACTAAGCCTTTCAAAGTACTCTTTTCCCAGGATACTCCAATATAAGGGAGAACTCGAGTAGCAGCAACATTTTACTTTGACTTAAAACTAACAGATTTCAGGGGAATCCTTTTGACCTGTCAGGGTAAATTGGTTACATTCACAGGAGTAAGCTACCATTAGTGGCTATTTTCTCAGGATATTCATGAAAAGTGCATTGCCTTCCAAATGATAAATGAGTTACTCCCAGCACAAGGCAGTGTACAAATTGCTCTCATAGAAGAGTGTATTGCATTTGACTACCTTTTTTATGATGAAACAGCAATCCTCTAGTGCTCATTTCCTTTATCACTATTAACCTTTAAAAATATTTGTAATTCCTTTCCATTAGCTAAGAGCATATTTGCTGACTGGTTTGGTCAAGGAAGAATATCAAATGGTCTAAACTGCAACAGTGTGGAGTAGTGGTTAGGGCTCTGGACTCTTGAATGGAGGGTTGTGGGTTCAATCTCTGCTGGGAGACACTGCTGCTGTACCCTTGAGCAAGGTACTTTACCTAGATTGCTCCAGTAAAAGCCAGCTGTATAAATGGGTAATTGTATGTAAATAAAAAAAAAAAAATAGTAATTGTATGTAAAAATAATGTGATATATTGTAACAATTGTAAGTCGCCCTGGATAAGGGCGTCTGCTAAGAAATAAATAATAATAATAATAACCTGTATACTAATGCTACTGGTGTTTTTCCCTATGGGTAAATTATTGACCACCTTTTTAACATCCAAAAAATATAATTTTAACTTGTGATCATTTCTTATTATGCAGACTTTTATTATTCTATATTTACAACTGTGGCAAGGGATAAGTACATTCCTGACATACGTATTCTTGTCTACTTCTCTCTTCAATCTTAATTGACATCACAGCGATCAACCCTCATTCAATTTTACCAACTTCTTTCCTCTAATCTACTTTTTTATGATTTCAGTAAAACCTTTGGGGCTCGATTTTCAAAAACTACAGCGTGTTTTGACATGAGATGCTGCCAATCAGTATTAACAATAAATGCAGGTCTGCACAAAGTTTACTTCTGTATTAATCCAGACATGCAGCACATCTGACAAAGTGGGTGTCACCATATGCAGATGAAGTCTTCCCGAAATTAGACTTAAATCAGATTTGAATTAACTTTCTCACGCAGGGGGAGGGTTGTAACTCTATTTTGCTCATCTACACCTATTCTGCAATCGTATTATGTTTTATTTCAGATCACATATCAGGTGTAGTGTATTACCTTCTTAAAATGAAATATCATATAGTATTGATATGTTCATTTTCACAGCGGATGGCCACTAGTGTTGCCAGAACAGATGATTGGTGATCTTATAGGTGTGGAAGACACAGAGGGCCAGGTTCTAAACTATGATTACCAATTCAAAGATCAAGTAATAAGGCCATGAAAAATGTTTTCAGTATTTTTTCAAAACAAATTGAAGGCTTTCAGTCAAAATTGAAAAAGCAATTTCTTTTTTCAACATGGTCTCCCTGGGACCATTCATAGCGACATCTCAAGATGTTAGCTGATAACACGAAATGAAAGATTTGTTTATCATTATAATTCATTCAGCGTAGATCATAGACTACAAAGAGAAGACTTATTTTGAATATGAACACTGCCTGGAGTGATGACAGCTATATTAATATAACTTGGCATGAGCTTCAGCAACATTTTTACTGTGCATGTTTATGTATTACCGAGAACTTGAAATAGATGGCAAACAACAAAATCCTGGTCTGGTTAATTATACCAACAAGAAGATAAGAGTCTCATTACTGGTGGAATAAACATATGATACTTTAAAGCAGTACAGTCACATTATTATTATTCTTTATATATAAAATCATTTTCTGTTTATAAATACCCTAACTGCCAAGGTACTCAACATACAGCCCTTTTAATGATTTCCAGTGGCCCAAGGTTGGAAGTGTGTCAGAGGGATGAGAGCTAACTTATGGAGTGCTTTGGTTTTCTCTCTACTGTGAAACACACCTGGAAAGTGATTATGTTACAAATATACAATCTTATAAAATCTGACCTAATTTAATGAGAATAAAATATATATTTATTTTTAGATTTTCTCTATCTGCTGGTTGTATTTGATTATGTTGCCTAGGCCAGTGGTGCGCAAAGTGGTTGGAGAGTCAGTAAGGGAGGGGGGGCGTGGTTATGACTATGACTAAGAGGCAGTTCTGTAAAAATTATAATTTTTTTTTTAAAAGGATAGACATTTTTTAATAAATACATAAATGACTGCTAATTAGTCGAAGTTTTTAAATTACCTTTTAAATGAGCTGTTGACGATCACTGTAGGGCTTGTAGAACCAGATAAATGATGTTTGAAGTGGCGAGTGTGTCAGCGAAACTGCAGTGAACAGAGCCGAAATGTGGCTTCCATGTATGGGGAGCGAAGTGTAAAAAAAGAAAGCACTAATGTTTTTACAGTGTTTTTCCCAGATTTAATGTAAATCATGTATTTTTTCATCGATTTAACCAAAAAAAGTTCTGATTTAGCTTAAAAGTTTTCAAATGTGTACATTTTTTGGCATTGTAGTATGCAGAGTATGCGGGGAAGCAGAGATTGGCTCTAGGAGTTAAGGGCAGCTCTGCAGCATATAGAAATGCTTCAATGGGCTCATTTAGCTTCAGATTAACCCAGATTTATTTTTTCAGATTTACCGGTAATTGTGGCACGATAATGTTTTTCAGATTTATCTGATAGGTAAATGTTGAATTGCCAAGTGTAAAAAAAAACATAATAATAAGTTACATGTATTTTTTCACTGATTTATTTGTTAGAAATGTTAGCTAATGATGACTCGCCAAGTGTAAAAAAATAATTAATTCACTGATTTATTTATTAGAAACCCAGATTTAATGTGTCGGCTAAATGTTGACTCACCAAGTCTAAATGTGACCTCCTTTTCCCTCCCTCCTCCTCCTCCTCCTCCCCCTCCTCTGATCTCTCTATCTCCATTCCTCTGGAATCTACCACACTCCCTCCTCCTCAGCTAAGAACCTCAGAGTCACCCTGGACCCCTGCCTCTCTTATTCCCAGCACATCTCCACTCTGGCATGCACTTGCCCATTCTTCCTTAGCAACATACGAAGAATCCGACCCTTCCTCACCAACTCTGCCTCGCTTCTCCCACGCAACTCCACTGCTCCGCTCGCATCCAGTTCAAGACTCTTGTACTCACCTACAGATGCCTTGACCAGACTGCACCCAGTTACCTCCAGACCCTCATCTCTCCCTACACCCCCACTTGACCTCTCCGCTCCTCCTGCACTAGAAGACTGGCTTTACCTCCTCTACGCTCCCCTGCCTCCAGAGCCCGCTCCTTCTCCACCCTCGCCCCGCAGTGGTGGAATGACCTACCTACAGATGTCAGGACTGCCCAGTCCCTGACCATCTTCCGGCGCCTCCTCAAGACTCACCTCTTCAGACAGCACCTGTAGAAACTCCTCATTTCCATCTGTACAGTTATCACTCTTCCTTAAATGCACTTTACTTGATATTATCTGCTCCCTATTTTACTGCATTTAACCCTGCACTTTAGAGTACTGTAATCTGTCAAGTGTCATTTAATCTGTAGTATTTTGTATTTAATTATATCCTGATGTAACTATCACTGACACTGTTATCTGCTCCGTTATTGAATCATATTTTGTCATATACTTGTACTTGCTAGAATTGAAGTGATTGTATTTTATCTTGCTCTTAATTGTATTAATACTTGTACTGATTCTTGAAATGTATTTTTGTCTACGACTGTAGGTCGCCCTGGATAGGGGCATCTGCTAAGAAGTAAAATAATAATAATAATAATAATAATAATAATAATAATAATAATAATAATAATAATAATAATAATAATAAAATATACAAAGTTTGTGCACCACTGGCCTAGGCGACTGCAGGCAGTCTCGGACACGCACCTTCTGGTTGCACGCAATCGACATTTATTTTCTTGACCAGTGAGGTCTGTTTTTAAAACTATTAATGTTTATGTCATACTTTTTTGTGTTTAACAGTAAAACATGACAAGAGGGTTTATACAGTTTTAATGGTAGTCAGATGAAAAAGTCGATAAATACTGAGTATATTGTGGGCTGCAGTAAATTGTTTCCAAGTCATCCATTTTTGTAAATTGTACCTTCTGAAAATGTAAGATTCAGATTTTGTAATCTGCGTTGGTTTGGTGTTAGTATTTTCACAAAACAATTCCAATAGTAAATGCACTATTAGAATTGGAATTTGCATTTAAACGTCAAGTATATGCACTGGCAAATATCAGCGCTGCTTCCTGTTTGGCGATAGTTGAAGTAATTTTAATTTTGACAGAAACTTGATTAATTTATGTCAGAACAAAATATTCAAGTCGTGGGTTATGCTTTTCTCAAGTACTCTTAGAACAAGCTGGTATTTTTCTCAGTATACGTACCAAATATACATATGATATTTGTAATGCACATTTTTATTGTCTGCGTGCAGTACCCTTACACTTTTCTCTAGTAAATGTAATTTGCCATGTGTCTGCCCAGTTCTGAATACTGTCTAGGTCATTTTGAATGACCTTTGCTGCTCCTAAGGTGTTTGCCACTCCTCCTATTTTTGTGTTGTTTTACAAGGTTACTGTGGTTAATTATTTACCGTGGGTCTCCTTTCCCATAATTGATTGCACCTAACGTATCACTCAATATTCTAAGCCTAAGGCCAAGTGGGTTGTTGCCTTAGCAACTCCACATGCCAAGGTCACTTTCAGCAAACTGGTTTTCTGCCATTCACTCTAATCATTCACATTATCATTGACAAGAGGAGGAAACAAGGTCATTACTGGGTTCATAGATCTCGATTAGCAGTCATCTTGGACTACTTTGGTCTATCTTACCTTAATTGAGGTAGTCTGAGATGGGTGCTAATTGGAATCTGTGGAAAAAAGGGACAGTTTTTCATTCTGTGATCATAGAAGGCTGTGTGGTCTAGTGGTTAAAGAAAAGGGCTTGTAACCAGGAGGTCCCCGGTTCAAATCCCACCTCAGCCACTGACTCATTGTGTGATCCTGAGCAAGTCACTTAACCTCCTTGTGCGCCGTCTTTCGGGTGAGACGTAATTGTAAATGACTCTGCAGCTGATGCATAGTTCACACACCCTAGTCCCTGTAATTCGCCTTGGATAAAGGCGTCTGCTAAAAAAAAAAAAAAATCGTGTTGTAGTTTAATGTTAAGCATCACTGGTGTAGTCGAGCCAGAACGCGTTCTATAGGCAGAACCTTGACTTAAGAATTAACTTAAGAATCTTTACCGATTTGTTATGAAAATGCTTATATGATGCCTGACCGCTCTAATGTCGATTCTCTACGTGCTACTTTTGATGGTACACTCTCAAGCGGCGTCTCCGATAACAGTCGTCCTTGTGTTGCACCGAAGAGAACATTAGGAACTTCTATTACAAACTACATTACTACTTTAAGAAGGCTAACAATTTGTTTTAGTAAAAATGCTGACAAAGAAGACAGCAAAAGTTCATCCTACAACTGTGTACCTATAAAGCTGCTTTGTATATCGGTCTGTGCAGTGACCCAGGTATTGGAATGAATGACTGCCCTTGCAACTGGCTTAGTACGGCACTTTGTGCCTATTGTAAATTTGCATGGGAGAAAAGTGCATGTTAAGGGGGAGGAATGAGGTGCTGGTGGGCTGGAATGTGTGTCCATGTTTTTCCTGCGTCTCTGACCTAGCTGGGGGAGGTTAATCAAGGGCAACACCCCAGCACATTTTGGAAGTAACCAGCCAAAAAGTATCCAAATTGTGTTTTTTAAACCAGCCAAAAAACCTCACTTACATTTAAGATGTAATATATATTACAAAAGCATAAATAAGTTAGTATAATTAAGAAAATCAGTATTTTAATTGGCGTATACAAAAACATGATAAACTTAGCAGCCTATAACAAAAAGCTCTTGCTCAAAGCCGAGTGACACCTTCTGTGTCATACAGCCAGCTTGACCAATGTTTATTATACCTTACCCAGTATTCCCAGGACGGCTTTCATGCTATTTTTTTTTCTAAAACTAAACAAATAGAATCTTGGAGAGGGAACTTGAAGCAGTAATAAGTAGTGGGAACTCAATCCTCCCTGTAGGTTGTGTCAAAGCCTTCAAATACTGGTACATAAAAACATAAGTGGACTATTTTTGTTTTCTCTCTTACCTGTCTAAAATAAAACCAAAAAGAATCACAAAGATTGTTCTTCCCTACTGCAGTTTATAACCATAAACACATTTTTTGCTGTTGAATTAGTAATCTTGGGTCCATATAAGCGGTTCAACAGTATGACTGTCAATACCTGCTTCTATACATATTTTTTACAACTTAAATAGTATGCAATGCTAGTAGCCCTGTTATTTGTGAAAAAAATCCACTTGACCCTGTCCTTTCTTGTTATGACATGGTTTTACAACAAACCTTGCCGCCACATGTTAGCCAGTGGCACTTTGATGTCAAGTATAATAGTTTAATTGTTTAGTAAATTATGTGCATACGATTATTCAAATATACAGAAATCCCCATCCCTACAAAGCACTGAAAGGTCCTTTTATCCTTGGCAGGCGATGCATATCTCCAGCAGCAGGGAGATAGTGGAGGTGTGTACATACGTCCTTTTCATTTGTATCTGTACTTGAAGACTGCTCTTGCACTTGTGATTCAATTTGGTAACATTTTATGGGAATGAGTTAGCTAATGAATAACATTTTATGAACTCTGAATATCAGTTTTTTAGAACCAACTGTTTCACATCCACATTAAGGTCTGGAAAATAAATATCTTTCGTCGATATCGGCCACGTTCACACCTGGAAAGTAGCAATAGTTTTCAATAGGAAGGGGTGAGAAACAGAGAATAGAAAAGGGCCAAATAAATGTATTGTACCTATTGTGTGAGCAAAAGAAAAACACATTATATATTACTGTGCTGTTGCCAAATAATAACCAGCATAACAATGATTTCCATTACATGAGAGTGGATGTTAAAACTTCATGCTGATTTGAACTTGGCTCTCGCCAAGATAAGCACCAACTTAAGACGTAGCTTTACAGTAAACTAATGTGATCCATCTGTGTCTCCATCCATTTACGTTTCCTTCCATATGATGATGTAGATATCCTTCTGCCTGGTGTTAATGGCTGAAGTGCAATGCTGGATCCGGGGAGCAACCACAGTATATATATATATATATATATATATATATATATATATATATATATATATATATATATATATATATATATTTAGAGATACTGAGAAATTACGATGACGCTGGGTGATTTGTGATGTTTTTGTTGTCACTGAGGCTTCAAATGTGTTGACTTGCTATATAGGAGCTGCTTCTAGAGGAATATATCCCCTGCCACATTTTATTCATTTCTTTTAGTATTTCTAAATGTAGTAATATTGAGTGTTCATAAATGAAGTATGACTGTAAAGCAATTTAAAACAATATTTGATTATATAAAATGACTCCATAAAGAAAGTTTTAAAAGCCCTTTGAACTGTCAATAAATGGCACCTAAGGCTTGTCCTTACAAAAGAAAGATGTGGCTACTTCAGCTAATTACACCACAGTCCTTCAGATCACAAAGTTAGCCAGTCACTTTGATCAGAGCTTCAGATACATTTGTGCTTGGCTTTGTTGTTAAAAACTTCTGTTTCACTTAAATAAAAAAAATTAAAAATGTAAAAAGTGATCAACACAAGCCCTGGTGGTTACTTAGATGAGCTGAATTGCTGCATTGCTGAATTGCTGGTGCATGGGGTTTATAAATAGAGTTTGTGTTAATCATTTCTCTCTTCGGAAATGCTGCAGTCTGGATGGTACAATTGAAATCACCTTGCACAGACTTTTTGTAGCTGGGCATGCCCATCTCATGAATGTGCACTTGTCTCAGAGTTACAATGGTTTCTGTTGCAAACTGTCAATCATCAGTGGGCTCACAATACAAAAAACTATTTAAAAAATCTAAATTTGCATCTGCTCATGGCTGTGTACGTGGTGGTGCTCAGTGGAACATTTTTGCAGTGTTTGTTTACATTAAGCATTCCCCTGAGAGTAGCTTGTATGGATTTGCAAATCCACTGCCACCACTACTACAGTACAACTGCTAATATTTTGTAAAACTTTTAAGTTTGCAGCTTCATATTTTCAGGGTTACGGAATCTCCTCGAGCAAAATCTAACAGCATCATTCACTTTGACCTGTAACCTAAGTTTGATTGTGAGTATTGCCTGTTATTTTGCCAGTGTCACAGTGTTCAGAGCCTCATATCTCTAAATCTTTTCACTGCCACAATGTTTGGACCTCTGGCCACAGTTTCTTTACAGGTGGTGTCCAGTGAATATTAACCATTTCCCTGCCACATTAACTAACTGCACATATAAATTATACATATATTTTGTACATATCCATTGTTTACTGTTTAAACCATAGAAATGTCAATATAATCTTACAGAATTTCATGTTGACATCTTATAGGCCTATACTTTCCCAGATTCAGCCCATTGAAGCATGGCTCACGATGTGAAAATCTGAACACTAGGCCAGCTTTTTCATGTTAATATTTACAGATGAACTTTCCAAATCTTGAGAAAATGCAATATTTCACTGGCAACAGTGAATCAGGTGTCACTTTTGAGGCTCATATCGCCACACTTTTGAGCCTCATGACACCAGAGTTAAATCTGTTACATTTTTCAAAATAAGAAAGAGCCACATATAGATTCATAAGTATACCACAGAACCAATGAATATATTGTGGTGAAGCTCGGTTAGAACATTAGCACAAGTTCTTGAGAGCTTCAGAATATAAGCGTATATGATAGAAATGACGGTACATATAGGTTTTATTTGTCATAATAATGGTAGCCACCATTTTGTATTATAGTTGTATACTTGTTATGAATCCCTTATGTCAAGCTTTGAGCCTGTGAGTTACTGCCTCGCCAGCGTGACATGCAGACTGGGAGTTTTTTCTTGACATGAGCATTCACATGACACTGTTGTTGAGTGCAAGCCTGCTTGACAGTACCTTGGCAACAAAGGTCTCCCATAGATTTGATGATAAATTTTACTTCTGGTGCTCAGTCACTGACAAGGGATTTGTCAATTGGGCATAAAGTCCATATGCCCATACTAAGCATCTGTCTCCCTGTTGTTTGAAAACTATTTATTTTGTGTAATTAAAATGGTGTGATTCAGACAGTACTGAAGTAATTGATGAGAAAGGAGGACTCTTGCTTTACTTGTTTTAGATGGGGTGCTGCATCTGTAATTTCTATTGAAAGAGTAAGTGTATCCTCTCAAAGGTTTTACTCTCATGGATGCAGCTGTACATTTATTAAGATAGGTGGACATAGAAACATAATATCAAAATAAAATACATACCTTACCGTCCGATATGTAGTCGGAAAACAACATTCTTCTTGTAGCTATGTTTGTTATAAAGATGGTCATTTAAAAGTTGGGAAATTGGCCCCCGGAAGTGTAAAAGAAAATGTTTTTAAATGGAGACATATACATTTTGTTTCATTTTATAGTAAACAACCATTAGGAGTGTGAAATGTATTGATACACACTGGATTCAAATCTAGTTATGTCTTTGGAACCAAGATATAATTATATATCTCAGGTTATTCAAAAAATAAGCTTTGTTAAAAATATTGTATCATAGGTGAAAAAAGAGCAGTTTTATCATGCCTCTAACTATGGAGTTTACTGTAGAGTAATGCTTTTTTATACCTCATTTGCTGGGCTTTCTCGGTAGTTAACTATCTGTACACTATGTTTTCACCACTGTAAACTAAAGGATAGTTAGCAACAAATGATTTAAGTGTAGGTCATTGAAGAATATATCATGGATTACTATCTTAAATCATTTTGTTTTGTGTGTTCCTTTCAGTCTGGATATGCCAAATTTGCTGCACGCATCTGCCAGTTTAGAAAGCTATCGAGTCCAAATTTACAAAGACGTAATAGCCAAACTGCTTAGGAATGTGAAGGTGTGTGTGGGGGGGGGGGCTTTCCCCCTTGCTGAGAAAACACTTAACAGTGTTTTGAATGGACAGCTGATGGAATGGAAGGCAAGCACAAAGATGAGCATGTTACAAGGGTGGCTGCCTCAGCTGCTGAATGCAATAAGGAGACTGGAGAGATGAAGGCAGAGCACAGGAGGGATACACCAGAGAAGAGAAAAGCAGAGTGAATGTTTCAGCAGATGGATCAGCAGGTATGTGCAAACTTAATGTCTTTTAAGCTCATTAAATAATTCCATATTTTTATGTTTTGTGAATTAACATTTGCTGATTTTAGGTCAAGCAGGTCATGGTAAATGTATATTCTTATATTATAGAACAATTGGTGGATCATGTCCAAGCTTTTACATCCTCTGTGGAACCTTGCTCTTCTTGCAACTCCTGAGGTCAATTGCATCATTATTGTCTAACATGTTCTGAGTGGAAATGGGCTTCAGTGTATCATTCTGCTTGATCGCCTTGAGAAAACTATTGGCATTACTGGCACAGTACTCTCCTGGTTGCGGCCCTACTTAACCCCCCGAGATCAATTTGTGTCCTTTGGAGGATCAAAATCAGCTATTTCTCTTGTTGTTTCTGGGGTTCCACAGGGCTCTGTTCTTGGTCCTTTACTTTTTAATTTGTATATGCTACTGCTGGGTAATGGGACAACATGGTTTTAATTTCCACTCTTATGCCGACGACACCTAGATTTATTTTAAAATGAGTTCAGATGATGTAAACATAAACTCCAGACTATCAACTTGCCTTAACAAAATAGGGGCTTGGATGTCAAATTTTTTTTTGCAGTTAAATGCAAATTATTATTATTTATTTATTAGCAGACACCCTTATCCAGGGCAACTTACAATTGTTACAAGATATCACATTACTTTTACATACAATTACATTATTTTTTACACATTATTTTTTTACATACAATTACCCATTTATACAGTTGGGATTTTACTGGAGCAATCGAAGTAAAGTACCTTGCTCAAGGGTACAGCAGCACTGTCCCCCACCTGGGATTTAACCCACGACCCTCCGGTCAAGAGTCCAGAGCCCTAACCACTACTCCACACTGCTGCCCTATAAAACTGAATTTCTTTTAATTGGCTCTAAAACAGCATTAAATAAAATCCCACAACCAATGACCTTTGGTAGCCCCCCCATTAGCTCTTCACAAGCTATGAAAAGTCTTGGAGTCTTATTTGATTCTACTCTTAGTTTTCAGCATCAACTGTAGTGAAATCTGCTTATTATCATTTGCAGAATGTATCTCAAGTCCATTTGTATCTTGCAGAATCTGACGTAGAAATTTTAATTCATGCGTTTGTTTCATCCTGTCTGGAGAATTGTAACACCCTATTATCTGGTCTACCTTTTAAACTAATCAATCGCTTACAGCAGGTTCAGAATAAACACATTCTGACAGGTACAAAAAGTAATGCAGACTCAATAAATGCATTTAAATCAAAGCTTAAAACACATCTTCATGCAGAGGCCTTTTTGTAGATTGGGATGACCTATTTTAGAATTTTGTTAATATTTATTTATTTATTTATTTATTTATTTATTTATTGCCATTAGTTTTTTTGATATTTTATTATTATATTATATTATTGTATAGTATATTTATTTGTAATGTGAAGCACTTTGGGATGCCTTGGCTTGAAAGGCGCTATACAAAATAAATTTGATTGATTGATGTTAATCGTCATCCTGCATCTCACGTGGCTGATATCATAGGATCCATTCACATGTGCTCAGTCAGGCACATATCACTTCAATGCATTATAATAAACTGAACTACATTCTTCCAATAATCATTACATAAGTGGTGTGTACCAGCATGGAACTTTATTTCTAAGTGTGACTGATACTTAAATAATGACATGCCACGAATAAATTGAATGTCAAAAGCCAAGTCATTTTTTATAGAACAAAAAAGTCACAAAAGAACAGACCTATCACCTATATTCTTGATTCTCATAGTCCATTGACACTTTTTGCAGAATCTCTATTAATTGCTTGTCTCTGTGCAGATAGGATGACTTGGTTTAATAGTGAGAGAGGCAGTATTAAAAAGTATAGGCAGCATTCATTTAATTGTGTTTACAAATTGCATTTAATTCATGGTTGGGTAGTCTTAAATATTCAAGGACATGTTTGGGCTATTCATTATGGAGCTTAAAAAATGTTTAATTAAAACATACTTGCCAAGGCTGCCTCCATCACTAACTGAACATAGTGAGTATTTAGAAGTGATGCTTTGGCAGTACTTGACAGTAGAATCTGATACATTTCAGTGTGAGTCTTATCCTGACTGACCGACAGCATCCAACAAAATCAATGACCTTTTACTGATGTGCATATGGAGAGACACTTTTCTTTTTGGTGTCTCCCTGGTGGTGAGGAAGAGAGGATTATTTCCTATGGAATTTATAAGATTGCAGATAACATTTTGCAAAGTAGCACCATTTTAATTCAAAAGGGTTAGACCAGGGGTGCTCAACATATGGCCTGCGGGCCAGACGCGGCCCGCTGACTTGCTTTAATACGGCCGTGTAACAGGGCGAGCAGCCCTGTACATTGGTTATTTATTTTTAGATCGGGGTCTCCCCCTCCGCCCCTGTGCAGAGTATTGTTTTTGTTTATTATGATTTATTATATTTATGACGGCGTAGCGCTGTGTTATTGTTTTGTTTATTTTTAAAAACGTGTCCTGGCAGAGGCGAGATCAGTGCTCGTCCTCTGCCAGGAGTAATAATTAAAACTCGTGCAGAAGGTGGCCATCTCCCGAATGAATTAAGTGATTTAATTTGTTGCTAATAGGGAGATGGTCACCTGTTATAAAAAGCCTGCAGCTCTCTAGTTCAGTGTGGGTGTCAGAAGGAGAGAGTGTGCGAGAGGAGTGACGGAGAAACGAGAGAGAAAGTAAACATAGGAACAGTGAAGGCAATCTGCCCAGCCTGACCTGTGTTGCAGTTATTTTGTGTTCGTGATTTGTTTTTGTTTACCCTTTTATTTTGCTCTGTGAGCGAGTGTTTTTTGTTTGAATATTTTATTTATTTTTGGATTGCTTTAAATAAAACGGCGCCTGCGCCACTGCACCATACCTTTTTGTTTTTGGTTGTCCCTTCTTCTGCCGTGACGTCAGACCCTCAGCCATTCCTGCCACAGGCCGGTAAGGACTTTTATATTATGAATGAAAAATGGCTCACACCTTGAAAAAAATTCAGACTGTCAAAAAAAAACTTAAATAATCAGAAGTTCTACGTCAGCCACCGCTCACTGGAAACAAGTAGCGTTCGAAAGAGAGAACCCACACGTGACTCACACCCAGTCTACTAACAGTGAGTGTGAGTGGTAGACACCTCAGAATGCCTTGTATCATGTTAGCCAATATAATTACAGTATAACTTGACAGACAGAGGTGATTAAAGTTTAGAAGTGCTTGGAATATACACAAGCCCAACTCATTTGGGTGGGATTCTGTCATGTTAGCCAATAGTAATGCAGTACAGTAGACCTTGGAAAGCATGAAGTAAGGTTCAGAAACAGGCGCCAGCTAAATGCTAAACGGAAGACAGCGATTCAAGTTTATGGTTGTTGCTCTGCGATTATTTTCGAGGTAAAATATTTTTATACTTTCATAAAATTAGGGTAAGCTGCCTCCGTAACGTCTGAAAACATGTCTCTGTCAAAGCCATGTATAAGTAAAAAAAGAAAAATTGATCTTGAACACAGAAAATTTAACCCAGAATGGACAGAAAAATAGGCCTTGTGTGCAAAATACCACTTTAGGCAACGTCCTAAAGAGATTCTTTTCACTGCAAAAAGAAATAAAACATTTTCTGCAAGAGAAGGGATGAAACACGTCTGTCATGGAAGAAAGCGACTGGATTGCTGATTTGGCTTTTTTGACTGATATCACAGGACATTTAAATGATTTAAACCTAAAGTTACAAGGAAGTCAGCATCTCATTTGTGATTTATTTGAGGCAGTGTGTGCGTTTGAAATGAAATTAAAGCTCTTCACAAACCAGCTCAAGAAAGGGCAGCTGACACACTTTGAAACATGTCAACAAGCCTTTCCATGTGAAGAGACATACAACTGGAAACACCATGCAAGTGTCCTGAAAGAACTACATGAGGTGTTTGCCAGCAGATTTGAGCAATTCAGGAGCGAGCGAGCCTCTTTTAAACTCTTCGCGGATCCCTTCTCTGTTGATGTAGAAAGTGTACCTGACGATCTCCAGCTTGAAGTTATTGAACTGCAGTGTTCCACTGTGCTGAAGAGCAAACACAGGGACCTGCCTCTCCTAGAATTCTATCCATCACTGGACCAAAATCAGTTTCCTAATCTTAGCAGAGAAGCTTTGAAATTGCTGTCTTTGTTTGGAAGCACTTATAACTGTGAACAGGTGTTTTCCCTTATGAAGCTAAACAAGTCACACCTCAGAACAAGGCTGACAGATGATAACCTGCATGCTGTGCTTAGAGTAGCCACCAGTTCACTGGAGCCCAATACCCCTCAGCTGGTAACTGAGAAGAACTTGTTTCTTTTTTCAGGTCGAAAAAGTCCCCTGGGTCGACATTGTCAATACCTTTTAGAATTTTGAATGCTTGAATCAGATCACCGTGTAGTCTTTTTTGTTCAAGACTGAATAGATTCAATTATTTTAGCCTGTCTGCATGCGACATGCCTTTTAAACTGAACACAATATTCTAGATGAGGTCTTACTGGGGCAGCAGTGTGGAGTAGTGGTTAGGGCTCTGGACTCTTGACTGGAGGACCGTGGGTTCAATCCCTGGTAGGGGACACTGCTGCTGTACCCTTGAGGAAGGTACTTAACCTGGCTTGCTCCAGTAAAAACCCAACTGTATAAATGGGTAATTGTATGTAAAAAATAATGCGATATCTTGTAACAATTGTAAGTCGCCCTGGATAAGGGCGTCAGCTAAGAAAATAATAATAATAATAAATACTAATGCATTGTAAATTTTTAACATTACTTCCCTTGATTTAAATTCAACACTTTTCATAATATATCCGAGCATCTTGTTGGCCTTTTCTATAGCTTCCCCACATTGTCTAGATGAAGACATTTCTGAGTCAACATAAACTCATATGATATTTACCCATATGATATTTATAATACACATTTGTATTGCCTGCGTGCAGTACCTTACACTTTTCTCTATTAAATGTCATTTGCCCAGTTCTGAATGCTGTCTAGATCATTTTGAATGACCTTTGCTGCTGCAACAGTGTTTGCCACTCCTCCTATTTTTGTGTTGTCTGCAAATTTAACAAGTTTGCTTACTATACCAGAATCTAAATCATTAATGTAGATTAGGAATAGCAGAGGACCTGATACTGATCCCTGTGGTACACCACTAGTTACCTCGCTCCATTTTGAGGTTTCTCCTCTAATCAGTACTTTTTGTTTTCTACATGTTAACCACTCCCTAATCCATGTGCATTCATTACCTTGAATCCCTACTGCATTCAGTTTGAGAATTAATCTTTTATGCAGGGCTTTGTCAAAAGCTTTCTGGAAATCTAAATAAACTATGTCGTATGCTTTGCAATTATCCATTGTCAATGTTGCATCCTCAAAAAAGTCAAGCAGGTTAGTTAGACACAATCTCCCTTTCCTAAAACCATGCTGACTGTCTCCCAGGATATTGTTACCATAGAGGTAATTTTCCATTTTGGATCTTATTAAAGTTTCCATACATTTACATATAATAGATGTCAGGCTTATTGGTCTGTAGTTGCCTGGTTCGGTTTTGTCTCCCTATTCTTGAAGGCCATAAGGCACTTTATATATTATTCTGCAGAGTTAAAAAAAAAAGGTTAACAGCAATGACATCTAAAACCACTCAGAACGCGTTTCAACACATAGTGTGTCTTCTACAGGTGTTGCATTTTATATATATATATATAGAGAGAGAGAGAGAGAGAGAGAGAGAGAGAGAGAGAGAGAGAGAGAGAGAGAGAGAGAGAGAGAGAGAGAGAGAGAGAGAGAGAGAGAGAAGATCTCTGCCTGGGAGAAATGTGGGGGTGTGGCTGTGTTCGCACAGGTGTAATTAGTTTATTTAATTTGGTTACCTGTTTAAATGTTTTCTGATTTAATTAGTGTCACCTGCCTGTGATTAGCAGGCAGGTATTTAAGAGGACCAAAATATTTGTTCAGGGCATTTGCCAGTCTGTGTGAAGAGAGAGGCTGTCATTGTGAACCGGCAAGGCAAAAACATTTTTATGTTTGGTGACTGGTAAACAGCTTAGCTATCCAGTTTTGTTAGTTTAGGACTGTAAACAGTTTTAGTTAATACTCCATGTGTGAGTTAGTTTTTTGTTTTGATATTCTTTTATTTCTGTAATTAATAAAAACACATGAAAGTGCTTAAACTTCAAATCTTGTGTCTGGGTCTGCATGAAAAGGGGCTATGAACCTTTCAAAACAAGTACAATCTTTATGTATGACCTGCTTTTCTTTTATTTATAGAGGCATAAAAACACATCTTTTGAGCTCTTTGGCTGGCTGAAATGCTCAGCAGAATTAATCAGCATTCACTTCTGATCTGAAATGAACAGACATGATTCTATCAGGCGTTCCTCAATTACTTTTTATAATCTCTGCTCGCACACATACATCTTGGCTAACGCTACATCATGACCCAACTGCATTGACAGCGCCTGCTTTTTAAGTCTCCTTATGGGATTTCTACTTTAACTATGCGTTACAGATCTCTACCCACTGTACCCTTATCTGTCAATTTCTACTTCAGTGTTTTAAAGAGTTGTTGGGGCTGTATAATATATTCAGTTAATTATTCACCAACATGTTACTCTATTATTACAATTGTGCATCACAGTAATAAATGACAGTAATGAAACTGAGTTCCTGCGAGTTGGCCTTACTTCTCAGTCTAGGCACTGAGAATCAAGATGAAAAACATCAATAATATATTGAGCTTCCCTATGAGAGGTCTAGAGGTTTTTTATTTCGGTTTCTTTTAAGAACTAAAAATGAATCAATACTTTCTGTTTTTGTAATTGTTTTGTACCCACAGCATTTCCACTTTGTTTTCTGTACATATTTAGCATGCATGTGTATCAACTGAAATGTTGCCCAGTGCAGTAATAGAGAGAAAACAGGTTCACAGTGGTTCACCCTGTCAGACACTGGTTTGGAGTGCAGGGTGAATCATGCAAGCATGGTTTGAAATCTAGTTATTATTATTATTATTATTAGTCATTTAGCAGATGCTTTTATCCAAAGTGACTTACAAAGACTAGGGGGATAAACTATGCATCACAACTGCTGCTGCAGAGTCACTTGCAATAGGACCTCAGTTTTACATCTTATCCGGAGGATGGAGCACAAGGAGGTTAAGTAAGAACATAAGAAAGTTTACAAACGAGAGGAAGCCATTCAGCCCATCTTGCTTTTTTGGTTGTTAGTAGCTTATTGATCCCAGAATCTCATCAAGCAGCTTCTTGAAGGATTCCAGAGTGTCAGCTTCAACAACATTACTGGGGTGTTGGTTCCAGACTCTCACAATTTTCTGAGTAAAAAAGTGCCTCCTATTTACAGTTCTGAGTGCCCCTTCATCTAATCTCCATTTGTGACCCCATGGTCCTTGTTTCTTTTTTCAGGTCGAAAAAGTCCCTTTGGTCGACATTGTCAATACCTTAGAATTTGGAATGTTTGAATCAGATTGCCATGTAGTCTTCTTTGTTCAATTCTTTTAGCTTGTCTGCATATGATATGCCTTTTAAAGCCAGAATAATTCTGGTCACTCTTCTTTGCATTCTTTTTAGAGCAGCAATATCCTTTTTGTAACAAGGTGACCAAAACTGAACACAATATTCTAGATGAGGTCTTACTAATGCATTGTAAAGTTTTAACATTGCTTCCCTTGATTTAAATGAAACACTTTATTTAATAAATTCATCTTGTTGGCCTTTTTTATAGCTTCCCCACATTGTCGAAATGAAGACATTTCTGAGTCAACATAAACTCCTAGGTCTTTTTCATAGATTCCTTCTTCAATTTCAGTATCTCACATATGATATTTATAATGCACATTTTTATTCTCTGTGTGCAGTAACGTATACTTTTCTCTATTAAATGTCATTTGCCATGTGTATGCCCAGTTCTGAATGCTGTCTAGATCATTTTGAATGATCTTTGCTACTGCAATGGTGTTTTTCACTCCTCTTATTTTTGTGCCATCTGCAAATTTAACAAGTTTGCTTACTATACCAGAATCTAAGTCATTAATGTAGATTAGGAAGAGCAGATGACCTAATACTGATCCCTGTGGTACTCCACTGGTTACCTTGCTCCATTTTGAGGTTTTTCCCCTAATCAGTACTTTCTGTTTTCTACATGTTAACCACTCCCTAATCCACTCCCTAATGCATTTCCTTGAATCCATACTGCATTCAGTTTGAGAATGAATCTTTTATGCAGTATTGTGTCAAAAGCTTTCTGGAAATCTAAATAAACCATGTCATATGCTGTGCAATTATCCATTGTCGATGTTGCATCCTCAAAAGAAATCAAGCAGGTTAGTTAGACACAATCTACCTTTCCTAAAACCATGCTGACTGTCTCCCAGGATACTGTTACCATATACAGTAGGTAATTTTCCATTTTGGATCTTATTATAGTTTACAGATAATAGAAGTCAGGCTTATTGGTCTGTAGTTACCTGGTTCGGTTTTGTTTCCCGTTTTGTGGATCAGTATTACGTTTGCAATTCTTCAGTCTGTCGGTACAACCCCTGTATCAAGAGACTGTTGCATGATCTTGGTTAGTGGTTTGTAAATAACTACTTTCATTTCTTTGAGTACTATTGGGAGGATCTCATCCGGCCCAGGGGATTTGTTGATTTTAAGAGCTCCTAGTCCCTTTAAGACTTCTGCCTCTGTTATGCTAAAGTTATTTAAAACTGGATATGAACAGGTTGACATGTGAGGTATGTTGTCTGTATCCTCCTTTGTAAAAACTTGTGAAGTGTCAGAATTGCACATACTCTTTTTATTTATATATATACTGTATGCTCTGAGGGGGATATGTTTAAGGAGGACAGAGATGTTTTAAACTCCTGTAAGTGGTTTTGTTCGTGAACTGGGTGTTCTATATGTCCAGACAACTTTTTAGTAATAAAGAAAATCGCACAGACTCATTTAATTTGAAGTTTCAGAGCAGTAGTAGTGCCCTTTCGGTTTATTAAATGCTTTAAAAAGTGGATTGGTTGGTTGCGCAGACCACCGTAAATCCCAAGTAATAAGCAATCTGGGCGATCCTGTGCTTTTACAGATTTAACAGCATTAGTACTTCAATACAGTAATACAAATATGGTTGTTATATATTTAAACTTCAGGCTAGTCGTGCAAAAAGCTAGAGCACCCACAGCTACGTCCTATAACATTCAATATATCACTCTCTTAAAACTAACACATCATTTCTTTACCTTATAGCAATGCATCCAATAAAAACAGGGTTCTCCCCAGGTCTTTTCAGCCGGGCAGGCCGCCCAGCAAAGTGTCTGTCACCATCCGGCTGAAAAAAACCCGATCTGCCAGTCTTGCAGATGCTACTGTGCCTTTAACAATAAGGATTGATTGTGCTTCTAGCAGAGTAGATCACTTGCATGTTGCTGGGTGAAAAAAAAACAACCTTAGAACCACATTCTTGACACAACATTTAACAACATTTAACTTATCAAAGAGTTGAAGGGGTAGGTTTTCTGTGTTAAGAACTTCGAGAGACTAAAACATTATAAACGACTGCTAAAAAAATAACCATTTTCAAAGCAAAAATAGTGAATGAATGAAGGGGGTCAAAATAAGCCGGCGATCGGCACAATCCACCGCCTAATACTATATTTGCACCGGCTACTTTATTAAATAAATATTAAGATTATTTTCGGGTATTATCACAGTACATTTTTTGTTGTATTGTACTGTAAGGTGATATATTGTACATAATAGCTATACATATGCACCAAAAAAAAAAAAAAACGTATTCCTTTTGTTGTGATATCGTAACAATATGTACCCAGGTGCTTGTGAGAGATATTGGGGGTTCATATATAGAGGCTGTATGCCTTTAAGAAGAAAGGCATGATGGGATATCAGCTGAACATTGTCATCTGACATACAAATGCTTAAGTGCAGAGGTGCTGGATTATTACACTCCGGTTTCATGCAACAGTTAAGATGCTGACCAAACGTGTGTGAGTACTGTTGTGTAAAAAATGTTTAAAATAAACAGTTGCATTCAAAAAATGTAGAACAGCAAAAAACAAAAATAGATGTGCATTAACAAAATGCCCTGAAAACTAAACAAAGAAAACAATTTAAATGAAGCAGTAAGCTCAATAATTAATCTAAAAGGAAGTGAAAAGGTTACCCTTTTTTGTGAACTCCAATAACCCTATTTTATCTTTCCCCAGTCAAATCAGAGAGTGCCTAAATAAGCACGGTAATTTACTACAATAAAAAACAGTAATGAAAATGTAGAACATAAAGTGCGACCAGATATAGTCAACGAAAAAACAACACATTATTCAAATTCTTTGTTGTATTATATATTTAAGGTAAAGCAATTTTATTTTTCTTTGAAGTGCTTCTGGCTATAATGTTCTGCCGCCCAGCTGTACAGAATTCCTGGGGAGAACCCTGAAAAAAGAGATATAAATTCAAATATATGCTTACCTTTCAGTATATGGAAGTGTAGTGTAGGATGTATGAAAACTAAAAACTGTCTTCAAAAGGCAGAGACTTCTAACTTCAACCAAACAGCAATCAGTTTTTCAGAGACCCCTCAGAGCATGGACCATGTCATCTTGCAAGATCAAGATCAATGGTATCAAATGGGGTCTTGCTCTGGGTTTATATAAGATTTTCCCTCCATTGAATACATCAAGAGTCCCAATTAAATCTGATCATCAGTCTGCCTTGACAGTTCTTATCTTTGAGTTAATTATATATTCTGGAAGGATCTGGTCAGCTCTTTTTAAAACTAATTGGAGTTATATAAAAAACATTCAAAATTAATTGGATATAACTCCTTTCCAAAATATTGGAACATGATCTCATGGTTCTCATTTTCAACCCTCTCATTTCCCTAAAATTTAGGTGAACCAGAGTTCACAGGATCCTTGCTATAATACAATACAAGTTTATATGTGTATTAAGAGATGCTGTTTTATATATGTATAACATCAACTTTTTGTTTGATTATATTAACCTGGGTCTACAATATATTCCCTCTGAGCAGCATATTATGTTACCCTTTCAGTGTGTTAACATTATGGGCCAGTTTAACTTCATATACAACTGTGTTAACAGGAAAGTTAATAGGAATTGTAGGGGGTTTTCATAAGCCTTTGACTTAAAACCACTAAGCATACAGTGGTTCAGTTATTTTCATTTAAATTTAGGTTACACTGAGCATGTTAAATATAATAGCCTTATATTTAACTGTACTATGCTTGGACTAAGCCTGACCTCTGTGTTTCTAAAAATTTGCCTGCAGACACCCTGTTTACTTGCCAAGACTAGTGTTTAATATGAAACTCCACTGAAAGCGCTTTTCCAAATTCACTGCATAAAGTCATTTTTGACTCGCAAACATCATCCCAATTAAAGTCGCTACCTGTCTGATAAGAACTGATGCTGTAGACAACTTTTCGCTTTGGCTGCCAAGTTTTCATTAATTTCTATAATATAATGAAGAGAACTGACCCCATATACTCCCTTATTCTGGTACCAAAAGGTATTTCGGTAGTTAATTTTACTCATTATAGAAAGGCCTTGGATTCAAAACTGCTGAGGACCCGCTTCGTCTGCCTAAACCTGTTTTTTCATGCCCAGCACTGCTCTTACTTAGGTAAGGACAAGGTCACAAAATTAGTTGTAATCCTTCGGTTTACTGTATACTAAAGTTAGTAAATATAGTTTACACTTTATTGTCTTATATTCAAACTTAGCAGTTCCTGTTTTTTTATTGCTAAACATTTATATTTAGTTTAATTGATATTGTAATGTCTAAAATACTTTTTGTTTAATTGAAGACAGAAACTGAACTAATTCTTAAATTGATTAAATTAAAAGAGCCTTAAACAAGCAAAAACACATGTTAGTTTAAATATTCTGTTTCCATTTACTTAAAACATATTATTTCTCTTCAGAGGGTTTTGTCACTCTATTAGATCAGAATACTTTTTTTATTTAATACCTTGATGCTTAGTAATAACACAATCAAATAAAATCAAATAGACATAACATAGCTTTTTTTAGTTTTAAACATTTGTTCTGTCTAGAAAGGGTTACCTTTTTTCTTTTTTGTTAAATTTCAATACCTAGCCTCTGTTTAGTTCTTTAAAAATGATGGCTTCATTTCACAGGTGTTTTTTGGTCAGCGTGACCTCAAGCCAGTGTGCTCTCTTTACACAGAATTACACAGACTCTATAATATGTATTTTTTACTGTTATACTGGAATATGTTCTTTCAACAGTTTAACTTCAAATGATTTTATAACATGCATTTCTAATTCAGATACTTCATGTGACGGGGTACTGCCCCGTCTTTATGATCAATGTTGGGACTGGTAGGGAGGGGGTTAAAATTCCTCCCTGCCAGAAAAACATGTGAGAATGTGGCTGGAGCCCTAATTGACTAATCAGTAATTATTGAATAATTGGGCTCCAGCCACAGGGGATAAAAGCCAGGGGAGAGGCCCTGGCTAGGGGAGAGAGTTGGAGAGTTCCAGAGGAGAGTTCCAGAGGAGAGTTCCAGAGGAGAGTTCCAGAGGAGAGTTCCAGAGGAGAGTTCCAGAGGAGAGTTCCAGAGGAGAAGGTGTGTTTTGTTTGTGCTGTGATTTTTTGTTCCAGTGAAGGCAACGCCCAGCCTGGAAACCTTTATTTTTGTAAGTTTTTGTTTTGTGTGTTTATTTTATGTTTAAATCTTTTTGTTTGGCCCTCGTGCTGATTTATTTTGTATTTTTGTTTATTAAAAACTTTATTTTTGAACTTTCAACTGTCTCTGAGTCTCAAACCTCGGTCCATCCTGTCACATTTGGTGTCAGAAACGGGAGAGCGCCACCTGGAGGCTCAGAGCAGTAATTTTTTTTTTTTTCTTTCTTGAATTTTGGGAGTTATTTTTTTTGATAAATGGGGAAGAAGAGCAGACAGCGGCAAAGGCAGGAGAAGCAGCAGCCGAAGAAATGTAGGCTGCTGCAACAACAGCCACCCCAGCTGGAGGACCCAGCGAGCCTCTTCCCGTGGTGTTCCTGGTGCGGGAAGGAGGATCATCGGTGGAGGTCCTGTCCAGATGGGCTACCAGCTGACTGGTGTGGGTACTGTGAGGTGGATGGCCACAACTGGGCAGGATGCCCCCACAATCGGGACCAGGAGCAGCTGCAAACCCCGTCCTCGGCAGCCACCCCACCACTTCTAACATCACCGCCTTCACCACCATCTCAGGAAATATGGGACTGGTTGATGCACCCTGAGGCAGACCTCTTCCACGACCTCCCCATAGTTATCAACACGCTGTGGCGTCGAGATGGGGGGAGGTGGGAAAAGTGGGAGGAACAGCATCACCCGGCGTCCTTTGCAGAGCTGGCCTTGATGGTCGTTAATTACCTGGCGGTAGATATGGGAGACGCCCCAATCATTCCAATAAAGAAGGTGGAGCCGTCGTCCCGAGAGCCAGAGAGGGGTGAGCCATCGTCCCGAGAGCCAGAGAGGGGTGAGCCGTCGTCCCGAGAGCCAGAGAGGGGTGAGCCGTCGTCCCGAGAGCCAGAGAGGGGTGAGCCGTCGTCCCGAGAGCCAGAGAGGGGTGAGCCGTCGTCCCGAGAGCCAGAGAGGGGTGAGCCGTCGTCCCGAGAGCCAGAGAGGGGTGAGCCGTCGTCCCGAGAGCCAGAGAGGGGTGAGCCGTCGTCCCGAGAGCCAGAGAGGGGTGAGTCGCCGTCCCGAGAGCCAGAGAGGGGTGAGCCGCCGTCCCGAGAGCCAGAAGGGGAGGAGCCGTCGTCCCGAGAGCCAGAGAGGGGTGAGCCGTCGTCCCGAGAGCCAGAAGGGGAGGAGCCGCCGTCCCGAGAGCCAGAAGGGGAGGAGCCTCCGTCCCGAGAGCCAGAAGGGGAGGAGCCTCCGTCCCGAGAGCCAGAAGGGGAGGAGCCTCCGTCCCGAGAGCCAGAAGGGGAGGAGCCGCCGTCCCGAGAGCCAGAAGGGGAGGAGCCGCCGTCCCGAGAGCCAGAAGGGGAGGAGCCGCCGTCCCGAGAGCCAGAAGGGGAGGAGCCGCCGTCCCGAGAGCCAGAAGGGGAGGAGCCGCCGTCCCGAGAGCCAGAAGGGGAGGAGCTGCCGTCCCGAGAGCCAGAATGGGGGCCGCTGCTGTCACCCAGAGAGGGGGAGCCCGAACGTCCACAGCCCGAGAGGGAGGAGCCCGAACGTCCACAGCCCGAGAGGGAGGAGCCCGAACGTCCACAGCCCGAGAGGGAGGAGCCCGAACGTCCACAGCCCGAGAGGGAGGAGCCCGAACGTCCACAGCCCGAGAGGGAGGAGCCCGAACGTCCACAGCCCGAGAGGGAGGAGCCCGAACGTCCACAGCCCGAGGGGGAGGAGCCCGAGCGGGAGGAGTCGGTGCGTCCACGGCCCGAGCGGGAGGAGTCGGTGCGTCCACGGCCCGAGCGGGAGGAGTCGGTGCGTCCACGGCCCGAGCGGGAGGAGTCGGTGCGTCCACGGCCCGAGCGGGAGGAGTCGGTGCGTCCACGGCCCGAGCGGGAGGAGTCGGTGCGTCCACGGCCCGAGAAGGGGAAGCCCACAGGCCTAGGGCTGAAGGGACCTGTAGGGGAAGAATATAGGCTGTTCCCACCTCCACCGCCGGCAGAGGGGGAACAGTCGGAGCTGTCTATCCCTCCACCGCCAGCAGATGGGGAACAACCGGAGCTGTTTCTCCCTCCACCGCCAGCAGAGGGAGAAGAGCTGCTGTTCCCGCCTCCGCCAGCAGAGGGAGAAGAGCTGCTGTTCCCGCCTCCGCCAGCAGAGGGAGACGAGCTGCCGTTTCCGCCTCCGCCAGCAGAGGGAGACGAGCTGTCGTTTCCGCCTCCGCCAGCAGAGGGAGACGAGTTGCCGTTCCCGCCTCCGCCAGCAGAGGGAGACGAGCTGCCGTTCCCGTCTCCGCCAGCAGAGGGAGACGAGCTGCTGTTCCCGTCTCCGCCACCAGAGGGAGCCGGGCCGCCGTTCCCGTCTCCGCCACCAGAGGGAGCCGGGCAGCTGTTCCCGTCTCCGCCTCCCGAGGGTCCGCTGCTGCTGCCGTCGCCTCCCGAGGGTCCGCTGCTGCTGCCGTCGCCTCCCGAGGGTCCGCTGCTGCTGCCGTCGCCTCCCGAGGGTCCGCTGCTGCTGCCATCGCCTGGGGTTGCCAGGGATCCTGCTTCGCCTGGGGTCGCTACACTATGGCCGGAGCCCCACGGAGGGGAGTTGCTGGCCATGAAGAGGGGGAGGGAGGTCAGGAGACCAGCTCCCCCAGCGGCACTTTCGCGGCAAGGTAGTGTGTGGCCGGAGCCCCGGAAGAGGGAGCTGCTGGCCACGAAGAATTGGGTGGTGCCGGACGTCCCACCATGGCCACCCCCATGGACCCCCAAGGAGCGCTCTTTTTCAGATCTTACACAGACTTATTCAAAAGGATACAAAATACATAATCCTACAACATTGCTATTAGCAATGTATTTCATTCTATAGCATTCAATCCATATCTAATAAATCAGCTTCTTCCCAGCAAGATTCAAATTCTCCTCCTGGCTCAGCTTGAAGTGGCTCTGTGAACACCACAACAGGCCTTACACAGATCTGCTAATAATATTTTCTACTGGTTTTATATTCTTTTAAAACACATTACAGTCATTACAATATTTGTTGCAGTTTCACAAATGTTCAGTTTGTATCCCAAAGATTGTCCTGCTTCCAGTAGAGGTTACAGTTTTAGAATAAAACCTGCAAAAACTTAAATCTTGTTAACTGAGCTCCCATCGCTACATTCTCACTCATCGTCAGTGGGCAAACACATTTGAACTGAATCTGGGTCCATCAAAGCACTGCACACCCTAGCAACCAAGGCCTTCCATGCAAAAGGATCTAATGACTTCTAGCACAAAAGTGATGTCAGACCCACCTGTGACAAAAGTAATCTTTTAATATATTTACTATTTTTTCTCTTCGTCTATGATTTTGCCATCTGTATCTTAGACATTTTACCTCCTCTTTGAATGTTCTCTTGCTGTTCTAATATTGGAAACACTTTTTGGAATTGGTTTAGCAATGGTCATTTCTTTCTCTCTCTTGGCCTTTCTAACTTCCTTTTTGATTTGTGTTTACAGTTCCAAATACTCTTTCTGTGTACTTTGTACTGTAAGGTGCCTTGCTCAGTGTCACTCACAGGGAGTCAGAGTTAAGGACAGTTGTCTAGTCCAGGCATACACATCCCCGGTTGAGATGTTGCCTCTAGGGTTCAGCTGTTTAGCAACATCCATTGCTTTAATTTGATGCATCAAAATAGATTATTTGATTGACATCAGGATCAGAGGTCGCAGGTTGGTCTTTGGTTTGCTGATCAGTAAGTGAGTCGCAGCAGTGAGACAACATTTGAAATGGGCATTAATTAAAAAGCAATTGCTAAAAATACAATTCAAATAAACTGAGAAATACTAGCTTGTACTCTCAAGACTTTTTATTTTTTGTTTTTATGTCCTCATGTGAACTCTATGTAGCTACACATAAAAAACATGTACCCTAAATGGGTCACCACCTGTTTTGTGATTCATTTAAAATTGCACTCCCCAGAATAGCCTCGTGAGTCATTAGATAGTCCAAAGCTTGCATTTTGGACAGTATAACCTCAGAAGCAGAACACTAATTGGGGAGAATGATTTAATCATCCTGCCATGCTTGGGGAAAACCTGTTCCTTCATACTTTAAATATTCTGTAGGAATCTTGCATAACAGAACTGGAAAAAGTACATTTACTCAGTTTAGAATCAGGTTGGACCTCTCTCAGTGGTCTATATCACACCTTGATCTAGGTTTTTAGGAGGTCCAGGAGGACCTCATTCACTTCCTGTGGAATTTAAGAATGCAACACCTCAAAATAGACACCTGTATACAACTGGTGGTTTTTCAGCAGCCAAAATGGACCATCAAACCTCTTAACTCAACTTCATAAAACCTCCTCTTCAGATAATTTCTATAGGTGGACAGCCCTTCAAGGAAAGGGGACAGTTGTAAGGAGTGTCACATTTAAACATCTCCATGTTACTACTTCTAAATGTTTAGTTATTCACTAAGCTAAACTAAAACCGGTTACTCTAGTCATGTATTATTTCCTTGTTTAAAAACCTACAGACTTCAGGGGTATCATCATCATCAACGCTTGAAATTGTAAAATGCAATTGCCTGTGGAACAAGGGTATAAAAATTTGAGTTGCAAATTATTCTTATTATTTTTATCTCAACCTTCTATTATCCTAGAGCCGTGAAAAAAAAGCAATTATACAACACAATTATACAACACAAAGCCAGTTAGTATGTGAGGAAAGATCAAAATCTGTTGCCTTTGTTTACAGCAATGAGTTTTGCGTAATAAATCTGAAAGATGCTTTGAGTGAGTCGTATTGTTGGAATCGGAGCAGTGATATGTACATTTTTATTTCTATTAATCTTGCTTTGTTTTTGTGAATGGCTTTCATGCTGCAAGAAAAATGCTTTGAAAAGCATAATTTTAGATTACCCAAAGTGGTTTAAGTAATGGGATATAAACACATCTGAAATATATCTGGTAGGTAAAACATAATGATAGCTCTGACAAGAAAGGGCCCAGTAAGTTGTGGAAAGGATTTAAACTGCAGTATATTATGTGTTCACTGCAACAGGAAATTCTAATTTGTTTTGAAAAAATGATGTTTTGGTTCATGTAACACCACATTTAAAGATCCAACACCATACCTAAGACTAAGACGACTTCTCTTGGTACATTATTCATGCCCAGTCTTTAGGGATCATGACAGTTATTTGTTGCCTGCAATATCTTGTCGCTGGGGGACACTGTGATTATATCCTGGCAGTGGAGTTGCTGTACAAATACAGCTATTATGTGGAAACACAAAAAAGCTTTTAGAATTCTGTTCAATTGATTTCTGTTTGTCATTTCCTGGCAGCCAGCATGATGCCACTTTTTCAGAGTGTTCATGGGACTAAATTGTTTGAAAGTCATTGCTTTTAGTGATTTATTTTCAACTTCAAATTCTTGCTAAAACATAAATGGAGCTTTGTTGTAGAGCACCAGGACATGGAATGTGCAGACTCATCCTGTTTTAACAGCACCGGATTGTTACCCATTCTCTTCAGTAACGGTGTGTATTACATTACAAAATACACCATGTCTGGGGTAGTTTTACTGTACATTTAGCACAGCCATACTGATATAGGTAACACTTCATAATTTGTTTATAACTAGCTTACTAGCATGTTAACAAATGTGTTTTAAAAGTACACTACACAAAAGAAGCATTCAGGCTTCGATAGTTTTCAGCTTGCTAAATGTTTGCTTTTATCTAATTATTAGTACAAAATGGTATTAAACTAATATATCAATTTAAAATTGCGCTGGAACACACTGAATACCAGTTTACATTTTCAATTCAGCATCAAGCATTGCAAACAGACAACCTGTCAAAGATTAGGCCAGTCACTACTGACAAGTACTACACTACACGTCACCTACATGCAGCCTGTTTTTGTATTTTGTTTTTAAAAAAATTAAATAACATTGAAATTGCCTTACCAGCGAGTTCTGGGTGTTTGCCTTCTGCTAGGAGCCACAGCTTCTTAAGAGGTCAATTGTTAAATGTACCTTTTATTGAGAGGTCACATGACAGATCGATGAGCTGTGACTCCAGTTGGTATGGCAAAGAGAGATTTGCTACGGCAAGGATCAGCAAACCAGCCATACTCATCATGTGGGTTTCTTGGAAAGTAGTCCTGAAACCTTTCGTAAAGGGCTTTTAAATGCTGGTCAATTACCCGTTTGGTAATGGAGACATCAAACTCCTCATTCTTTTCACTAAATTAATTTCAGAACGGCTTTCTGTTGTCTGTTTCTGACACAGTTTCAGCTTTACTTTGAATGCCTCAGTTTTGCAGTGCTGCTCAAAAATATCACCACCTTTTCCCTGCATTGCTAAATGTAATTAATTTAGGTGAGTGAATAATTAATAGCTGTTCACGATCGGCTCCTAATTCACAGTAGAAAGCCTAAAAGCAACACGCATTTAAAGCATCGGTCTCAATATAGTTCACAACCTTAACTGCTGCATTTAAAATATCATGAAGCTCATCAGACATGTTCTTACAGGTCAGAGCTCCACGGTGTAGAAAGCAGTGAAATTACTTTTAACTTTTCTACAGCACTGGTGCCCAGGATTTCACTGCACATGTCGATTACCGCCTGTAATATTAGTTCCTCAGCAATTGCGTGCAGTTTTTAGCTTTTTGCCATATGCATTGCAACCAGGTAGAACACATTCATTGTCTTCTCTGAGACAGTGGGCGATTTAAGAACGTCTTGCTGTTTAACTAATTGATCAGCTTTCTTTTTGGAAAACTCGTCCTTTCCCAACGCAATCTGGATGCCGTGTCTCAAGATGCTGCTTCAATTTGGAGGCTTAAGGCGTTCGTGAGCCAATACTACACAGCAAATGACACACTGAGTACAAAGTTAATATAAGTAGGGTGGGTGAAGCAGGCATTTGGCGATTCTGCCTCTATGGAGAACTCTGCTCAGAGCGCTCAGTGGTACTCATGAACTTTGCAGTTTTCAACTTGTTGTATAATTAAATACAAAACAGTGAAGCGCTATCTTTCTGTATTTTGTAGAAGTATAAATACTCCGGTAAACATAAATAACAATCACAATACCATACTTTGACGGTTTTTGTTTTATTTCCCTGTGGACGGGTGAGGGTATTCACTGACACGGGAGACAGAAGATTTTATTTGAAAACACTTTTTCAAACTCACGGTTGAGTTCTTGTTGACTTTGATTCATGTGTGTATAATAAATTAAAAGTAGACAGCATAAGCTTTCTGTCAGTGTAGGCCCTTAGACGTACGACACAGAAAGGTGTTTTTTTCATTTTGGTTCCTTTACTCGAAGATTTCAAAACCTAAACCAATCAGGGCCAAGCTAAGATTTACACTATTGGTTGTTGAAGGTGTCTATAATATAACGTAATTTAAACCAAGAGCCAATCATGGTCGACAATTTAGATATTAGGGTGTTTTCTAACAGTTAGCTGTGATACAGCGATGATGAGCGGCAGAGAGACTTAAGTCAGACACCAGAATTCTGACAGAGAATAGTAAGGGGGAGCAGCAGATCAGTAGTTATTGCACGGAATTAGGAATATTAGATTATAAAAATAGAGATAAAAAGGTCAAAAGAGTCCCCATTAGTAGTGACTTACTCTAAACTTTTGCCTAATATTTCTAAGATAAATGTAATATAAATGTAAGTTTATATAAAATGTTAATTAGAATTATAAAACAGAATGTTCAGATGCTGCACGCTGATTGGCTACTGAGGGGTTTTAAACCGTGCATAAATATAGCTTAATGCACGGCGGAACTTTTTTTTGTCATTACAGTTCGATGAATAGATTATCAATATACAACGTATTAATCTCGCAACAGAGAGCCTATACTTTTTTATTACTACTCTATTGTGCCTTATTACTTGTTTTTCTCGATCATTTTCGCTAAAATCAGTATATATATTTACAGTCGCTAAGTTTTTAGCCGTGTTTTAATGTTATTTTTGGCCGTTTTGGCCAGTTATCCCCTGTCGCAGCCTAGCGCATTGCAAAGCCTGCAACTACATTTCGCCCTTCCCCCAGGTCTAGCACATTCTCAGCTGCGTGTACTCTCATTTTAACTAGCTTCAGGCATTTGAGGTAAGTAGCTGGACAGGGGTACAATCAACTATTTTGATCCCGGCTGGGATAAAATAGTATTCTATTACTGTATTTATTGTTGGAAATGTTGAAAACCTCCAGTTTACCATGTTTGACGGACTATTTTTTCTCCAGAGCGGAAGAATATACAGTAAAATTGTTCGTTTTTTTTTTTTTTTAAATCTCGGGTTTCTGTGACAGTTTATAAACGACTCGACCTTCGGTCTCGTAATTGATGACGTCACAGAAACCCTCGATGGAATTATTTTCCTGTAACTCACTGAAGCCACTCTATTATATATATAGTTGTCATGCCATCAAATACCTATAAATACCTCCAATGTTTTGATTTAAACACATGCTCCCTTGAGAGATATGTACAACATATCGAAACATTGGGCAGCTGGCTCTTTGAGCTAATATATATATATATATATATATATATATATATATATATATATATATATATATATATATATATATGTAAGCTAAAGGTTATTATACCTTTTTCTGTGGTATGGTATCAATAATATAAGTGGCTTCCCTTTGGCATAGTATTAAACAAATCTCATTAAATATACCTTCAGGCTTGTTATATGCTTGAATGACCTGTGGTTTTCCAAGCGCTACCTCAGTCTTTCTCCCTGGGCAGTTTTAATGAATTTTTAATGAAACTAATATGAGCTTTCTCCTTATTTTACTGCTTTTACCTCCTTTCATCCATTCTTGTGTTATTTATTTATTTTTATACTCCCTTTACCATTAACTAGCTTCTATTTTTCAAGTAGCACAGTTTTGTCCCCTAGGCAACTCCATGGGATTTAGATACGCAATCCAGATTTTGTACAGCTATACAAACTTTCTGCATTACTGACTAATAAAACCAAGTGTGCTGGCCATTCTCTCCTTGTTGATCACTATCTCTTGGTAAAATCAGCACACAAATGATTGCATGGTGTACAGTATTCTGAGAACTATAATCTATGACTTTGTGTTTAATTTATGACTTGTTGATGTTTGTTTACTCTTTCTGATATAGCGTTCTGTTAAGTTTTACAATATAAGAAAGCAGACCCTCTTGACAGTCATAATCTGCAGGGCCATTGTATTTGTAAGTCTATAGCGGCACATGAAGCTGAAGAAAAAATAATAATTTAAGTGGTCACTGAATTCATGCCTGAACTAATGAAACACCTCAAAATACTTGTCAAATATGAATACCAGCATTAGTCCTATGTAATAAAACACAATGCAGACATAGTATTTCATGCTGGAAGGTTTTGGGGATTGTCGCGTCCACCAAAGCCTGGACCTTGGTGACAACGGGTTTCACACATTCCATTCCCCATTATAAATCCCAAATATTGTGTCTCTGTTTTGGCAAATGCATATTTTCTCAAGTTAGCTGTCAGCAGGGCTACCCTTTGAGACTGAAGGATGGCCATGATCCTAGCCTAATGCTTTTGCCTGGTGGAGCTTTAAATAACCACATCATCAATATATGCTGCCGCATATTCATGATCTGAGTGTAAAACCTGGTCCATCAGTCTCTGAAAGGCTGCGGGCACACCATGAAGCCCAAATGGGATGGTTGTGAAATGAAACAGCCCTTCTGGTTTTGAAAATGCGTTTTTCTCTCTAGAACTGGGGGTTAAGGGGATCTGCCAGTATCCTTTCGTCAGGTCCAGAGTGGAGATACACCTCGCCATTCCCAGTCTATCGAGAAGCATGTCGACCCGAGGCATGGGGTAGGCATCGAACTTGGCAATAGCGTTTGCCTTACGGAAATCAACGCAGAAGCAGTTGGTGCTGCACCACTCGCTCCTGGAAGGTTCAATCACCCCATGTTCGAGAATTATTATTATTTATTTCTTAGCAGACGCCCTTATCCAGGGCGACTTACAATTGTTACAAGATATCACATTATACATTATTTCACATTATACAGATATCACATTATTTTTACATACAATTACCCATTTATACAGTTGGGTTTTTACTGGAGCAATCTAGGTAAAGTACCTTGCTCAAGGGTACAACAGCAGTGTACCCCACTGGGGATTGAACCCACAACCCTCCGGTCAAGAGTCCAGAGCTCTAACCACTACTCCACACTGCTGCCCATACCCTTTTGCTAACGCCACTTCGTTGACTTTCTGGGATTGGGTAAGGTCTCTCTCGCACCGTGACACCTGGGGGAGTGATAATAGCATATTCAACAAGGTTAGTTCTACCGGGCAAGTCAGAAAAAAAACATAATTGAACTCCTCAAATAACTCATGCAACTCTCTGTTCACCCATAGGAATGTTTCTGGTGCTAGAAGCCTTTAGACACGTGCCTAAATCATCCTCCACTTTGCCTGGGGCTATAATAAGGCCTCCCTTGCCTGCCAGAGCTTTAATAAATTTACATGATAAATTTCCCGTTCATTACGGCGATCGGGCTGTCTAATTTCATAATTGACCATTCCTATAGTCCGAATCACCTCATATGGCCCCTGCCATTTAGCACACAGTTTTGATTCCAACGAGGGAAGAAGCAGCATTACCTTGTCATCTGGTCGAAAGGTCAGAATACGTGCATTTTGGTTGTAATGCTGCTGTTGCCGGTGCTGAGATGATTTTAGATTGTCCTGAGCCAAACAACCGACCAAATTCAGGGGATCACGGAGTAGGAGCACATGCTGCACTACATTTTTGGACAAGCCTTTGTGCTCTTCCCACCCCTCTCTCAAAAGATTGAGGATGCCACGAGGCTGTTGGTCGTACAAGAGCTCAAAGGGGGAGAACCCAGTCGAACTCTGCGGCACCTCTCACTGCAAAAAGGAGGTAGGGGAGAAGCGTTGCCCAATGTTTTTGCTCTTGGCTCACAGATCATCTCAGCATCTGCAAGGTCTGATTAAAGCTCTCCACCAAACCACCTGTCTGTGGATGATAAACAGATGTCATGATGGGACGTATTTTTAATATTTTGTAAACTTGCTGTCATGTGTTAGACAGGAAGTTAGTTCCATGATCAGTCAGTATCTCTTTAGGGATCCCTACTCTCGACATAATCTGCACTAGTTCCTTGGTTATTGCAGCTGCACTAGTGGACCTCATTGGAACTGCTTCCGGGTATCATGTTGCATAATCTACCACCACTAATATATGCGTATACCCAGAATCAGAAAGCAGCAAAAGGCCCACTATGTCCATTGCAATGCGCTCAAAGGGGAAGCAATTGGCAGTGGGACCAAAGGGGTGGGGCGCACTCGACCCAGTGCTACTCTCTGGCAGTCTGGGCATGTGGCTACATATTTTGACACTTCCTTATGAAGCACTACCCAATAAAATCGAGCCAATATACATTCTCTTGTTTTGTCAGCTCCGAGGTGCCCCGCAAAAGGGATATCATGTGCCAGCCTCATTATCTCAAGCCGACAAGACGGGGGAACCATCAATTGTGTTGCAGGCTGTCCCGTGCCCGTGGCAAGGTTTACCCTATATAACAATTTCCCCTTGTCAAGAATTTTCGCAACATACTCTTTATTTATATATATATATATATATATATATGCTCTGAGCACACTCTTAAACTCAGGGGAGACGTTCAGGAGGACATAAAGATGTTTCGGACTCCTGTAAGTAGATCGTTCATGTATTGGGCTTGCAACGTATCCAGATGACTTTTTAATAATCAAGAAAATCACGCAGACTTATTTAATTTGAAGTTTTAACGAATCAGAGCAGTAGTAGTAGTAGTAATAGTATTAGTATTTCAATACAGTAATACAAATATGGTTATAATATATTTAGCTCTTAGGCTATAAAATGCAAAAAGCTAAAAAAAATGCCTACCGCTAAATTCTAGAACATTCAATATATATATATATATATATATATATATATATATATATATATATATATATATATATAATATCACTCTCTTAAGACTTAAACATAATTTCTATACCTTATAGCAATGCATCAATATAAAAGAGATATTCAAGTAAAATATATGCTTACCTTCCAGTATATGGAAGTGTAGTTTAGGATATATTGAAAAATAAGAACTGTCTTCAAAAGGCAGAGACTTGACTTCGGCCAAACAGCAATCAATTTTTCAGAGACCCTCAGAGCATGGACCACATCAGCTTGCAAGATCAAGTTGAATGGTATCGAATTGGGTCTTGCTCTGGGCTTATATAGGATTTTCCCTCCACTGAATACATCAGAAGTCCCAAGTAAATCTAATAATCACTTGGCCTTGACATTTTTACATTCTAGAAGGATCTGGTCAACTCCTTTTTCAAAACTGCTTGCCAAAAAATATTGGAACATGATTTAATCGCTCTCTTTTTCTAACTCCTCCTTTTTCTAAAAAGTCAGGTGGACCAAAGTTCACAGAACCCTTGCTATAATATAATACAAGTATATGTGTATATATGAGAGATGTTTTTAATATGTAACACCAGCTCTATTTGATTATATTTAGCTGAGTCAAAAATATATGTCAAGCTGAGTCAAAAATATAATAATATATAGCGACAGCTCCGGATTGTGTTATCTGTCTAATAAATAACAAGCAGTACAATTAGAAGATCCAAACAAACAAAAAACTCACGGTTATTTACACTCCCTTGGTTAGCGAGTGCAGCCGTTTCTTCTCCAATCCGCAGTTGCCACATCGCTTTCCCTCTGGAGCAATGACTTAATGTACCGCAGCTGTGCCTCCTTTCTAGATGGCCGACTTCCACCTAACCGTGGGAATGAATTGTCAGGCCATCCAGTCCAGGGCATTCTGTTCCCTTTATACAACGCCCTCACAGGTCGGGAGAGAAATTTATCACCAAGAATCATTCTGTCTCTGTCACAATTTTGTATTTGTGTTTTATTATTATGATTTAAATGTTATTTTGCACTGTTGTCTTAGGTCGGCAGGGAAGAATTAATTGCCTTCCTGCGAAATCATTTCACGTGTAGAATGTGCCTGAGCCCGACTGAATGATTGATAAGCAATCGAGCTCAGGCACAGCTGCATAAGAGGCAGGAACCTCGCAGTCTATGTTGTGTTTTGTTCAGAGGAGGAATGTAAGTGATATGACATCTAAAAATAAGTAAACATCCAGTGAAAGCACTCGCGTAGTGCAGGATGTGCCCTATAGCCTGGAGGTCACTGGTTTGAGTCCAGGCTACTCCTTTGCCAACGGAGGACGGGAGCTCCCAGTGGACAGTGCACAATTGGACGAGCGCCGCCCGGGGGGAGGGAGGGTTAGTCGGTCAATTGGCTTGCTTGTAAGCTGCCCAAAGCTGCATTGTCCTCCGATGCTGTAACTCTGGGTGGCTGCATGGTGAGTCTGCAGTGTGTAAAAAAGCGGTCGGCTGACGGCACATGCTTTGGCTTGTGTTCGTCTTCGTCGCTCCCGAGTCAGCGAGGGGGTGGTAGCTGTGAGCTGAGCTAAACAGAATAATTGGACACTACTAAATTGGGGAGAAAACAACAAAAAAATAAGTAATTGGCGACTACTACATTTATAAAAATTAAATAAATAAAAAATTAAAAAAAGGAAACAATTGTTACTCATGCTGGCTTTAAACTAGCACAATACTTGTTCGCTGTGTTTTGTATCTGTCTGTTTGTTTTGGCCAACGTGCCATTTTGTTTTGGATCAGAGTTTTGCTTTGTGTTCAAACCTTTTATTTATAATAAATGCACGACAAGCGCTTCAACCCGCAGTGGTAGTGTCTGTCTCTTCCTGGTCTGACGTCACCACCAAGCCATCCTGGACACAAGCAGAAACAAAAACCGAAGGATCTGGCCACTGTTTCAAAGGCATCAGAAGAAAGCCTGGATCTTCATCACTACCTGAACTACTGCCAACATCTTTTAACCTCTCAGTGCATAGAAGTGGGAGACCTAATCAATAACCTTGATGAGGAGGCTGCTGCAGACATTGGGAAAGTGAGCATGCATCTGATTCAAAGTGCCAGCAGTGAGATCAAGAGCATCCAGCCCGGGATTACACAGGAGCTCTTGAGTTTGGGTGCACCTAGGCATGCACTTCAGCATGCAGGGGCAAAACACCAGCTGATGGCCGATGCTTTCAAGTCCAGGAGAGGCTCCACAAAAATGCTCTCAAAGTCCTACAGAAGACCAGAGACAAACTTAGGGAGCAGCTAACCTGGAGATGAAGGATCAACAAGCGCTGAGGCAAAGAGGAAGATCGTTTTTTGTGTAAGAACAGAATGAGAATGAAAGCATGAAATGTATTGGGTTTCGTTTTAAACTTCAAACACACCTGGCCACTGGATAAGGCAATAAAGGGGGTTCGCTGTAAGGGCAGAGACTTCAAGTCTATTCCTAATATTCTTGTTCATAATAAAAGCCTGGTTTGGACTATGATAGTTCAGAGATTGTGTTCTGTATAAAGTTTTCATTTAAAAAAAAAAGAAACATAAATAAATATTTTAGCCTCGTATTAAAGACCAACCTACAACAATCAGCATCAAAACTGTGATAAATTACTATTGCAAGTGATTAACAGCCTGTTGAAGACTTGTCAGTGATAGGAATAAAGGGATTAAAGAAGCACACAGCTACTTCAGCAATACCACATGCCCTTGTATTGAATTGGATCACAGAGGTTCCCTTTGAATAGAAATTATAATTTCAACCAGCTAAATATCAATAAATTAAATAACATTTAAAATATTAGTAATACATTAGCTTGACCTCAGCATCAGAAACTTGCAATAGAGGATTTTTATTTTTAAAGGCAGGGCTGGTACACAAGAAATCATACAATTAAACTCTTCCAAACATAGGGAGAATCTTCTCTAAAAACCTGGTTACATTTGGTTTCTATCAAGAAACATTGTGAGGCATTATTATGCTTGTATGTTCGTAGGAATCAATGTCTTTTTTTCTTGCATGAAACAGAAACCTTTGTAAGGCTCTGCTGAAGATGAAGCTGGAGTTCCAGAAATGTCTGTCAATGATGGATAACTGCTTGGTGCTTCCACGAGCCCAGGCCTGGTCCAGGCTGCAGGCCTACCTGTCAGGCTGGAGGAAAGCCATTTTATTGAAGAGGGAACACAATCAGATGGTAAGGCAGGACAAACAGGTGGGGTTTCTTGTTGAAATTATATTATTCAATATGCACAGAAATCACATGCAAAGTCTTCTAGCTGCAATACAACTACAGATCATTTTGGGTTGCCAAAACACTGATGTTTGGAGTTCAGGTTTCTGTTTAATGTGATACATTTGCCTTTAGGGAAGAAAGTTGACTGGGGCTGATTGCCTCATTGTGCTTCAGAGACCACTGTTGGTCAAGAGCCTGATGAGTCTTGGCAGAGAACAGAAGGTACATGCTTTGTACAGCAATTGAAAACGAGATATCAATATGAATATCAATATGAAACCTGTAGCTGACTTTGAAGAGACCAGATGTAGAATGACACAGCTTATGCGTATGAGGCAGAGCAACAATTAAAACAGAAGTACCCAATTTCAGCAGATGGTTTTCTTAGATTGCTTTTTTGTTTTTGTTTGATAGCAAAAGTCTAAAACTCAAAAAACAATCCCATGAGGCCAAGCTAAGCCAAGACCATGCCGAGTTTATAGTTCTGCAAAAAAGGATATGAGAATTAATCTGTATGAACAAGAAAAAAGATTGAAAACAAATCCATGAAAAGGGTAAGAACATGCTGTTTCCTATATCTGTTTTAATCAATGGTAAAACTTTTGTTTGCTACACTTTCCTTGTTTTTCTTTCCTGTATGAATAACAAGCACTGGTATGTTTGTGAACATCGAGAGATTAAATGGAAGTCAGATAAATTGGAATGAAGTAACCCACAACTTTGTATTTATTTTTTAAATTCCATATTTCATACGCATTGTTCTGCAGAGATTGTAAATGGAATTGATTCTAGACATACCGTGGTATATGGTGAGTGTTGATAAACTCATAACCAATTCAATTGAATTTTGGTGCTGAGAATCAAGACTTCCACAATATAATTTCACTGGCATATAATACCACTCGCTTGAAAAGATCCAACTCTCTGTTCCTGCAATAACTGAAATGTGGAAATGGGGGGAAAAAAAACCAGATTGATATTTATGACAAGTGGAACTACTCTACAGTACCAATATCAAGAGCTTTGAAACATGTAGGTGTACATCTTGTCCTACAGTATGTACTGCAGCATATCTAAAAATCTAAAAACAAGCATACGTTTCTTTGCAGTGTTTATTTGACATTTGGTGAATCAGTAGAACATTTACTATTATTAATACAGGCATGGCCCATGATAAGTTACTTTGTTTGTTACAGATAATGCACACATTATGAATTTGGTTCCATTTTAATGATGAGAAAAATGTCCAAAACATTTGTGCTGTGATTCATTAGCATTAAAATCATTACAGGCTGGGAACAAGAAACAGAACACACACACACACAAAAACCAGACAATTGCTTCCAAATGTTTTGATTATATCCCTGTTTAATCAAATTCTGTTATGATTCTTGTACTGAAGGACATAAACTTGGAGCTTATAAAAACCCTCTTGTATTTATTTAGGCATTTACCATTTTATGTATCTACATTTTGCTGTTAGCTTCAAGAAATATGCATTTGAGGTACTAATAGAATATCTTTTGAAAGTGCAAATATCAGTGAAAGTGCATTTAGAAAAACAGTATCCTTAATACATTTGTGGGTTTTTTTTCTGTAGTGGCAATACTGGATATATCCTGCAACAATTAGTTTTGTAGGGATAAATACTTAATGAACACATTTGGCTTGAACACCATAATGCTGTCTTTGTGGCTGTTTTTTTCTTAGTGAATTTTATATTAAGATAGGTAACAAGCATCTGAGTAAAGACTACTACGACTACTAGACTACTACTAAATACAATGACAAACACCTCAGAGCATGTTGTAGTGAGTTCTGATTTTGGTTGGCATTTGTTATACTTTCTGTACATTTTGAAGATTAGCTTTACCAAACAATAAAGGGGTAACATGCATTGATTCCCTTTTAAAGCAGCATCCCACAGGGTTAGTCTTTTATCTACATCTCTCTTGAGTTATTCTCCCTCAAACATTTCCAAGCACTAAAAGCCATTTCCCAGAAGAGTGGCTTTATCATCTCCAATGCATACAGTGGCAACTTCTGCAAAGCCTTTGAAGGCTTATAGAAAAACAACAGTTTGGTGAAAAATAAAGAGAAGCACACTTCAATACCTGCTTTTTTATTTTGCAATGGACTTTTCACTCTTGGCACGCTGGATCCTTTTTAATCTTGATATGTCACCAACAAACTGCTTCATAGCTGCCACTTTCAAGCAGCCAAAGCCTGAGAGGCTCATGAAAGAGATTGTGTGGTCTCCATTTAGATGTCTTCTTCCAGCCAGGGTTTATAAAGTGATGGTGACTGCAAATACAACTTAGTCGTCTATTTGTCTGCCATGCAGCAGGTTTTTATTCAATCACACTTTCTTTAACATTCTATAGTTACAAAACATGTAATTGGGATATGATTTACTTAATGGTCGGCCAAATAGCTGTAACCCATTTCTTAGAGTTTTTCTAGTCGAAATGCACAATTTTACTGTGCAGTATTTTAGTGTGTACAGCTATGGCCAAAAGTTTTGCATCACCTATAATTTTAGGATTGAGTCATTAATTAAAAAAATAATAATAAATGAACATAATCTGTATCTCTTATTTGATGTCATGTAATCAAAGAATCTACAAAATGATATCATAGGTAAGTCTACCAATTTTTGTCAGTTTTTCGTTAAGTATAAGTTAAGCGGTATGTAAATCAATATTATGTTAACGTAGCATTATTCATCAGGTTTCATTTGACTTTATGAAGCAAATTTAGTTAATTCTATAGGGTGATGCAAAACATGTTTTGGCTGTAGCTGTAGAATGTTTAATATTGTAACGGCTGGTTTCATGTTCCACAGACACTAATTTTGGATACACACTTTATTTTAAATCATTCCAAGGTTGCAACAACACCCCCCCCCCCCCCCCAGAAAAAATAAACATTTGTATATAAATGCTGTTTACACAGCCCATTTGCTGACAATTACACAACCTCCCGATGCATTGTAATGCACAAGCACCTGCTGGTATACTGCATGTGCTCTCCCTTGGTGGTTCTCTAATTGGCTTCAGAAACTGGGTAATACCGTATGTGTGTGTTTTAGGTCTCAGTCCTGCTGAAGAACCACAGGCTCCTGTCTAGAGTAGAGCATTTGCTTCCAGTTCTGCTCCACACAAACCTATATCTTGCTAAATAATATAGGTATCCCTGAATAAATAATTCTCCTCTTCTATATGCAAAAGAATGATCTATTTCACAAGTGCAGTGGTACCCCAAACATTATCCATTAACTATCCAATGCAATGGATTTCTGCAATGGTGGCTTACCAATCTAAATACAGGGATATCAAGTGGATATTATTTGGGGTAGCTCACATGATAATATATACATGATAATATATATGAAGAAATGTTATTATCTGGCTTAATGCTAGTTAGAGGTCGCTGTATGTACCTTATCGTACATGTTATAAAGTCCTGAAGACAGCTACAGTAACTAACATCAACACCATGAGCATTTGGCATCCAGCATCCATTTAGTGTCCAAATTGCTTTGAAAATGTATAATTTCATCACTCACTTGAAACTTGTATCTAGATTATAGCAAGCTTTAGATAGACTTTCTTGGGTACAAACTTTGAATAATCAATACTCCAAACCATCTGAGGTTTAAGTGAAACATTCCACCCCCTGGCTTTCTTCATACTTAGCAGCTCTCAGCTTCCGCCTGTTTCATTAGATGGCTGTCAGTCGATGATTCCCGGGTGCTCTGTTGGAAATATAGGTGTCATGCACGACTCACTTTTACCAAGTGAATTGCATCTGCCACGAAGGTTGCTTATCACTAGTTCTGTAAGCTCTCTAGAGTACAAAACATATTTAAAGCAACATGCAGCCGAGGCACTGCAGCTGAGGAAGAGAGTCAAATACAGTAAAACAAAACAAACAAAAAAATGATCCTGGGGGAGGACCCCACTGAACAACGCTTGGTCCTTAAAGGGTTAAATAGCTTTATTGTGGTAACAGTACATTAAGGGACATATTTTGAATCAAATGCCAAGGCACATTTTCTTAGAGGAAATGTATTGTAGATTTATTCATTGTATTTATTTATTGCATTTATATAGCGCTTTTTATACAAAACTATCGCAAAACACTGTACAGTACATAGCAGAAAAAAAAGAACAAACCACAATACATTTGTATAGCATGTCACACATACAACTGCCACAATCCGACCATTTAAATAACAAATTTAAATAACAGTAGGTGTCACAGGATACGCCCAACAATTATAGCCGACTCCGACACTTGGTTTACCAAGGTGTCATGCGTGACAGCATGTAGGGGGACGGAGAATCGTAATCGGTTCCTTTGCTTGGTTTTGTGAGTAGAACCGAGAAGGACGGTAAAATAGTACGGGGTCTGTAAACGTGAGTTGTGTTTTGTTTGTTTGTAATCGTCTTGTCTTGTCCATTGTTAAACGGCTAAAACATGTTTCCGGAGCTGTCGCCAAGGGCCAGCACTGAACCGGAACATCACTTCACCACTGTCACTAAATAAACTTGTATCACCCACCACGAGCACTACTGCACGCACCTAGGACTGGTGACCATGTTATTATATTGTGGGATGGATATTTATATTTATAATTTAGGACTGCAACCCTGTTGTTATTTAGTCTGTGCTTTACACATTGGTGTGTATTGCCGGAGGTTTATTGTTTGGTCACCAGACCTGGATACAATTTAAAAACTGTTCCAAACTGGATTATAACTCTCTGTGTTTCATTACTGCACTGCATCACCCCTGCACCTGCACGTACCACTTACCACTTTGCCACAGGTACTCAATAAATTCAATAAAGATTTGGTTTTACACTTCCTTGAAAATAGGGTCTATGACTGGCATGGTAAAGGGTTAAATTACAGATTACTGACTGCAAATTATATTTCGGTATCTTTACAACATACATTTCCCTTTTTTTCTTCTGCAAGAAGGGCTCTGATGATGGAATGCAAATGGATTTCTTTGTGAACTCTGTTTTAGGTCCTGGTGGAGATGCTGCATGAAAGCCCACCAGCTCGAGGCTCAGGAGGACAGGCTAGCGGTGCACATGGCTGCTTTGCAGTTTCAGAAAGCTGAAAAGAGAGTGAGGGCCCTGGAGGCATATGCTGCCATTCTGAGTCTGCAGACATTGCTGGTGGAAGAGCTGAGAATGTCAGGGTCAATGACAGGGTCAGAAACTCTGCAAATAATGTAGAAACACAGTCATGTGAGTAGAACACTACTGGCTTACTGAATATGCTTCAAACAGTACGTAAGGCTACCCTGATGAAGGCTTTGCAGCCGAAATGTCAGTTTCTTTCTCAATAAGTTTTGAAAACTTTTAAGAGTATGTTTGAGTGTGCGGCTTCCCTTTTTCGTTGTTGATTTAAGCTTTGCTCCGTTGTCCGGCTCCTCGGCTATGCTGCTTGCGTGTGCGTCTACTCTTTGTTTTTCTACCATTCACTCCTAACCATTTTCTGCTTGTCTGAGTTTTTATAACATTTGTTATAGTTATTATTTTTTAGCTTATAGTTATTGCTTTTGTTACTTTCTCATTTTCTGAATATAAACAATGTCAGGATCTTCATTCTTTAAATCTTCAAATTTGCAGACTGTGATTTCTCATGTGCAGTACCTAAATCCATCATACCTCTTATAATACAAATATATGTATTAGATTTTTTTTTTGTAAAACAGAAAAGATATTTGTTGTCTACAAAGAAATGTAACTATATCAACCCGTTGCATTGATTTTTCATGATCAGATTCGATGTGACATTGACTGCAAAACATTTTAGGTTCCCGTGTAAAATGATTACAATGCTAGTGGCTCTGCTAGAGGGTGAGAGATTAGATTGGAAACTCCCACAACTCATTTTCTACCTTATCACAAACACCTACCCTTTGGGTGTCTTTCTCCTGGTCCTGAAGTGCTGACCCTGACGTTTGCCATCTGGGTTAGCCCATAAAAAAAGTATTGCTGTAAAAAAGTAAAAATGTAGTGAAGTGTATTAGAGACAAGCATGGTAAACCAGACAACCATGAAACAGCACAGGGAAGTATGATCAAGCCTGGCAAATGCATTGTAAACTGCAGCATTACAGTGTTAACTATGGGAGTTTTTTGTTTACAGCTCTCTGAAAAAGGAGCACGGGCCTAACTTTGATCTTGTTTCCTACTGTGGTTAATTGTATTCTGTTTTTGTTTTTCTGAACTATTAAGTTGGTTTCTGCCTCCTCTGGTAATGTCTAACTGTGGAGGGATCTGAAACCAATGTTTGAGGCATATTACTGTAATTTGTTTATTTTTAATTTCTTGAAATAGTTTGCTGTTGCTAATAAGGTTTATTTTGCTGCCAATAACTGCATCTTAATAATTGCAACCAATGTCCCCATAAAATAAACTGAATTGTTTAGCTAACAATGGCTGTGCCATTTATAGGGAACTGGTGTCATATGGTGTATATATACTGTAGTGCAATTTTCTCAGTGTTTATTTTGTTAGACTGGATATTGGAGAAACCAATGCATTTAAGATGGGAACAAGTTTTATAATTAGCAGTACTTTCATTTATTTTTGGTCAAAATGATTTAACTGCAATAACACAAATATATTGTGACATTGGTTATGTTACTTTAGAAATATATGTACAAAAATTATTATTTTACAAAATTTGAAATGCTGTATGTATATATTAGTTTGATTATACTGCGTCGCCACTATTTGTTTTGCTGCTTACCCGGAATGTATTGTTGCAGTTGTGTTGGGGAGTCGGACAGTTTGGAGGGACACTCTGGAACATTCGAGATTGGTCTTTCTTGGGTTTTTGAACTGGTCTAGACGCGGAGCAGCGGTGCATGATCGCTTTTTTATTAAACAAGGTTTCGTATAGTATTTGTATCTGCAACTCAGCCTTAAATAAACAAGTGCACGGAACAATAAACGTGTCCAGCGTCCTGTTTCGCAAGCTGAACCCGAAGAGACTGGTTTAAGGGCTTAGAATATTATGATATAGTGTTACCATTTTTTATGTTCCCTGGAAACATGCATTTTGATAAATCTGGAGTGATGCTATGCTATTAAAATAATAAAATAAAATAAATGAATAAATAAATACAGTAGTGAATGTGGGTATTGGGTCTATTTATTGTATTGGAAGGTTTCAGGAAGTGGTAGAACTGCAGTTCAGTGTAGTTTCAAAGCAAGAGTGAGTGCAGCTGAAGGAACTGGAGTGGGATGCTTTAATGAAGGAACATAGCTTGGCTGCTGCTGTTGTAGGACCTTCAAGTGAAACCCAGAGAGGCAGGAGGAAAGCCAGATTGCTGTGTCAGCATGTGACGGGTGTGCAGTGGCAAAGGTGAGAGGATTACTGGGATTTACATTCTCTTTCTGTGCCCCCAGCATTTAGATAAGCCTTCCCTTGCTGAGCGATTACTAAAATTCATGCGCCGCGCTCTTAATGGGGAGGGAAGGGCTCTCACTGGAATCAATTTTTGATGAAATTGGATAGGCTGAGTAACTGTAAGTCTCCTTAACTCGTGTTTCATTATTTCCACATAGAAAAAAATAAGAAAAAAAAACACACACTCTTGTTGTAAACATCTTGAAAACATTTTACTGTCAGTGGTCTGTTAAACCCATTGTGCCAAAGTTAAACTTGGTAATTCAAATGAGGTGAAGCAGAGTGGCCCTACAATATTGAAACAACACTCACAATTTCATGACTTCTAACCTTGTATACCATGACCTCGTCTCGCCCACAGAAGTCAGCAGATGAGTGAGCATTACCGGTATATCTACCGAAGGTTCATAAATCCTTGGAGAATCCCCCTGGAAGTCCAATTGTAGCTGGTATTGGTTCCCTCTCTGAACCTTTCTCAAACTTTGTAGACTTCTTTTTAAGACCTTTGGTCACTTCCTAGTTACATTAAAGATACAGGTGATTTTCTAGATATCCTTAATGATTTGGGTCCTTTTAATTCTAATGTATTTCTTGCTACTTGTGACGTCTCCAGTTTGTATACGAATAGCCCTCATTCAGAGGGTCTACTGGCAATAAAATATTTTTTAGATCGATATCAAAATGTTTCAGATTTTCCAACTGAATTACTTCTTAATTTTGCAGAATTAGTATTAACTAGAAATTATTTTCTCTTTGAGGATCAACTCTATTGGCAAATTCAAGGTACTGCTATGGGTGCAACAATGGCACAAGACTATGCAAATCTTTATCTGGGCTATCTAGAGGACCTCCATATTTGGAACAATAATGCTTTTACACAGAATTTGATATTTTGGAAGCGTTATATTGATGACGTTTTTGTTATATGGAATGGTACAGAAAATTAATTGAATAATTGTATTATGTACATCAATGGTTGGAGAGATAGTATTACATTTACACATCATGTGGATGCCCTACAAGTTAGTTTTTTAGACACGATGATTTTTATTAAGGATGGTATTTTGGGTTTCACTTTATATAGAAAGGATACGGAAAAGAACAGCCTATTACATGCTAACAGTTTCCATCCTGTTGCGCTGAAAAAAGGTCTACCTTATAGCCAATTTGTGTGTTTAAAACATATTTGCTCTACAAAGGAAGCTTTTGATTATCAATCAGATATACTCTGTCAAGACTTTATTTGTAGAGGCTATCCTGTACAGAGGGTTAAATTCTGCTTTATCAAAATGTTGTAACATTGAGACAAGATTTGGATAAAAAGGTACCAAAACAAAAAGACGTTTTCTTGTATTTTTAAGACTACCTATAGTAACATCAGTAATCAGATCAGGGGTATTGTCACTACTCATTGGCACATATTAAGTGGTGACAGACAAATGACTAATCTTTTTAAAGATCCTTCATTATATGTATACTCAAAAGGTAAAAACCTAAGAGATAGATTGGTGAGAACAGACACTAATTCACAGCCTGTTAGGACAAGAACGCTGAGTGGGAGTGTTGGGAATTTTCCTTCTCAACATTGCGCAACTCCAAGAAATTTATGATTAGACAACTGATCACCTGTCAATATAATTATGTAATATACGTTATCATGTGTCCATGTCCATCTCTATATGTTGGTAAAACAAAACTGTCTTTGCGTATACGGATTAGTGAACAGAAAAGCTCTATTCAAAGACAAGATATAAAGTCTTCTGTTTTTCAGCATTTCAAAGAGGCACAACATTCTCTTTCTGATTTAAGGTTTTTTGGTTTAGAAAGAATCTTACCCCATCGCAAAGGTGGAGAGCAGGACACCAAAATATTACAGAGAGAAGCCTTTTGGTTATTTACATTATTTCCTAAGGGGATTATGGCAGGATGGCTGGGCGGCGACGTCAGGCAGAGGCAGGAAGGTAAAAACACTGACACCAAATACTGCAGATTAACATAGAGACGCGGCGGCGCCGATTTATTGAAATAATACAAAAATAAAATAAATATTTTAACACAAAAACACTGTGCTCACAGAGCAAAATAAAAGGTTCAAACAAAAACAAAATCGCAAACACAAAAATATAAACTGAATAGGTCAGGCTGGGCTATCACCTTCACTGTTCCTATACGTTTTAATTTAAGTTTCGTTTCTCTCTCCTCCTTCTCTCCGCTCCTCTCATAAACCCCACCACAAGTACAGCGAGCTGCAGGCTTTTATGGAGATGACCATCTCCCGATTAGCAACAAATTAAATCACCTAATTCGGGAGATGGCCACCTTCTGCACGAGTTTATTATATATATATATATATATATATATATATATATACACACACACATATATATATATATATATATATATATATATATATATATATATATATATATATATATATATATATATATATATACAGCTCTGGAAAAAATTAAGAGACCACTGCAAAATGATCATTTTCTCTGGTTTTACTATTTATAGGTATGTGTTTGGGTAAAATTAACATTTTTGTTTTATTCTATATACTACTGTCAACATTTCTCCCAAATTCCAAATAAAAATATTGTCATTTAGAGCATTTATTTGCAGAAAATGACAACTGGTCAAAATAACAAAAAAGATGCAGTGTTGTCAGACCTCGAATAATGCAAAGAAAATAAGTTCATATTCATTTTTAAACAACACAATACTAATGTTTTAACTTGGTGGTCCTCCATCCACACCTTGATTGACCTGGCTGTGTGGCATGGAGCATTGTCCTGCTAGAAAAACCAATCCTCAGAGTTGGGGAACATTGTCAGAGCAGAAGGAAGCAAGTTTTCTTCCAGGACAACCTTGTACTTGGCTTGATTCATGCGTCCTTCACAAAGACAAATCTGCCCGATTCCATCCTTGCTGAAGCACCCCCAGATGAGTCCAATTTTCAGCTTTGCCCAACACCTGGTCATCTAATGGTTAGACGGAGACCTGGAGAGGCCTACAAGACACAGTGTCTCGCACCCACTGTGAAATGTGGTGGAGGATCGGTGATGATCTGGGGGTGCTTCAGCAAGGCTCCATGCCACACAGCCAGGTCAATCAAGGTGTGGATGGAGGACCACCAGATCAAGACCCTGTCATGGCCAGCCCAATCTCCAGACCTGAACCCCATTGAAAACCTCTGGAATGTGATCAAGAGGAAGATGGATGGTCACAAGCCATCAAACAAAGCCGAGCTGCATGAATTTTTGCACCAGGAGTGGCATAAAGTCACCCAACATCAATGTGAAAGACTGGTGGAGAGCATGCCAAGACGCATGAAAGCTGTGCTTGAAAATCAAGGTTATTCCACCAAATATTGATTTCTGAACTCTTCCTAAGTTAAAACATTAGTATTGTGTTTAAAAATGAATATGAACTTATTTTCTTTGCATTATTCGAGGTCTGACAACACTGCATCTTTTTTGTTATTTTGACCAGTTGTCATTTTCTGCAAATAAATGCTCTAAATGACAATATTTTTATTTGGAATTTGGGAGAAATGTTGTCAGTAGTTTATAGAATAAAACAAAAATGTTAATTTTACCCAAACACATACCTATAAATAGTAAAACCAGAGAAACTGATAATTTTGCAGTGGTCTCTTAATTTTTTCCAGAGCTGGTATATATATACTGTGTATGTGTGTGTGTATATCTATATATATATATCTATATCTATATCTATATCAGCATTTAACATATATTAAATATCTTTTGACTTTTTTCTAAAAAAAAATAAAAGATGTTAATCCTGTATTGTGCTTTGAAATGTAATCCACTTGCCTCAATGATCAGACTGCTGCTGTTTGCCCAGTTAATAATTGGGTCCATTGTCCATCAATTGATCAATTATTCTTGGATACTAAGATTTAAAACTGATAATATGGCTTTATAAAAATGTTTTTTTTTTATTGAAATGTGTTTGACACATAAAATGTAATTTCTATGCATGAAGGCTGACTGTCAAGCTCCATCAATTTTAATACAATTTAATGGACTGACTAAAAGTTGTTGGTTCAGGGTTTGTTTAGTAAGCCATAATCAGGCATTTCCTTAGTTACTATGTGTAATAGGGTTGTGGGAATGATCTGAGAGCGAGCTAGAGACACAGGGATTGCAGTTGAAACACCTGCACTCAGGTTTTATTGAATAACAACACAGAACAGTATTATTGCAGTTACCAGGGATGGAAATAAGAAACCTATTGCATCGCAGTTTCACCCATTCCAGGTTTTAATACCAGCTTGATTAGCCACAGTGTATCGGTACAAGCTCAGGTGTGTCTTTTATTAAACTCAGAGTAAAACCAGGTGTGGATCAAACTGCTAGGCAATGGGAGTCTTATCTCCATCCCTGAGTTACAGTGAGGCTGCAATTCTATGCGCAACCACTGAGCCACCAACAAAAAACAAAAGGTCAGTATGTTTGGTGTTGTGTGCTACATCCACTATACAAGGAGGCCCCACTTCAGGAATTCTATCCGACACACTACATGTGCTTGGGTGAGACGTGTGTCTTTCTTTTATTTAACACCCGTAGTCAGACTGGATTGGCAATACTTTATCTAATGTAGCCTGACCGCAGTCTGCTTAAGGTTTTAACCCCATCCCTGCCAAATTAACACATTTTATTTCTAATGAAAACAAAGACAAAAAATAACCAACCCAACAAACCAGTGAATTATTTCTCATACATCTGTGCTGTTCTTTCCAAATCCCCAATTATACATACATCTTGAGACATTTGTTATGCAGACAAAAAAAAAACACTGAAATAAGTAGTGTGAATCACATGTATTTTAAATTCTACACAAAGTTAAATGTTGTACTGAATTACCAGAACACAACACCTTGGAAAATCCATGAACTAGAAGTAGATTTTTCTTTGATCATCTTTATTATTATTATTATTATTATTATTATTATTATTATTATTATTATTATTATTATTATTATTATTATTATTTATTTCTTAGCAGACGCCCTTATCCAGGGCGACTTACAATTGTTACAAGATATCACATCATCTTAACTGCGTATTTTGTCTTTAGTAAAGTAGAATAGATTGAGCTTCTGTGCAGTTTTTTTATTTTTACTTTTTGATTTCCATTTCTTCCTTTACAATTCTTTGTACAATTTTAGGTTACGAGAAAAAGACACTGTCAGTCAGATTTGAAAGAGAGTTTAAGAGACTCCATATGCATTTTGATCAGTATCTACCTAAATCTGTTTTTTCATTAACATCATAGTGTCAGCTCAGCCGCATTGGGTGCAGGGCGAGTCATACTTTTAGGGGCGTCCAAGTTTAGGGGAGTTGCTACAGTCATGGAACATAACTACAGATGACAATTGCCAAGCGCTGTTTATTTACACCCTCCTTAAAATAGACTATTCTTATGGGCTGACTATAGAGCACCCCACATGGAAATCACAGTTAATGACTTCTGTTTTCCCTATACAGCACATCAAAATGCAGTTGAATTAGCAAAGTTGAATTGTCAATTCAGTCACACAGTAAATGTGTGCTGAAATCAGTATACTCCCTGATTGTAGGCCACACAGTGAGCCTGGTCCTCTCCTCTGGTCAGCCAGTCTCACTGTACAGTGACCCCTTCTCAGAACCACATGCCTTCACATCTCAGTGTTGCTGTGTTTTTGCCTCTCTGCAACATGTACTCAGCATATGTGGTTATTATCAGTTTAATATTATCCTGCTAGTTCAGACTTGAGGGTGAGGTGTGGAGCAACTTCCACACCTCACCCTCTCTTAACTGGAGTCCCCCAAGGGACAGTCTTGGGTCCTCTCCTATTCTCTCTCTACACCCGCTCCCTGGGCCCCCTCATCGCATCCTATGGTTTCTCATACCATTTCTATGCTGATGATGCTCAGATTTTCCTCTCCTTCCCCACCTCTGACTCCACCATCTCCTCCCGTATCTCTACCTGTCTGTCTCTATTTCCTCCTGGATGCACTCGCATCACCTCAAACTCAACCTCTCTAAATCTGACCTCCTTTTTTTCCCTACTCCCCCCCCCCCCCCCCCTCTGATCTCTCTATCTCTGTTCCTGTGGAATCTACCACACTCTCTCCCTCTTCCTCCGCTAAGAACCTCTGAGTCACCCTGGACCCCTGCCTGTCTTATTCCCAGCACATCTCCACTCTGGCACACACTTGCCGATTCTTCCTGAGCAACATCCGAAGAATCCGACCCTTCCTCACCAACTACGCTACCCAGCTCCTGGTCCAGGCCCTGGTACTCTCCCGCCTAGACTACTGCAACTCCCTCCTGGCTGGCCTCCCTGCGTCCGCCACCCGTCCGCTCCAGCTCATCCAGAACTCTGCTGCCCGCCTGGTGTTCTCTCTGCCTCGCTTCGCCCACGCTACTCCACTACTCCACTTGCTCCACTGGCTCCCGATCACCGCTCGCATCCAGTTCAAGACTCTTGTACTAGCCTACAGATGCCTTGACCAGACTGCACCCAGCTACCTCCAGACCCTCATCTCTCCCTGCACCCCCACTCGACCTCTCCGCTCCGCCTGCACTAGAAGACTAGCTCTACCTCCTCTACGCTCCCCTGCCTCCAGAGCCCGCTCCTTCTCCACCCTTGCTCCGCAGTGGTGGAATGACCTTCCTACAGATGTCAGGACTGCCCAGTCCCTGACCACATTCCAGTGCCTCCTTAAGACTCACCTCTTCAAACAGCACCTGTAGAACTCCTCTGTTTGTATCCTGGGACACTATCACCCTTCATTTAAATGTGCTTTATTTTGCTCTTATCTGCCCCCTATTTTACTGCATTTAATCCTGTACTTCAGAATACTGTAATCTGCCAAGTGTTTAACCTGTAGTATTTTGTATTTAATCATATCCTGATGTAACTATCACTATTTAATCATATCCTGATGTAACTATCACTATTATCTGCTGTATTATTGAATTGTGGTTTGTCACACTTGAACAAAAGTTATTGTATTTCTTGCTCTTATTGTATTACTTGTATTGTAACACTTGAAATGTATTTGCTTACGATTGTAAGTCGCCCTGGATAAGGGCGTCTGCTAAGAAATAAATCATAATAATAATAATATCTGCACAATCCCGTATTATAGAGTTCTTAATCACACAAACATTTCCTCTTGGTGCTCCCAATTGGCTTCCTTGGCCTTATGTGCACCTCTAGTTCTTGCTGTAATTAACAATCCATTTTTATTTATGTGCACAGTTCAATAGGCTTGGCTTACTCACTCGTTTGATACAATTTTCATTCATTCCTTCTTTCCAGCTCTGTTCCATGTGCTGCGCTGCATTTCCTGATTCCACCCCCTGCCCTTTTTGTTAGCAAACCCCATCCTTATATAGGGTCATTTCTTAAAGGCAAACTTCTTAAAAGGCAAGACACTGCTGTACTCTAACTGCTGACTAAAGTCCCAGTGGCAGCCATCTCTGCTTTAAGGCTAAAACTCAAAAGTTTTATTTATGAACATCAAATCAAACATTTGCATAGCAGAAACACCATATTTAAATGAAAAACAAAACATACAATATTTTTCAAAAGGAGCAGTAGAAAACAAGAAAAACTTAAATAAAACATAAATAAAACAAACATTTCTCTAGTAACTATTTTGTAATGGGTCTAGGTACATACTAAATTGTATAAACATTTATTTGTTTGTAAATATAGCATCAATGGGTCTTTTTTTTCAAAAATAGTATATAATGCAGTACTTCAAAACATAAATAACTATAATACAATAAACTATTTACCTAACATATTTATTTAGCCTACATACCTGGCAGCTTTCTAACCTGTGCAGTCCACACACAATACACGCTTCTCCACTTTCCCTGAGCATTTACCGCACACTGCCCTTCCACAACCGCCGCAGACATCCAAAGTTTTGTTGTCGTTGCATTTTGCAACCTGGCACTGTTTCCTCTTGCGTGTGGGTGCAGCAGCTGCAGCACTGTCAGAAGGGGCATCTGATCCATATGTGCTTGCCGAAGCTCCAGGGCTAACTGCAAGATGAAGTCCCTCCTGTTGCAGTTTTCCCCGGCACATTCCTTGTACAAAACATACGCATTGATGGCTGTCAGGTCCAAAAATCTTATAAAATACATCCACAGGCCACAGACGAGATCCACCTTTGACTGAATCCTGTCGTGCCGTATGGTCCAGCACATCCACACTGAACTTTGTGGCATTGTAGTATTCCACTGTCACACACAGAGGTAAAAATTTCCCTCAATTCTTTCCCCCTAGCTATTTGTTACTGGGGTTTTGAATGGTAACATAAGAACATAAGAAGAACATAAGAACATAAGAAAGTTTACAAACGAGAGGAGGCCATTCTGCCCATCTTGCTCGTTTGGGTATTAGTAGCTTATTGATCCCAGCAGCTCATGAAGCAGCTTCTTGAAGGATCCCAGGGTGTCAGCTTCAAAAGCATTACTGGGGAGCTGGTTCCACACCCTCACAATTCTCTTTGTAAAAAAGTGCCTCCTATTTTCTGTTCTGAATGCCCCTTTATCTAATCTCCATTTGTGACCCATGGTCCTTGTATCTTTTTTCAGGTCAAAAAAGTCCCCTGGGTCGACATTGTCTATACCTTTTAGGATTTTGAATCCTTCAATCAGATCACCGCATAGTCTTCTTTGTTCAAGAAAGAATAGATTCAATTCTTTTAGCCTGTCTGCATACGACATGCCTTTTAAACCCGGGATAATTCTGGTCGCTCTTCTTTGTACTCTTTCTAGAGCAGCAATATCCTTTTTGTAACGAGGTGACCAGAACTGAACACAATATTCTACATTTCTATTTCAAGTAACCAGGGTTATGATAATAACCTAATGTTAGTAGTCTTTCGCAATATAAAATTAAATTGTGATGTGAGGACAGGCCTGATTTACTAATGAGTGGCTTAGTGTTAAATAATCTTCAAGGATAAAAAATGTTTTGTTTATTATTTTAAAGGTGGTATAAAGGCTCAGGACATTTTTCTGGCTCGGAAAAGATCAATAATAACACTGAGTACCGACTCTTTGGGCAGAGAAAAAGAAAGTTAAGGCATATGTTCTCTGTTTTATTACCAAACATGTTTTCATAAAACAAATTGACCAGCACTGAAGAGCTGACGTTGGCACCTCTGTGTAAGGTGCTGAAAACACTTGGAGAATAACAATACTGTGTCAGTGTTTCATTATATTTGCCATGGTCAAAACATTAGGGTCTGAGAATCCACTGAAAACACCACCCCAGTTCTGTATGCAGGGCCAAACCTTTGTAAAAGTAAAAGCAATCTGCTATTGTTACAAGACTAGCAAGAAACTACTAAGGTTCATGTAAGAGCTCTTTAATTATTGAAAGCTTTGTTTTCTTTGTAGTGAATAAACTAGTGTAAACTGAGCACTGTGCTGTAAATATGTTCTAAAGTGTGTTAGCACATTACACAAGCTCATTCAGAGTACCAGTAAGAGTGTATGGAATGCAAGTCTGCTTCTCTCTTGCTTACCTTGATAAATTCAGTAGGAAATGCTTTAAATTCCTTGTTTCTTAATTTGCATTCCAGTGTTCAAGTCAACATAATAAGTGTATGTGTTAACATGGGACATTTATCTTGGAGTAACTAGTTTTAATAAAATATGTGTGGCTGTGGTGATGGGAAGTAACTCAGTACATCAAAATCAAATACATTACTAAGAAGTAGGGTGAAATGTTTACAGATTAGTCACTGACTTAACAATCATATCTGTTTTTGTATCTAGAGTGCAGTGTTCTCTGCATACTAATATTGTGTATTTAATTTCTCATATGAGCAATGGTGCCAATGCTAAACATCTGATGATACATTAGTTCAAGACTCTGCAACTTGCTTCCATATAATTGCTGTTTCCACAAAAAACAGTTGGTGGTTTGCCATCCCTTTTAAGCAAAAGGAAAACTGAAGTTTCAAAATTTTAATGTTTATCACGTATGCACAATTAATGCTATGTCCATGTTAACCTCTTTCAATAGCAACCAAATGTTTTGTTCTGGTTTGTCAGGAAACAAATAATATTGGCAGATGTTAAAACATCACTGTATCCTCTTGTCTGCCAACATTATGAAGAAGGGCAATTTGGTATTTTATTGAGGTTTTTATGAATATTTAAATGCTATTTTTTGGGACAAAATGTTACTTGTCTAAAAGACTACTGAAGTACACAGGACAAATTGCAAGGTCATCAATACTTTGTAAAGTGCTTATCAGCACAGGTTATTAGTTACCAAGTCATTTTGAGTTTAGACTTCATTCCCACATCCAAAGATCCTCTTTGTTTTTAATTACACAGTTATGAGTGTAAATACTTAATATGGTATTGTTGTGTTGGGCAATCCCTAGCTATATGTCCAGGTGAGTTGTGTTTTTGTTTTTACGCTTTTGGCGGATTTAGGAAATGGGGTGTGACTGATGGTACAAAAGGGGATGTGGCTAGGTGATCTGTTTCTTTGTAATGGTTAAGAGAGAACCGCTGAAGGATGAGTGTAAAATAACCATATATATATAGTGATGCACAATGAAAACGCAACAGTCTAAGTTTTACATCAATAGCTCATTGGGCACATACATAATGTTATTTGCATTTTAAATAGTGAGATAGGTTTGTTGATTGTTTGAGTACTAGTGTTCCTTGGGATAACAAAATACTGAGCTCAAGTCATGTGATTTCATAAAAATGCCAAGTGCTCAGTGTTTGTTATTTGAGTTGAGTTAAAATTGCCAAAATGAGTTAAGAATCTGAATGAATAGCCATTCGAAAAGATATGATTTTAATTAATGCAACAGTGAATTAAAATCATATAGATTTTAAAGAACAGTGAAAGATACGACCGTGCCCCACCTGAGTAATGAAGATCGACTGGTTGCTATTGGCATGATTTGAAGGCGGCCTGTCTGAGAGAAGTTGCCTGGAGAATGAATTGTTCTGCTTCAACTTCAACAATCAGCAGACTAGTCCAGAGAAACCAGGAAACCGGCTCTATGAGGGACAGGCCACGTCCTGGAAGGCAGAGGGTCACCACACCGACCCAAGACCGTTATGCTGACTGTTGCATTGTTAAAGCCAACCGGTGGGGTAACCGCGACCAGCCAACCTTTCGCCAGCTGGCTGCAGCACTACAGGAAGAGCGACGGAACATCCCACAGCAATCTATCCAGAGGCGTAAACGCTGCCAGGATTGTGTTAATGCTTGGAGGTCATACCCGATACTAACTTTGTAATATTTTCATTTTGACAGGGTGTCACATTTTATACTGACACAATTTATCATGATTCTTTGATCTGTATGTTTGTTCACATTTTCTGTGATTTTGTTTGACATCTCTGTTTAAAATATTTGATTAAATCCATTAGACCTGAGTTGCGTTTCTTTTGTGCATTGTGCGTAGTAGAAAATACAAGGTAAAAACAGGTACGCTGACGCGTTTCGACATGTTGTCATCAGAGCGTTTTGACAGCAGGACTCATTAGATCTATTAAATGCACCCGGTACTCATTGTCTTTTAACACCATTATACAATTACTAGAAATAGTAATCTAGCAATCAATGCATTCAATTCACATTCCAGATACAGTACTTAACAATCTGCTATATATTGTCGTGGCAGCGTATCTGGTTGGCAGCAGGAGGAAATGGAAACAGCACAGGATGCAGTTTAGAGCAGTGAAAACTGCTATTTTTATTGAAGCGTTGGAACAGCAGTTAAATGCCTAGACACAAAACGCACTTCTACTCACAGCAAAACACTAACACTCCCACACAGCTGTGCAGGGCTCTCTATCTGGGGCTATGGCAACACTGGGCTACCTCTCTGGGCCTCTGGTGGCACGGGGCTCTCTCTCTGGAGCTCTGGTGGTGGGGGGCTCTCTCTCTGGGGCTCTGACGACGCTGGGCTCTCTCTCTGGGACTTTGGCGGTGCAGGGCTCTCTCTCTGGGGCTCTGTCGGCACAAGATACTCTCTCTGGTAGCACAGGACAGTCTCTTCCGGGTGGCAGGAGGTACTCTCGCTCTCGTAGCGCAGGACAGTCTCTCACTGGCGGCGGCGCAGCGTTCTCTCACTGGCTGCTGGGCACTTTCTCTCGGGCGGCGTGGGACACTTTCTCTTGGGCGATGCAGGACACTCTCTCTCAGACGGAAGTTGTGGAGCGGTCTCTCCAGCAGCGACTCGACAACCACCTGGATGACCTCATCCCACTCCCTCTCTGAGTGCCATAGCTTCTCCTGGCACCACACCCCCAGCTGTGCTCTCTCCCACTCATCCGGTGCGGGGCTCTCTGATTCGAAGGGTGGTAGAAAGACAAATAGGAAAGAAAGAGTCGCCGAATTTAAAGGTGTATCTCCCTGCCTGCGCTTTTGGTCTCCATTTTGTCATGTATGTGTTTTTAAACTAGTATTTAAAAAGGCATTGGGGTTTTAGAGGAGTGCTGGAGATGGGCTGTATTGGTTTTATTGCTGTTTTTTTTGTGAGCTCCTTCTCCGTGCAGATATTGAGTCGCACTGCCCTTTAGTTTTAAATTATAATTCTGTGTTTAGTTATTGTTTTAATTAACGGGCAGTGCAATTCGCTTGCCGTGACTGTGTATTCTAGATCTGCCCTTTTTGTTAAGTATAGTTTACCACCTATATTTAATAAAACGATGTTTATTGCCCGACATAGTAGTGTTGTCTAGTTTATATTTTCCTTCTGGTATTCTCCTGGGTGCTACATATGGTCAGCAGCAATCTGCCACATTAAATTAAAGTGATTTAAAAAAAAAAAAATATATAATAATTGATTCAGAATAATGCAATTGACATATTCAAATTCTATCATGATTTAATATTATTTCATCAACAGTATACCACAAATACATACAATAGAAACTATCATCTCGTGAGGTTAAAAGTAAAAAAAATAAAATAAACAAAACAAAAAAAACAAAACAAACAAAAAAAAAATGGTGGACATAATATAGGTATATATGATATCATATATTGTGCAGTAAGGCCCGACAGGCCGTCTGTATACGTTGAATATACAGACTTCTCTGGGGTTGGAGGCACTCAACATTGTCTTGTGCCTCACAATGCCCCGAGGCTTCTGTATATTGGACGTATACAGATAGCCTGTCGGGCCGTACTGCATAACATATGATATCATATATACCTATACAGATACCTTAACATGAAAAATGTGTAACACTTTAACATTAAATTTTAATACCCATGCGATCCAGGCAGCGATTGGTTACACCGGGGTGCCGGGCTGATTGCGAGGAGGAGTTGGGCAGTACAAAGGGAACGCAGCTACATGAGTACAGCCCCTTGCGCTGAAAATGTAATTGATGGCCATAGCTTTGTTTGTTGTTTTGTATTATGTGTTTGTTGTTGTTGTTGTTGTTGTTGAAGGATTAAGGAGGCAGGGGTTGCAGCTCCAGAGCCATTCCACTCCACTGAGTACTTCACAGCACCAGCACTCACCACAGTCCTGACCTTTCAAGAGCACTCTTTCATGCACGGGACGTGAATTGTGGATTGTAGTAATTGTTTCATTTTTGGGTTTGCAAGCCCACTGTGTACACCCCGATACCATCGTTGGTAGAGGGGCACCCCTTTTTGTTATTCATTAAAATAAATCGCAGACGTTTTGGGGAGAAATACTGTTTGACATTGTCTTTGTTTCCACACCACATGCACCTGATGACACCTTGGTAGACAAATTTAAATGATCTCAGTGGCAGTTTATAGATCCTGTTTATATCAATTGATTTGACCCCACTGTATCCAAAACCTAAATATTTCAGTGTTTTGCATTTATTGTAGTCCCGATTAAGTCTGCCAAAGTGCTTTCACTTTAAAATTGTTATCAGAACGTTTTGCAACAAAGCTATATAAAAAAGGAACTGTTAAGCTTTTCACAATACAATTCCAGTTCCTTTTATGGCTTGTTTCAGACTGAAAACTACTGTAACCAATACACTTTATAGCTGTGAAAGTATTATATCTTCTACCTTTTTGTATTTTTTTAATCTCTTATTTATTGTTTGTAATGGATTTGGTGCTTGTAAAGCATGGCAGATTGAGAGTGCTAGAGGGTGAAGGCTTTATTTATCCACAGCAGATATGGAACAGGCAGTCACAGTCAGAGCTGCACCTCACTTTGCTGTATCTGCCGTACGCCTTGGGTCAAGAGCTCAGCATGCGAAACCGCTTTTTAGCCAAACAACACTGTGGACAACAGTTCATATTAACAGACACTTGTATACAAGATGATTTACATGGAACCGTACTGTACATTTTTTTCAACAACAGAAAAAAAAATTTTAAAAATGGTTCCACAAATGATCATAATTATCGATTGACCCTTCTTATGAAAGTGGGATGTGGTAAAAATGACCCCAAATGGTAAGCTTGGATATCTGCATTAATAAAAGCACCAAACCCACACAAAATGTATTCAGTATGTGTATTTGAGGAAGGTTTACTGTTGATAATGTAGAAAGAGGGGTGCTAAAATCGCAGTTGTTGATTATGTACAGTGTATAACAATACAGAATTTACATCGAGCCATTATCCATGTTCCTGTTTAAACGACACCTGTTATCTTTTTAATTATTTAATTACTTCTCTTCCATCTGTTGCAGAGATTATTAACATAATCAGCAATGAAACAGTATCGCTAATTTAAGTTGATAACATGTTGACAGGGAAAACTCTTGTTTTATGATTTAAAGGTCTCTTTGTAGATAAGAATCACAGAAGTACAACGTTGTAACCTTATGCATCCCTAGATGTGTGGTATCCAGTTATGTTGAAAGACCATAACAATGTCATTTTGTGCCTTTTGCTATTTAATTTCCTATTTCAGGATATAGATCTATATTGTATAAGACTGCCATTTTTAAGATATGTTGCCTTGTGACCGTATAACATTGCAAGTATCCAGTTGTCGGTGGTGTGTGATGAACAGTACATAGTTACAAGAACACGTCTATTTTACATAGGTGTTATGTCCTTTTTGCTTTCATGATGCCTAAATGTAAATTAGCTTACAAAAAAAGAAAGTCTGGAAAAAAGAAAGAGATGATGCAGTGACAAAATTAATATCACCAGCACAGAGGAGAGGGGGGCTAAATAGAACCAACAGTGCAGTGTGCTGTAGCGGACAGTGCAGTCAAATGAGGATATGGCTGGATACTGAAATGCACAGTTTGAAATAATTTGAGAAACTTGCAAGTTAATATTGTTCTCTTGGTCAGAGGTAGACAAATGCAGCTTTGTGAAGCTGGGTCGTTAAAATTCCTTTGCATAATCATGAACTGGGATCTCTGCACAGGCAATTCTGGCAGACTTTGATGAGAAACAGGCACAGGTGAGTCTCCCCCCCCCCCCCCAAAAAAAAGCGGAGAGGGGGGAAGCCAGTCAATCACCTTCGACAGGACAAAGGAACTTTGGTTGAACTGTCAATCATGGGCTGTGGCTGAAGAGGGCCCTGCTCTCTGCTCTGCGAGAGACTGAACCAGGAAACAGGGCACTGCATTGATCCGAAAGCTGGTCATTTATTTCGCTGCTTGAAACCAACCACGAAACGAACTGAAGAGCCAGCAGCTGTGCCTCTGGAAGGTCCCATAGCCCTGGAAGGTCCCGTAGCCCTGGAAGGTCCCGTAGCCCGTACAAAAGAATTGCAAGAACAACTGTGAGTTACGTCTGATCAACGGAACTATTTCCAGTTGGAAACCTTCCAACAAGTCAAAGATGATGTTGCCTATGATGAAGACTATTGGAAATCAACAGCTGCCTCCCTTTGAAAATAACTATTGTTTTGCTGAGAGCCAATGCAATACAATGCCTACTTCAAGGACAACCGTCTTCTTTCTTTCGGTGGAACTTCAGATAGAGAGAGAGATAGGAGAAACTGCAGTGTTCTCATCACCCTAAGAAGAATGACTTCTGTGTTGAAAATCGATTTTCAACACATGTCAAATATAAAACACTTTATGACTCAAGAAATTAACTGTAGCTATTGTTATCAAGTTAGGGGATAAATTGTTCTAGGAATAGAATATAACTTCCTGTTTTGGCGTGTGCAAGAAATGTATTTTGTTTCCTAATTGCCTAATAAATGCAGAAAATTTGATCATTGCCCCATTTCTGAGTTAATTTGAATATAGAATCAATTGAAGTTGATAACATTTTATCAGTTTGGTAGATCACATCTAAACTAAATTAACATGGTAAAACTAATTTGATAAATTAGTTACTGGAATGTTGGATTCTGTTCTGAATCGGAAGTTGAATTAATTCTTGTGCATTTTTATATGAAATATGATTGATTAAAATGAGAAACAAGTATTGAAAATACTAATGCAAAGTAGACCACTTTGTGTGACTAACCATAATTAATATTAGTATCTTAGCCATGTATGCTAATAATGTTACGGTCATTGTAATTGTTTGACTAAGGAATCAATGATCTGTATACTATTCATGGATATCTATTTTACACTGTTGTCTTGTAAATTCGGAACACAGTAATAGTGAGTTTTTCTTTCCTCTGCATTACAGCTTTCAATAGTAAGTGTGTGTCACAAAGACGGCCAGAGTGGGTGGCGTCAGACCAGAAAGGAATACACACACAGACAGAGACGGTGGTGATGATGAGCTGAGTGCAATGGCTGCACTCAGCGTTTATTAACAAATAAAAGGTTTGAAAACAGCACAAAAACAGGACACGGCACTTGCGCCAAAATAAACAGACATACAAAACAACTAAACACTAAACAGACGGTGCAGGACAGACGAACAAACACGGTGAGTACAAACAAAACACTTATTATATTTACGCTTACGATTTTACTCCTTCTCTCTCACCCGTTCTCCACTCTCTGAACACCTAACCCCGACTGCAAGAAATGTGCGTCTATATATAATTAATTATTCACTTGAATCCCAGCACGTGAATTAATTCTGTGCAACCCCGTGCTCACATATTACATTTAATCAGCACGTGAAGTGATTTGTGCTCTCCTCGTGCCTAAATACAAATCTACCTTTTTAAATACACGTGAAACACAGACCCGTTTATATCCCGTGTACCAATGACTATACACCAACATTAACACACGCAACATACAACACATAACACACAAATGCACACAGGGGCGGGGCGCATTGCCACAGTGTGCTATTTCTTTTTAAACACATATTTCATTCAGTAGCTTACCGTTTAACAACTGTAAACTGTTACAAATGCAACTAGTACAGTAATTTTGAAGCTCACAGTTATAACCGTGCATTTTCCACTATAGATATATCATCCATAACTAGTAAACACTCAATAGTGCTGAATTAAGAAGTACTAAAAAAAACTATAATTCAATGGCAAACGCTTTAACCAGAAGTTCTTTTCAACGTCTTCAAAAAATTCTAGTTGAAATGTTTGCCAAAAATTGCCAACTTCGGACATTCACTATGGAGGGGCTGGCAAGTGTAGATACAGCTTTAAACTTTTAGTTTGTTAATAGTATTTTGGCAATGGGTTGAGTGGTTAAGATATATTTTATTCCCTAAACCTAATATGTGGCAAGGTAAAGTATGGCTGAACATCAATCTTTAAAATAAATATGGGTGTGGGGGTGTAATTGCAAAAAACTACATAAATGAAGCATTAGGATTGAACTCATTGTCACAATAGCAAGAAAATGTGACGTTAGGGTTTTTAACCTCAACTCGCCATTCTCATCCCTGGCACCCCCCACACAAGCAGCCAAATAAACCAGACAACACAAGCAACCGCAGACATAGAACATGCAACTCTTTCCAGATGACACAAGAGACATCCATCATCATGGTTTACCCGTGTTGTAGTAATGGATATACAGTGCCTATAGAAAGTCTACACCCCCTTTTAAAATTGTCACCTTTTGTTGCCTTATAGCCTGGAATTAAAATGCATTAAAATATTTTTTTTTTCATTTATCTACACATCCTACCGAACAACTTCCAAGTGAAAAAAATATTCTAGAAATTTGTAGAAAATTAATAAAAAAATAAAAACTGAAATAGCTTGGTTGGATAAGTGTCCACCCCCTTTTAATAGCAGTTCTAAATTAGCTCAGGTGTAACCAATCACCTTCAAAATCACACACCAAGTTAAGTGGCCTCCACTTGTGTTAAATTGTAGTGCTTCACATGATTTCAGGATAAATTCAGTTCCTGTAGGTTCTCTCTGCTGTGTAGTGCATTTCAAAGCAAAGAGTCAACCATGAGCACCGTGGCGCTTTCAAAAGAACTCCGGGACGAAGTTGTTGAAAGGCAAAGATCATGGGATGGGTAAAAAAAAAATCTCAAAGGCCTTGAATATCCCTTGGAGCACGGTCAAGACAATTATTAAGAAGTGGAAGGTGTATGGCACCACCAAGACCCTGCCTAGATCAGGCCGTCCCTCCAAACTGGATGACCGAGTAAGAAGGAGACTGATCAGAGAGGCTACCAAGAGGCCAATGGCAACTTTGCAAGAGCTACAGGCTTTTATGGCCAAGACTGGTCAAAGTGTGCATGTGACAACAATATCCCAAGCACTCCACAAATCTGGCCTGTATGTAAGTGGGTGGCAAGAAGGAAGCCATTACTCAAGAAAGCCCACCTTCAATCCCATTTGAAGTATGCAAAAAAAACATTCAGGAGATTCTGTAAAGTAAAGTTTTGTGGTCTGATGAAACTAAAATTGAACTTTTTGGCCGAAATGCAAACCAAAATTGTTTGGCGCAAACAAAACACAGCACATCACCCAAAGAACACCATCCCTACTGTGAAGCATGGTGGTGGCAGCATCATGTTATGGGGATGTTTCTCATCGGCAGGGACTGGGACACTTGTCAGGATAGAAGGGAAAATGAATGGAGCAAAGTACAGAGAAGTCCTTGAGGAAAACCTGCTGCCCTCTGTAAGAAAGCTGAAACTGGGACGAAAGTTCACCTTTCAGAATGACGACGACCCAAATCACACAGCCAAAGCTACACTAGAGTGGCTAAGTAACAATAAGGTAAATGTCCTTGAGTGGCCCAGTCAGAGCCCGGACCTAAATCCAATTGAAAATTTGTGGCATGACTTGAAGATTGCTGTCCATCAATGCTCCCCAAGGAACTTGACAGAGCCTGAACAGTTTTGTAAAGAATGGTAAAATATTGCCAAATCTAGATGTGCAAATTTGGTAGAGATCTATCCTAACAGACTCACAGCTGTAATTGCTGCCAAAGGTGCTTCCACCAAATATTAACTCAGGTGGGTGGAGACTTATCCAATTATGATCTTTCAGAATGTATTTTTAATATATAATTTTTTTCTCAATAAAAACTTTTTTCCCCTTAACAGTGTGGAGTATCCTCATTTAATGCATTAAACTCTGAGGCACTGTAACAGGGCGAGCAGCCCTGTACATTGTTTGTTTATTTTTAGATCGGGGTCTCCCCCTCTGCCCCTGTGCAGAGTATTGTTTTTGTTTATTATGATTTATTGTATTATTGTATTTATGTCGGCGAGCGCCGTATGTTTTATTGTATTGTATTTATGACGGCGTAGCGCCGTGTTATTGTTTTGTTTATTTTTAAAACGTGTCCTGGCAGAGGCGAGATCAGTGCTCGTCCTCTGCCAGGAGTAATAATTAAAACTCGTGCAGAAGGTGGCCATCTCCCGAATTAATTAGGTGATTTAATTTGTTGCTAATCGGGAGATGGTCACCTGTTATAAAAAGCCTGCAGATCTCCAACTCGGGGTGGGTGTTTTAGGTGGAGTGTTTAAGAGGATACGCGAGAGCGAGAGGAGATACATTTATTTAAAACGTACGGATCAGTGAAGGCAGTTGCTCAGCCTGACCGTATTTATTTTGTGTTTGAGATTTATTTTTGTTTACTTGTTTTATTTCTGCTCTGCGAGCAAGTGTTTATTTTTGTTTAAATATTTATTTTTGTTTGCTTTAAATAAACCGGCGCCCGCGCCACTGCACAATACCTTTTTGTTGTTGTGGTCCCTTCCTCTGCCGTGACGTCAGACCCTCAGCCATTCCTGTCACACGTGGTGTCCTGCGTGGGATTGCAGCGCCTCCAGGACACAGGCAGAACAGGGTACTGCAGGTTTTTTCGTTTTTTTTCGTTTTTGTGTGTGGAGAAAAGGAGAGTGAACAGGAGGATGGGAGGAAGGAAGATGGGAGGAAGAAGGAGGATGAGGAGACAGCAGCCGCTGCAGCAACAACAGCAGGCACAGGAGGAGATGAGCTGGGAAGCCCTCCTCCATAGCATAAGCCAGCTGAGTTGTTGCTGCATCTGTGGGGAGCGGGGGCATTTCCCAGTTAATTGCCCCCTCCCTGAAGACTGGGATTACAGCTGCTGGAGGGGAGACAAGAGGGAGGAGTTGGTGCGTCCTGCGCCTGAGTGGGAGGAGCCCGAACGTCCTGACCTGCAATGGGAGGAGCCCGAATGTCCTGCGCCTGAGTGGGAGGAGCCCGAACGTCCTGCGCCTAAAAGGGAGGAGCCCGAACGTCCTGCGCCTAAAAGGGAGGAGCCCGAACGTCCTGCGCCTAAAAGGGAGGAGTCGGTGCGTCCACAGCCCAAGAGGGGGGAGTCGGTGCGTCCACGGCCCAAGAGGGGGGAGTCGGTGCGTCCACGGCCCAAGAAGGGGAAGGCCGAAGGTCCACAGCCCAGGTACCTGCCAGCAGAGGGAGAGTTCCTGCTGGTGCCACCTCCACCGCCCTGGGAGGACGACGTGTCTCTCCCACCTCCGCCAGCAGAGGGAGAGTACCTACTGGTGCCACCTCCGTCTCCATGGGAGGACTGTGAGTCGCTCCCACCTCCGCCAGCAGAGGGAGCATACCTGCTGGTTCCACCTCCACCGCCGTGGGAGGACGACATGTCGCTCCCACCACCACCAGCAGAGGGAGAATACCTTGGCCGCCTGAAGGGGAGGAAGCCCTGCCGCCTTGGCCGCCTGAAGGGGAGGAAGCCCTGCCGCCTTGGCCGCCTGAAGGGGAGGAAGCCCTGCCGCCTTGGCCGCCTGAAGGGGAGGAAGCCCTGCCGCCTTGGCCGCCTGAAGGGGAGGAAGCCCTGCCGCCTTGGCCGCCTGAAGGGGAGGAAGCCCTGCCGCCTTGGCCGCCTGAAGGGGAGGAAGCCCTGCCGCCTTGGCCGCCTGAAGGGGAGGAAGCCTTGCCGCCTTGGCCGCCTGAAGGGGAGGAAGCCCTGCCGCCTTGGCCGCCTGAAGGGGAGGAAGCCCTGCCGCCTTGGCCGCCTGAAGGGGAGGAAGCCCTGCCGCCTTGGCCGCCTGAAGGGGAGGAAGCCCTGCCGCCTTGGCCGCCTGAAGGGGAGGAAGCCCTGCCGCCTTGGCCGCCTGAAGGGGAGGAAGCCCTGCCGCCTTGGCCGCCTGAAGGGGAGGAAGCCCTGCCGCCTTCGCAGCCTGAAGGGGAGGAAGCCCTGCCGCCTGAAGGGGAGGAGCCCCTGCCGCCTTGGCCGCCTGAAGGGGAGGAAGCCCTGCCGCCTTGGCCGCCTGAAGGGGAGGAAGCCCTGCCGCCTTTACCGTCAGAAGGGGAGAAGCCTTGGCCGCCAGAAGAGGAGGAGCCCCTGCCACCTTTACCGTCAGGAGGAGAGGAGCAGGAGCTACCTCTACCTCCACCACCACCACCATTGGGAGAAGTGGAGCTCCTGCTGCCGCCTTCATGGCCAGGGGCTCCCCTCCCGCCGTCGGCATCGCCTAGGGTCGCCTGTGTCTCCCTTGCATCTCCTAGGGTTGCTGCCAGTCCTGCGTCGCCTCCCGAGGGTCCGCTGCCGTCGCCTCCCGAGGGTCCGCTGCCGTCGCCTCCCGAAGGTCCGCTGCCGCTGCCGTCGCCTCCCGAGGGTCCGCTGCCGTCGCCTGGGGTCGCCAGGGATCCTGCTTCACCTGGGGTCCCTACACTGTGGTCGGAGCCCCACGGAGGGGAGCTGCCGGCCATCAAGAAAGGGGGGGAGGTCAGGAGACCAGCTCCCCCAGCCGCACTTTCGCGGCCAGAGGTCATGTGGTCGGAGCCCCACGGAGGGGAGCTGCCAGCCATCAAGAAAGGGGGGGAGGTCAGGAGACCAGCTCCCCCAGCCACACTTTCGCGGCAGGAGTTTGGGTGGTCAGAGCCCCACGGAGGGGAACTGCTGGCCATGAAGAGGAGGGGGAAGGTCAGGAGACCAGATCCCCCAGCCGCACTTTCGCGGCAGGAGAGAGTGTGGAGGGGGCCCCGGAAGAGGGAGCTGCCGGCCACGAAAAATTGGGGGGTGCCGGAGATTCCACCATGGCCACCCCCCGGAAACAACTTGCTTCCCCCTCTTCCGGGACATTGAGACTGAGGGGGGAGGTGGCCGTTGGGGCCATGTGTGCTTCGCACAAGGGGGGGGATATGTAACAGGGCGAGCAGCCCTGTACATTGTTTGTTTATTTTTAGATCGGGGTCTCCCCCTCCGCCCCTGTGCAGAGTATTGTTTTTGTTTATTATGATTTATTGTATTATTGTATTTATGACGGCGTAGCGCCGTGTTATTGTTTTGTTTATTTTTAAAACGTGTCCTGGCAGAGGCGAGATCGGTGCTCGTCCTCTGCCAGGAGTAATAATTAAAACTCGTGCAGAAGGTGGCCATCTCCCGAATTAATTAGGTGATTTAATTTGTTGCTAATCGGGAGATGGTCACCTGTTATAAAAAGCCTGCAGATCTCCAACTCGGGGTGGGTGTTTTAGGTGGAGTGTTTAAGAGGATACGCGAGAGCGAGAGGAGATACATTTATTTAAAACGTACGGATCAGTGAAGGCAGTTGCTCAGCCTGACCGTATTTATTTTGTGTTTGAGATTTATTTTTGTTTACTTGTTTTATTTCTGCTCTGCGAGCAAGTGTTTATTTTTGTTTAAATATTTATTTTTGTTTGCTTTAAATAAACCGGCGCCCGCGCCACTGCACAATACCTTTTTGTTGTTGTGGTCCCTTCCTCTGCCGTGACGTCAGACCCTCAGCCATTCCTGTCACAGGCACTGACACAACAAAATGTGAAAAGAGGGGGTGTAGACTTTCTATATGCACTGTACATGTACACTTCAACAAATACACACCCACTTCAATCTGTGTTCAATCCTAACGCTGCATTAACGTAGTTTTTTGCAATGAAGTTCCTTGCTTTTTGAGGGGACTGTTTTTAATTTATTATAAATTACATCACTTCTGTGGAGGTGTTCCATACATGACTACTGCATTTTACCACATTTTATTAGACATGTTAATGCAAAGAGTGCAAACTCAGTAATTCTAGCAAAATAGTAAAACAATGTTGATTGTTTGTATTGTCACGTGTGACCCTAAAACCTTCTCTTGTACAAGATGCGAATACCTTTTTTGAGTGAAAGCTGTATGTAGCAGAGATGCATGGCTCTTTGATAGAAACAGCTCAATTTATTTGAAGTTTTCCCACTGATGATGGGAATGAGAATGTAAAGATGGGAGCCCAGCTAACAAGATTGAAGTTTTTTGTGGGTATCAGGCTTTTAAAGACTGTCACCCACACCTGTGGTGGCTTTGACAGACTCACTGAGAGCAGAAACTGACCCAGGACTGACCCCGCTACTGGAAACATTTGTGAAACTGCAACAGTGTTACAATATTGTAATAACTGTACTGTGTTTTTGTGACGGAAATAGTTGTAAAGTTCTGGTTCTAAATCTCCCTCCCGACCTGTGAGGGCGCTAAGTAGCGAAAGGGAAAGGCCTTGGACGGGTTGGCCTGACAGTTCATTTCTTGGGTCGGAAAGTGAGTCAGCCTGGAAAAAGTCAAGGCTCCGTTGCAGGAACGTATTGACCCGGAAGGTAAACAAGGTAGCAGCTGCAGGCAATAGTCAGCTGTAATTGTTTACCAAGGGGTCATGCATGATTGCATAAAAGGGGCTGGAGAATTGTAAATCTTTTCCTTCGTTTGGTTTATATTGAGAGACTGGAAGGACGGTGTGAGACGCAGAGAAAGCGTACGGTAAAATATTTGTGAGTGTTTTGTTTGTTTGTTTGTTCGTGTCTGTTTAGTAACTGTCTGTGTTTTTGTTATATAGCACTAGACAGCTAAACACGAATCCGGAGCTGTCGCCAAGGGCCAGCACAAAACCGGATCACTGCACTAGTCACAATTAACATTGTTATCAGCACTAGTTCACAAGTATAGCACGTATTACATTGTACTTCACCACCAGCACTGAGAGCACTCACTTTGGACTTGTGATCGTGTGTGTGTCTAATTGTTAGTACTGTGCTTATTATTTCGGGACTGCAACCTTTTTGATTACTGTGCAATACATAATTGCCAGTTCATTATTATTTGCTGGCTGATCATCAGGCCATTGGATTAATAATCATTAAATTAACCATTTCACCCGTACTTTGTTGTCTGTTTGGATTACTGCATCCGCAACACACCTGCTATACACCTGCTACTAATTACCACTTTGCCACAGTTTTAAAGAATATAAAGCCAGCAGAAATACAAAATGAATTATTAAAAAAAAACGTTATAATGTACTCTGCATGAGAATATTGTAGGATTCTACATTCCTGCTTATTCTAGTATGACAGTAGAAATTATTTTTATAGAAATCATTATAAGTCTGAGTAAAAAAGGAGCTGAGTTGGGGTCGTGCTGACCAGTAATGCCTGTGAAATTAGCTAAACTCTCATTAACTGAGAGCTACCGGTGCCAAAAGGCTTATAGCCTTGAGAGAAAATTAGAAAAATTGTATACAGTGTAAGGTCTTATCAGGAAGGTAGTGACTTTAATTGGGATGATGTTTGTGAGCCAAAAACACAGAGCCTTTTTTAAGTATTGCAAAAGAAAAAGCAACCCTTTTGACATGATTATATTTGAAACTAAAAAAGCCACAGTGGTGCATTTATTTAAGTTTTGCTGTGATAGAAAACAGAATGATTTATTACAGGGAAACTTAAGTTTAAAAGTGAAACAATGTAATACAAAGCTGTAACCTAGTTTATTAACTTGGGCACATGCATAAGGATACAAGCTTTTTGTCAAGTAAATTTACTGCAGAGTACCCCTCAACTCTGCTTGCCTGAGTGAAGCAATATTGGGCCATTTAAAGCTGGTTTGGTGGCCAGTTGCATTTCTCATTCAGACCCTATGTATAAACTATTATACTAACAAAAGTTATTGCATGAGCGAGGCAACTGGACACTAACAGAAAAAAATAACTCTAGTTTAGAAACAGGTTTCAAACTAAACACATAGCCTTTATAAAAGTAACAAACTCTATGAAAAGAGCCAATATTTGTAAGTAAAAGTTGAAATAAAATAACTAATATAAGTATTTTACTTGTGTAAAACTTTACTGTAATAAAGATAGAAGTCTTGTCAGGGAAACTGAAAAGGCAGAAAACAAACATTTAGTTTAATTGGATCAAGAATGGGTTCACAGTCAAGTCTCTTATTTAGAAAAAAGAAGTGAGCTTGATCGGAAAATAAGTCTGAAGTGAGATTCCTGGTGTCTGAAGTGAGATTCCTGGTGTCTGAAGTGAGATTCCTGGTGTCTGAAGTGAGATTCCTGGTGTCTGAAGTGAGATTCCTGGTTCGTGCACTGGACTTGCAATTTATCCAGACAACTTTTAATAATCAAGAAAAACACACAGACTCATTTAATTTGAAGTTTTAAAGAATCAGAGCAGTAATAGAGCTCCTTCTGTTTATTAAATGCTTAAAAATGGATTGAGTGTTTACAGGCCACAACAAATCCCAAGCAATAGGCAATCTGAGCGATCCAGTGCCTTTACAGGTTTAATAGCATTAATACTTCAATACAGTAATACAAATATGGTTATCATATGCTTAGCCCTTAGGCTAGCCATGCAACAAGCTAAAGCGACCACAGTTAAATCCTAAAACATTCAATATATCACTCTCCAAAGCTATAACATAATTCCTATACCTTATAGCAATGCATCAATATAAACGAGATATAAATTCAAATATATGCTTACTTTCCAGTATATGGAAGTGTAGTGTAGAATATATGCAAAAATAAGAACTGTCTTCAAAAGGCAGAAACCTCTGAATACAACCAAACAGCAATCAGCTTTCAGAGATCTTCAGAGCATGGATCACGCCAGCTTGTAATACCAAGTTGGGTGATACTTGACTGGGGTTTTACCTCAGCTTTTATAGAGTTTTTTTCTCCATTTAATACATTTAAGTCAACATTTAAGTTAACCCAATTAAGTCTAATTATTTGCTCTGTTTTGACATCTGTTATCTTTGTGTGAATAATACATTTCAAAAAGTACCGATGACCCTCTTTTCAAAATGAATTGAATGTGAGATCATGGTTACCTATCTTCCACCCCTCCTTTCCCTAAAAATTAGGTGAACTGGAGTTCACATGGTCCTTGCTACCAAATACAATACATATGAGAGAGATGTTTTCCAATATACAACACCCACTCTGTTTAAACTATATTTCCCTCAATGGGTTGGATTTGCTTCATGTATAGATGTGTTTTAACAAAATATTAGACAAAGACTGTAGAGGTTTATCACTGAGCCTTTGAATAAAACCACTAAGCATACAGTGGCCAGTCCAGTTATTTTCATTTAAATTCAGGCTATAATGAACATGTTAAATATAATAGTCTCATATTAACTGTACCATGCTTGGACTAAGCCTGACCTCTCTCTGTTTTTAAAAATTTCCTGTGCAAGCAGTTTTCAGACACCCTGTTTACCTGCCAAGGCTAGTTTTTTTAATTAATATGAAACTCTACTGTAAGCGCTTTTCCAAATTCACTGTATGAAGTCATTTTTTGGCCGGATTCAAGAGCGCCTCGAACCGGTATCTTTTAGGATAAGAAAAAAGCTTACATCCTAATTTTGTATAACTAAGCTCTCATTATTTTCATGTACTACAGTACAGTGTTGTCAGTCTTAAACAGAACTCAAAGATAGAAAGGTCACCTACAGCTACCCTGTCACCTGGAATTTTAAGTGTACTTTATTGTGATTATATACAGTAGTTGACTTACCTGAGGTTCAATAATATCATGACTGAAAAAAACAGCAGCTAGAATGGTTATTTTGAGTGTTTCCTAAACTGGATTTGAACTTCTGAAGATTAGCTCATGAGCACACAGCGCCAATCTGTCTTCATAGTTTGTTTTGTCTTAAAGGTCATGCTACAATCACATTATCAGATTTGTTTTTCTACAGCCAGCGCCTCTTTTAGGACTGTTGATTGAAACAAAAATACTTTAAAGCCTGCTGTACGAGTGTCTTTTGAGGTAACTTTAATTTGATTAACAAAGACTATTTTCGCGCGAGCTAGCCAAATTAAATGTAGAATGATGTTTTTCTATTTTGTGAAAAAAAAAAAAAAAATTGCCAGTGCTGTACTGGTTTACAAATATTGACAGCTTGTTGCAGGACTTACTTACAATTAAGAACATAAAAACATAAGAAGATTAAAGAACAAGAGGAGGCCATTCGGTTCCTAGTAGTGTGGCAGATTGATATTAAAACTTTGTCAAGTCATCAGTCATAGAAATGTTTGATTTGTACTCTTTGACTATATACCAAATTGTTTTATTTGCATTTTTAATTGCTTCCTCTCACTGTCTGGTTGCCGACAGCGATGATATGTCTATTACAACACCAAGGTTTTTCTCTTGGTGAGCCTGTTCCAGTTCTATACCACCATTTTGTATTTGGATCCTACATTTCTGTGACTGGTGTGTAACACTTCACAATTGATGACATTGAATCTAATTAGCCATGTTCCTGCCCAGTTCTGTGTATGGTCTAAACCTTTTGGATTTCCAGGGTAGCTGAAAGAATTTCAGCCACTCTTCCAAGCTTTGTGTAGTCTACAAATGTCATATGCTTTCTAAATATCCCGATTTAATCATTGATGTAGATTCAAAACAGGGCCTGTGGCACACCACTAAGTATGTGGCCCCAACTAGAGGTGTCTCCTCTTACAAGTACTCTCTGCTCCCTATGTCTTAACCAGCTAACTATCCACTTGCATGTACTTCCTTGTATTTCCACTGATTTCAGCTTCAGGATTAGTCTTTCCTGTAGCACTTTGTCAAATTCAAAGAATACTGTCATGCACTCTTTTTGCATCAGTCCTTGCAGTAGCTTCTTCAAAGAGGTCAAAAGAGGTTTGCCAGACATGATCAGTAGCCTTCAAAGGCTACACCTGGAGGCCACTGTTTAAATCTGAGTTATGACACAAAGAAAAGTAGTTTTGTTGTCTTTTACTTTTTTGTATTTTGTGAACAGTAGTCCACTTCACAAAAAACATCACTGAATTCAACACAAACAACACTGGGTACCTTAAAACAGAGGTTATATATAGAAACGGATGGGCAGAGATACTAAACTTTTTCGTCAAGATGTCTTCAGGACAAGTTAGAGGCATGTTCCTGGAGCAATGTAGGTAACCTCACACTGCAACTGCTCATCATGCCCTTGATATGTGAATGCCTACTGCAGAGAAGATATGATGTGTTTTTTTTTTTTACCTTAACTCAGCAAAACAATTCCAAACTCAAATTAATGGCAAACAGTTGCAGAAACACTCAGCGATACATTCATTATAAAGGGTCCCTAAATGAAAGGAAAAGCATTTTAAAACCTAATGCAGCATCTAATCACCCATATAAATCATTATATCTGTGCAGTCACTAGAAAATGTTATGAGGTAATAGAATGCCCAGATATCCATGCTAATTAGCTTTGATTAATTGGACCATACAGTCTGTGTTGCAGATCCCATACTATCAGGGACTTTGATTTGACCAGGCTTTCGTCAAGATGTATAGCCTATTTAACAGTTCAGCTCACCTAAACATTAATCAGTTCTAATTGCTTTCTTCGGTGACTGGCTGTGGCAATGTGCCCCACCCCTGTGTGTATTTTTGTGTTTTATGTTGTATGTAGTGTGTAAATGTTGGCATATAGATATTGCTGCACGGGATATAAATGGGTGTGTGTAGCACAAGTTATTTAAAATGTATAATTGTATTTAGGCACAGGGATTGCACTTCACTTCACGTGCATTTAAAGTATTTAATAATGTGTGAGCACGGGGTTGCACAGATTTATTTCACATGCTGGGATTCAAGTGAATAATTAATTGGTAATTGAATCCCAGCACAATTGTATATATAGATGCACGTTTTACTCACTCGGGGTTGGGTGTTCGGTGAGTAGTGAACGGGAGAGAGAGGAAGAGAAATAAAGTGAAATATTAACAACAATTGCTATTGCGTGCTGGTAGGACCAGCACTATACTTGTTTGTTTATTTTTACTCACCGTGTTTGTTTGTCTGTTAGTCCACCGAAGTATTAGTCCGTTTTGTTTGTCTATTTATTTTGGCGTAAAGTGCCGTGTGCTGTTTTTTTCTGTATACATATTTCACCAAGTAATTCACTCACAAACTGTAGGTTAGTGACGGCTAGATCTGAACCTTGCAATTTTGTGCCCAGGCTACATACAGTACCAAATGGATTGTTAACAAAAAACTGATTGCTAAAATAATGCCATGAATCTTACCTGTCAGACCTTTCCATTCGCTATGAAGGTTTCACATGTGTAGTTCTGAAAGTAAAGATTTGTTACAGCAAACAAATATTTTCATTTCATAATTGGACACAGCAAAGCATGTAAGTAAATGTAGGAAGCCGTTGGCTGGATGGAGACAACCTCACTCTCCGGGTGCAAGGAAGCGCAGACAACCTGAAAGTAAGGCTTGCAAAAGAGTCCTAGTAGATAAACATTTTTATAAACTAAAATATTTACTATAGCATGTTTTTTTTCTTTCAAAATTGCACTGTGATGCGGTATTGTTTGATGGCCATTTCCAAATGAATTAAGTGATTACCAGTTTGGAGATGGCCACGTATATATAAAGAGTGGATCAGCTGCTCATCAGGGTTGGTTGGTCAGAGAGGAGGAACGTAAGAAGTAAGATAAAAAAAAAAATACAATTGCTACTTGTGCTGGATTTCGACCAGCATGGTACTTGTTTTGTTCGAACCATTGTGTCTATGATGTCAGCAGTGTGGAGTAGTGGTTAGGGCTCTGGACTCTTGACCGGAGGGTTGTGGGTTTAATCCCCAGTGGGGGACACTGCTGTTGTACCCTTGAGCAAGGTACTTTACCTAGATTGCTCCAGTAAAAACCCAACTGTATAAATGGGTAATTGTATGTAAAAATAATGTGATATCTGTATAATGTGAAATAATGTATAATGTGATATGTTGTAACAATTGTAAGTCACCCTGGATAAGGGCGTCTGCTAAGAAATAAATAATAATAAAAAAAATGTCTGGTTTGTGATGGCACCACTCGACCATCCTGTCACACGTGGTGTTAGAGTGGGATAACAGCGCCTCCATGTACCCAGGCCAGGAGAGGTACTGCGGATATATTTTTTTAATTTTATTTTTGGGAATTGTTTGTTTTTCTTAGAGAAAAATAAAGAAAAGTAAGAAAATGGACCAGGGAAAAGGACTGGAGAGGATGGTGTGTGGTGCCTGCATTGTGCAGAATGTGGGCACTACACTGGGTGCTGCCCCTTTTCTGCCCCGAAGAGGAAGATAGAGAGAAAGAATAGGGGACAGGATGAGAGCATGGAGGAGCAGCAGCACCGGTTGGAGGCAGAAGGGGCTCCTGTGTGTGAGGAGTGTGGGGACTTTGGGCACGTCTATGGGGAGTGCCCATGGACAGACCTCCTCTTCAAGGAGGCCTACTTTGGCCAAGAAGTGGAGTCCTGTGATGAATGTGTCCGCCTCAAAGCTCTCCAACCAACAAAGGCAGATTCCCCCACCTTCCCTGTGTTTCCTTTCCTCTCCTACAGCAGCATTCTTGAGACCTCAAGCTGGTGCCTCATCTGTGGGGAGCAGGGGCACTTTGTGCTCAGCTGCCCCCTCCCAGAGTTAGAGGAGGAGGAGGAACAGCTGCCAGCCCAGAAGAGGAAGGGGAGGAGCAGCCGTGCCTGGAGGCGAGCAGGGAGGCCGTCTCCATCGCCCAAGAGGATGGAACCACCGGTGTTGCCAGAATACTCTGCATCCCTTGAGGCAGCACAACAGGAGGGCAGCTGGGATGACTACCTAAAAGCCAGGAGACGCCATGCCTGCACCACCTGGGGATAAGCCTGCACCGCCTGGAGACAAAGCCCGCACTGCCCGGGGTTGCCTGTTCATCATGGCCCAGGGATGCCCGTTCATCACCACCCTGGGGTCTCAGTGCTGCCAGTGTTGTCAATGGAGGAAGGTCTTGCGTGCAAGAACCAACTAGAAGCATGTTTTAATAATCTTTATTGGAGAAAATATTGCTATAACCCTGATGAGTTCAAGGTTTATATGTTGATATAATGAAAAATGGAAACAAAATAAGACTGGAAACCATATAACATAAATAATATGTAGGTGAGAGAATCATTTCATTTTGTCCACCATATTTATCCAAACATTATTCAAACATGAGGTGTTTAATTTATCCAAATAAGTATTACTCCACGCATACAGATTTAATGGGTTGCTTTTATTTTAATAGTCCTATTAGTGCCATTGTCAGTGCACGCAAGTCTGTTGGCATCAACACAAAAGCTATTTCTTACTTACTTTCTTTTGGTTTGTGGTATGAAATGAAAGGCTATTACCAACTCTGCTGATGAAAGGCAACACAAATGCAAGGTCCATTTAGAAAATAAAAACACAGTATTGATTTTTCTTTCACAGCTGGTATTGGACCATTTACAGAACGCAGGCAGCACATTACATACATAGACATTTTGTTTTATAGCTGGATACCTTGGATAGTGAGGCAACCAGACATATTTTTAAATTTGTTTGATTTTATTTTAATTGCATTGCCATGCTGTTCTTGCAAGTAGGTTCTCCAAATGATTACTCTTCTAGCTAGATATCTGCACAGTGAACAATACATTATGCAATTTCCTGTCCTTTCGAATGTTTATAGGACTGTATCCATCCACTAAACAACAGTAATAAACCCGAGCCATAGAGGAAAATACACCCCATGCTGCTGTGAAGATGGCCTGCAATCAAATTGTTGTCAGAACTGCTGGGTAGGTACGTCAGCATTCTAAACACAAAATAAGTAATGGCTGCTGATTGAATGTCAAGTTGTGCAGTGCCCAAAGAGACATTACTAACATAGCTGGTTGATTCTGGCTTTTCTTTGTTATAGAGGGGCAGTATTGTTGTTTGAGGATCTTGAAGAAAAGATGTGCAAGGAAGCCAGTATTTTCCAACAAGAATTGTTTTAATGGATCCAAACCATGGATCCATTAAAATAAGCCTGTGATTTATAGCAGAGGAGATGCAAAACAAACAGTTTTTTGTATTGCATTGTATAGATGTAGAGATCCCACGGAACACACCAGTTGTTCCAGTCTAGGGGTAAAATGACGAACAGGTGTATCCTAATCATTCTGCATATTAGTGATACTGCAAATGTGGGATTATGAACAGCGGGGTAAAATATGCAGAAAAAAAGATCCAGCCTCAGCAATTAATCATCTCTAATCCTGTCTTCCAGTAAATATCATTGCACTAAAATTACATCTATATAAAAGGGTTACAGTTAATTTGTTATTTGTGTTACTTTTGTTGTTCTGTAATCTGTGTTGACAAAGAAAAAGACTGATGCACTCCATTAATATGAAGAAATACAGGTTGTTCATCATTTAGAGCTCAACCGCATTGCACAAGTCAGAAATATTGATCATTGTGCTGCAAGTGTATTTTCATTAGGTTCAGCTAAGGTCAAACCCAATGAAGCATGTAACTGATTGCCCCGCAATGAACATGACAGCAATAAATAAAATCTTATATAAAAGATTATGAATTTGTTCCATAAACAGGGAACACAAGATGTGCAGAGTTGAGAGTGGCAATTTCTCCTTATTTTAAAGGGCCGATAACCTTGGGTTGGCAAAATCAGTTACTTGAATTTGACAATTCTTGTCCTGTGACAGGGATATACAGTATACTGGGTCTGTCCTTACATCTGGCACACATGTACTAGAGCTACAGGTAGTGGACAAAAAAATGGAAACACTTGGGTAAATGAGGGACACCAAGTATATTGAAAGCAAGGGCTTCCACACAGGTGTGGCTCATGCGTTAATTAAGCAAATAACATCCCAGCATGCTTAGGGTCATGTATAAAAATGCTGGACAGGCCTGGTTGCCTATAATTATCGCTAGCATTGCTGCAAGAGGAGACCTCAGTGACTTTGAAAGAGGGGTAATTGTTGTGGCGCGTTTGGCAGGAGCTTCAGTGACCAAGACAGCTCAACTTGATGATGTTTCACAAGCAACGGTGTCTAAGGTGATATCGGCATGGAACTCTGAGGGAAAGACATCATCAGCAAAGGGCAATAGTGGGCGGAAGCGCATACTCCAGGATCGTGATATCCGTGCATTAATTCGACGTGCAAGCAAAACAGGCAAGCAACTGCAGATCAATTGACTGCAAATTTCAATCTGGGGCACGAGCAGCCAGTTTCATCAAAAACGGTCCGCCGAGAACTCCACAGAGCGGGATACCATAGTGGCCCAACGCCCTATTAAGTGACTTTACATTGGTGTTTCCATTTTTTTGTCCACTACCTGTAGATTGTGATGAAACTTGCTACGGACATTCTCATTATTGGGAATCTGGTGGCCTGTCTGTCAATTTATTGGATATACTTGTACATTTTGAGATCATGGTGATTTCTTTAACCTGCTAGATATTTTATTATTTTTTTAAATGATAGCATCTGTCTTTCTGGAACCTGGATTAAATAATATTAAAATAAACTAGCAACAGTGCAAGAACTAATATATGGTGCTAGATGAGCAACTTCAAGTCATTATAATATCAATGGAGTGCAGCTTTAAGCAGGGCTGTGGTGCTAGGAATTTGATTAAATTCAGGCCTTTATCTAGCTAGGTTAAATTCAGGTCTTTATCTCGCTAGGTAAAATAAATAGCTTAACTGAAAATAACTAAATTTTAATAGACATTGTGGCTATAGCAGAATTAACTGAACTTAGTTGTGTAGGAAAAAATAGATGTAATAATATACCTGAAAATAAATATGATATTGTAAGCAAAATACATTTGTCAGCTGGTAATCACAGGCAAAGATTAAAACAGTGTTTTGGAAAAGCAATGAAATAATAATATTTATAAAAACAGAATTGTTTTTAAATAAGTAATCATTAGGCAATGTGGATTCTATAACATATTACTCATAATAATAGAGTAGTGTTAGCCTTTCTTTAAAAATTGCATTGATTTGGAGTTAAGAATCTTAATTCTTTTACCTGACAACATATATTTTAACTTAAAGTTTCTATCAATATTGCATCAGCTGAGGGATGAGCGTTAGACCTAAACATTTAAAAGCAATCAGTTGTATTAGCACACCTTTAGCGCATTAACAGTTGTTCTGTGCAATGAGGAAGTTTTAATAGAAACATTTAGAATAAATAATTGCCCTAAACTATTAGCAGAAGCTAGGATAATAAGCATTTATTCTGACCCCATTGTGGCATTGCTATGCTACTTAATGAATTCACACAAACAGGAAGCGTAAGAAGAAAAAAAATATATATATAACATAGAAACAATAAAGCAAACAAGTAAAAAAAAATAAATTCAAACCAATATACAGTAAATAGAAAACATTTAAATTTAACAAACAGGGAAGAACTCCTACACACAAACAAGAAAACATTGTTTGCAAGAAAGTTACATCTAAATGTGTTTGTTCAAACCATGTTCTGAATTCAATTACACACAAGTAATACCACAGGGTTTAGGAAATTCAGTTTAGGAAGAGCTAAATCCATGGCTAATATAATTTACCCGGAGTTCCAGTAATATTATACGTATTATCGGATTGCTGAAAATTGTACAGACTGCTGACGTCTGGTTTAAGAGAAGCTGTCTGGAGGAAATGGCTGAAATCAAGTACCAGGAATCATACATAAAGTTTACATTTGTAATAAAACTCAATTTAATAGAGAGTTGGCTACCTCTTTGTTTTAGTGAAAATCAGCATTCATAATTAATAGTAGTGATTAAATGTAAACAAAAATAAAAACAACAATCAAAACCATACCCAGTTTTACCTTCATGCTTACATGTTTCTTCTGTCGTGGCCTCTTTGCGCTAGTAAGCCTAGATATTGTTTATCATTATTACTTAATACTGGCACTTCATAAACTACTTTAGCTTGTGATAGTATGAGCAAACACTGCAGACTTTGCTGTAGTCCCCAAACAAATGGTTTGAATGAAATAGATTTTTGGAACTGAATGCATGTCTCAGATAGTTTATGGAAACCTGAGCATAGGTAGAAAACATAATTGATATTACAATCTTTTAGTTCACAACAATAAGCCCATCATTCCCTGGTTGTTTAGTACAAAACACTGAAAATCCATAAACAAACAACTCTGTCCAAATAATACAAATATTTGGCATGCTCATTTGTTGTGTAATGTGTCCAGTTGTCTTGGATAACAAAAAAAAAAAGATTATATAAGCCATTTTAATCTTTTGAGTTTTGCAGGGAGCATGGTATAGCAGCAATGTGGGTGTGAGAGAAGCTGACACTGTCTCCTTCCACCTCCAACTTTGGCTGAATTGGGTTTCTGGATGGAATTATTGTGTAGTGTAATAATTGCTGAGCCATGTGAACGCAGATCAATAATACACTTAATCAGAAAAAAAAAACTAAATAAAACCAAGTGGGTATAGAAATAAAGAATCCAGGTTCTACTAATAATAACCTTGAACATGATTCATGTTGTGTGTGAAACTAAATGTCCTTTGATGGGCAGTGTAAATAAACACAGGCTTGAATGATTTGCTTTATCTCTTTAGGACGGGTTAATTGCTTTACACCATGTTAAAAGCATAGCAACACGTTTGCTGCAGTAAAGAATTGTCCTAAGTTATTAAAATGTAGTTGGTTCAAAGGGTTTAAAGCTCTTTGTAAGCAATGGCAATTCAAGATTTGAAATGTAAAGGCTATAAATACATGTTGCATTTATAATTGACGGCAATTATTTATGGAGCCCATGATAATAAGTAACTAGCAGTGAAAAGGTTACCAATAAAAATAGATCAGTACAATTAATAAGGAACTAATTTAAAAGATGGATGTTTTGATTCTGGAAAAAGAATACAAATTAGTGTTTGGCATTTACTATAAATCGCTTGTTAATAAATGTTTGTCGTGGTATGATTGGTAGTGATTTTGAGTTTCCAGTGCATGCAGTGATTGTATGATGATGTACAATAGTGCACTCTTATGTAGTCTTATCTTATGTGAAATTCCCTGTTTAATCAATATTTGTTGACTTTAACACGGTTTAACTGCATTATCTCCATTTTAATTATAACTTCTAGGCACAGGAAGACACCTCTTAAATACGCCACTGTGCAGTTTAAGTTTTCATTTGCATTCAGTGCATCAGTATGAACATAAAGGAAGGGCTTTCAGGTCTTATTTATTATTCAGCACAAAGATGCTGGTTCATTTGAATGGTATAGTTTTTGTACGGTATAATTATTATGACTGAATGAAGAACATAACTATCCAAGGTCTAATGTTAATTCAAGCTTGTTGTTTATTAAATTGGGGCATGGTTAAATACGCGCATAATACCACAATTTAACATGAAAGATTTCATGAGCCTATTTTAAGACAATTTAATTGGACTTTTTTTTTTTTTAACACTCTAATATAAAAATAAAGGCCTAGCATGTGTGAAAGAATAATGATATACACTGCTATGATTGTGATGCTCTAATAGATTGATATTTATTCACCCACCCAACTCCCTGGTTAGGGGGTACAGCATGACAGCCATAGCTATCTCCATAGTAAAAGCATAATTCGATTGTTGTAAAGCACATACATAGGGATTGGGTAAGGCATATTAAAACTATGGCAAACCACAACAAATGTATATTATAACCATAGGAAAAAATGACTGGTAAACTTTTATACAGTAAGGGTAGGAATCACTGAGAGGTAAGACTCAGAGGGCCTCATTCACTAAACAGCGGTAATGTGTTTTGCACGTAGTAAGCCCCTTTACTGCATGCTTTGTACATCTGCTGTATTCACGAAGGAGAGGCAGGCGACCTAGCGGGTGGAAAAAAACGTATGGAAAAAGTTCAGGGTTCGAGTCATGTAAATATAAATATTTAATAATGTTAATGGGTGAATATGTATGCAAATGACATCACAAAATACAGAGCGATAGGTAGTTGATATGCAAACCATATTCACTTATGGGTGCTAACTTTATTAGGTGCCTCTGTATGTATTAAAAGTACTACTTATTGAAACCAGGCAGTGTAATTACTAAATCACAACACAAATAGGGCAGACCACTGGTAGTGCAGTGTGTGCGAAATATGGAGGTTGTACTGTGTTACAGAACCAGGAGAAAAGCGCAAATGAGAGCTGAAGAGCTGCACAAGAGAGTGAGAAGAAGGGTCAGAGAGAGTGTTTCGGACCAGGCAGACATTACTAGAGCTGTGTGAGGAGGAGGAGGTAATAACTAGATACAGATTGAGCACAGAAATCATAGCAGCCTTATATAAGGAGATGACATCTGATCTAGAGCCACTTACAGATACGGGTCATGCAGCGCCAGGTCTTGTGAAACTGCTGTGCACACTACATTATTTTGCATCTGGGTCGTTTCAGACAACTGTGTCAGCAATTGGTGGGATATCACAACCCATATTTTCCTGGTTTACAGCAGGTACTGAATGCCCTGTTGAAACTGGGAAGTATATTTATTATCCCAGAGAGACAGATGCTCTCCATCATATAAAAGTGGCCTTTTACGAAGTGTCTGGCTTTCCAAATGTATTGGGAGCTATTGATTGCACCCACGTAGCACTGTCACCACTCCAGGATATAGAACATATCTTTTGTAATAGTAAGCATTACCACTCCATTAATGTACAAATGGTATGTGATGCGAAACTGAGGATTCTTGATGTGGTCACCGGCACACGACTTGTGCATCCTCAGACAGTCCGGGATATATGAAGATTACGAGACAGGCGTATACTGAGATGGTTGGCTTCTTGGTAAGTAAATGTAATAAAGGAGCTAGGAGCTAGGAATTATTTAGTCATACATCCTTTCAAAACTGTTTTAAGCTATGTTTTTTTTTGGTTCTGCAGGAAGAGGGCCCGCCTTAAACAAATAAATCACGAATTAAAATAAATAATTACGTACCCAAAGCGACGTGTATAGTTATACAGAAAACTCTGGCCACCCCAGTGTATAGGGAATAGCTGAGCGTAGGTTGGAGATCCGTACTGACCAGCTTAGCGGCAGTGGGGGCACTGCATAAGCAGCACCTTTATTTTATAGTTTTACTACTGTGTTTTATTTTCACTTTTTATTTCGCCTTTGGTTTTCATTATTATTTTAGAGCACCTGTGTGTGCTGTCAGATAAGTGCAACCCCTACTTACCATCGTTGGTATAAGGGGAGCTGCAGCACCAGCGCAATCTGGCGACAAACAATAAAAAGAAAAAAAAGAAAATTCCCAGAATTAAACTGGGCACCCGTGAGGTGTTTCAAATAAGACCACCTATCTCCTGTGTGTGTCAGTGAATTGCCCACCACTCTTCCACAGGCATCTACATTGTTGTTAAACAAGCCAAGAACAGTCTGAGAGTAAACTATCTGGTACTCATGTGTATCTTCTCAGTAAACTGCAATGAAATACACATTTCTCTTCAAATCATCATTGGTGTTTATTTAGGGCCTTAATCAAATGTTGACACATTTCTTTTAAAAAATATCACCCCATGCTTTACATTTTGTTTGCTTGGTAAACTACTATAAAAATTGTAAACCGTTTTAATATACAATTTAACAGAATCAGACAATACATATATAATAATCAGACAAAATGTAGCAGCGACTGTTTTATGATTTCATTAAACAACGGCAAGCTTTGTCTCCCTCTTTTTTGCAGGAGACCTTTTTTTGAAGGTAATAGAACCAAGTGTAAACCCCTTGGAATGAAATAACATTTTATACTGTACAGTAGTAAAAAAAAAAAAAATAACACACGATTCAAGAAATACAACAAATGAAAGGCAGCACCTATACTGCGTTCGACAGCACTGTGGGCCAATAAGTTTTGATGCTTAAGTTATTTGTGGGTGTGCTGTCAATTATAAAACAGTTGCTTGGTAATGCACCACAGAAAATCCCTCATTTCTAAGAAGGGGGTGCAAAATGTTTTAAAATGAGTAATTAACTTCCCCAGCCTAACATTTGCATCATACCAAGAAGGAATACACACCTGCATGACTTCTGGGTGACACAGATACAGATTTAGGACTACCTGCTACCTTTTCTGAGAGGACCCAAACATTCTGATGCAACAGATTATTTAAAATATCTGCTTTATGTTTTCATTACAACTCCTTATATTAAACCGAGAAAAACTGGTCATAGGAAAATGCAATCCCTGTTGGGGATGCATAATACTTTCATAATACTTCTAGTCTGCCTTTATAGTTTTCAAGTTCTTTATGATTGTCTGAATGTCTACAGGGGAGTTCAGATCCCATCTATATACTGCAGCACACTGTCTACCTCCTGATGCTAAAACAGCGAGCCCACCAGCAAACCGCTGTGTTAGTCACTGTGGCTGCTTTCAAATCAATCACAGTTACCGGCACTAGATGCAAACCTTATTTAAACCTTTATGTCAATTTGTTGTTTGTCAGATAATTTTATACAGTGTTCAACTCAGATGCCCACATAATCAGCTAGCTTTTTGCCTCCCTCATTTATCTAAAGTGGTCATTTAAAAAGGTGTACTTTATTAGCAGTATACTATTGCCACCCTTTTTCAATCCCTGTACAGTTGAAATTATATTTGATGTGTATTTTATAATAATAATAATTTTAGGCTTGTCAAAATCTCGGATTCAGATCACGTGTGTTGCAGTTGCAGACTTAATTAACACAGTGAGAGAAGTGGATGTGACCAGAATCAAGACTTAAGACTTGAAAAGCTTAAAACATATTCATCACTTACTATTTATAGTGTTTGTGTTCATTCAGTTATTCCTATGTGCTGTCTATATACAGCTATGGCCAAAGGTTTTGCATCACCCTATAGAATTAACTCATTTTGCTTCATAAAGTCGAATGAAACCTGCTGAATGTTATGTTAACATTTCTAAAAAAGAAAAAAAAAAGAAAAAAAAATCAAAGAAACGCAATTTTCTGAAGTAGACATTTTTACAAATACTTGCACCCTAATACATTCTGCTGCTGAGTTTCTGCTGCTGAAGAAGAGTAGAATGTCTTTTAATTAATTATTTGAGGGATGCAATACATGTGAAATACAGAAATAAAGGCTTTTTTTTACTTCCTGGAGTGAATTAGATAACCTTGCATGTGCCGTCAGTTTCTGAACTTCATTTAGTACATTTCTAATCCCAACTGAAAATTACATACATACTTGATTTTAATTTAAGACAGAGAAAAATATTAGACTAGTCCATTGTAGTACAATCATATTGATAACGAAGTGATCTCTTGATATGAAGTCAAGGTTTCATATGTAGTATTATATACACTGATTTATGTATACCACTCAAGTGTGAAATACTGCCAATATAAAAAATAAAATAAAAACCACTGCAGAGATACAGGTCTTTTGGGCACAATTATCTCATGCCGCACACATCCATGGAGCACGGGAAGGTTCATGTGGTTCAGTGGACTTTGAAGGTTCTATTCTAAAGGCTAAGCAGCAGGTGTTTTAAAATGTGGCATTTATTTGTGGAATGGATTCTGATCAGAGCTTCTTATTCATTAGTGTGCAGCCAGAGCGTGCCTTTAAACAGAACAAGGTAACCTACTGGGGAATTGGTTTATGGTGAACCAGAATTTTGATAGGCTTACAATGATTGTTCCCATTCTAACTCTTTAGGGAACTTTTTTTTTCTTTCTAAAAAAAGACAACATGCACAGAGTGAATTGTACAAGTTCAGTCTGGTGGGATATTTCCATGGTTGATGGCGTGCTGTGGGCTTTGTGTTTGCAACTAGCTGCGGCAGACTGCTGAGCCCTCAACTAGTCCAAGCATATTGTTGTTATGTCCATCTTGCACTTTCCCCTGGGTGGAATTAGTAGTTTCGCTGTCAGGACTGGCTGTCTGCACACTCTGTCCTTGTCTTCTTAACCTGAAAGAATATGTGATTGGATTAATAACAGGAATATGAACACTCATCCCCACACGTTTTATCAATCCTCCAGACGCTTAGCTACAAGTCTCAATAGGAGGAGAACTTCACTCTTAGTTTAGTAGACCACCATTCTGCAAAGTTGGTAATGCTTTGAATACATAGTAGCAGTGAGTCAAATGCAGGCAACACTGTCCAATTTGCTTGGAAAAAAACACTACCAGCTCTTCCGCTATGTAAAATAAACATAGCTACATACACCATGTAAACCTTGTAAAGAAGTGAGTATCAAGTCACATGTTTTGTTTTTTAGAATAATTAAATTCAACTGAGATTTTTTTTTTTTTTTCTGTGAGAGAATTATAAAAATTTTGTGGACAGTCAGTATCATCACTTAACTTTAGGCCACGAATCAGCTAAATATATAGTCTAGACTAGAGGAACATTGCAGGAAGCAATGTATCTCCTATGAAAATGCACAGCTGCTGTTAAAAACTCCTGTGTGACTACTGCATACACTTTTCATGTGTCTATGTGAGATCTTGCAAAACGCAATACTATTCATTTGGGGAACTGTAAATCAATAAAGACTTCAATTTTGCTTCTTCCTGTTTTTTTTTTAATTTTTGCTTTATAAACCAGTTCTTTTCCTGCGTTTTTTTACTTTGTGTCTGTGATGGGATACAAAACCCAATTTTTATCTCCATATTCATGGATTGGTTGTACTGTGTAAATGGTTAGACATCTGGTTCCAGCACACATTTTGTAGTCCTGTAGGGGCAATTAAAACTACAACATACGGGGGTGCCCATATAAAACCAGGGTGACCCTTGCAGCTATCAGGTTAATAGCAGCTGCTAGAGGGATGGGTTTCATGTGATTTGGGTTTTGGTTTTAATTCATAGCAACTCATCATTAAAAGATAGTATTTTATGCTTTTTTTTGTAGATTATTATTATAATCATTACCATTTTGTTATGCACATTTTGTATGGGATTTTGCGCCAGTTTGTAGAGGGACAGAAGCCCTACAGGACCTGTTGTTTCATGTATTAATTTGTATTTTCTTTGAACAGGGTACTCATCGGAGCTGCAATAAAGAGCTGCAAGCAGTGCTGGTTTACTGTTAAGGTGCTGATTTGAAGGGGGGGGGGGGTACATAAACTTGCATAGAGTGCCAATAAGCTTAAATTTCATTTCTGTGTAAGGGGCAACATATACTGCAGACTAATCTCCAATATCTATTCTGTCTCAATACTTTTTGGAGGGTAGATATTAGTAAAAGTGAAGTAATTCCTTTAGAGCTTATTGCTTATCCTCTACAGCAGTGGTACACAAAGGATAGAACATTTTTAATAAATACATAAATGACAGCTAGTTGGTCCAAGATTGTACAATCGGAGAAATGATGAAGTGGCGAATGTGAGTGAAACTGCAGTGAACAGAGCCAAAATGACGACTACCATGTACGGGTTACAATAAGTGTAAAAAAAAAAGCACTAATGTTTAACAGCTGTTTTTTTCCCCGGATTTAATGTAAATCGCATATTTTTTCCTAGATTTAGCCAAAAACGTCCAGATTTAGCAAAATCCATAAATTTTAACGAACACGTTCTTAAAAGTCGGAGTGTAAGGGCAGCTCTGCAGCATACAATGCCAAATCAAACGCATCAATGGGTGTGGGCTTGCATGTTAGCTTCAGATTTAGCTGGCAAAATATATATTTTTTTTTTCAGATGCTTTTTTTTTATTTAATTGGTGAACGATAATGTTTTTCAGATGTATCTGTCAGGTAAATGTTGAATCGCCAAGTTAAAAATATATATTTAAATTCACAGATTTATTTGTTAGAAACACAGATTTAGCATCAAGCTAAATGTTCACTCGCTAAGTGTAAAAAAACAAAATTTACAGACTGATTTTAAATGTTCAATTTGTGATATGCTTATGTATTTAGCTAAATCTGGACTTTAATCTCGGAAGAAATATGTGATTTACATGAAATCAGGAAACTGTATGCTAAAAAAGGGGGGTGGCATGTATGACGTTTGCATACCACTGTCCTACAGTCCTGATACCAACTGGCAGCTCTTATGCCAATTGTGGTCCCAATATGGTGCCCACAGTCAGTTTTAAAAAAAAATAAAAAGTATTTTAAAAGGTGTCCAAAACAGTATTTTAAAATCAATTTTCTGACCTTGTATTGGCAGTACTAAATGCTATAAATGGCCCCTTTTCTCATGATTATCTTTGGTTATATGCTTATATTTTATGCTCACAGAATGCATACACTGCAAAGGCAATGAGAAAAGTTGCCCTGCTTGCAGGTACCTACTTCATGTGTTCAAATTCACTGTAGTAGTATAACTACAGGGGTACCAGCATTGTTTCTTTAGCATTCTATATTAAATATCTGCATGTACTGCATAGTAGTAGTTTTTGTGTAAACGGGCCTAGTCTCTAATCTACTGAAGTTATCATTAGAACTAGTCTATGGCAATCCCTGACACCCTAAGAAATCTGAGTATATTGTTCAATTTCTATAATAGTGCTTAGAAAAGCATGTATGTGCAACAGGCTCACAAATGACGTCTAGGGTTAGCCTTGTTCTTTTTACATTACTTTACATAAAGTCATCCCTGGTTTTTATTTGAAAGAACTGTGAAAAGAATGGAACAGAACAAACTATGTTAATGGTATGACTTAATAATGTTTCTTTAAATCTAGGGAAAAAATGACGAAAGTACTTACTTTTCTCTGTTGAATATGATGAATTCCTGCCGTACCGTTTCCAGACACTGCTGCAAATGGGCAGGCTTTGAAAAGTCATGTTCGATGAATGCAATCCCGTCAATATGCACAAAATGAAACAAGAACACAATATTAAAAAACAAACAAACATGAAAACAATGTTTTCACTTTTTAGCTCTACCCACAGAAATTAAAGAGTAAGTAGCGGGGTTCCGAAAAATCTAGCGTTCCACGTCCCCACGTGTTGCTACATCTGTTTAAATAACGTACCTGTCATTTTTTTTTTCATTTTTAACATCCTGACAACTTTTTACACTTCTGATATGTGATTTATAATACTGCTAATAAAATGGCAACAATAGAGGGAGCAATCTCATTGGCTAACATGTCTTCCAACCTGCGCAGGTATGTGACCATAGTGCAGAGTTTGGAACTTTGGTTAATTCCTGTGACAATCAATTCATTTTAGGAGGGGTGAAGTTGGGTGGGGGTGTGTGGCAGTGTGGCAGGGTGAAAGCCCTGCCGGTGTGTGTGTGTGTTGGGGTGGGGAATATTGGGTTGGCAGGGTGGGGGTTACATTTCTCCCTCTCAAAACATGTGAGAATGTGGCTGGAGCCGTGAATTGAATAAGTGATTAAATGATTAATTAAGGCCACAGGTGTATAAATAAGGTGATCACAGGTGTTAGAGAAGAAAAGGATTAGGATTAGGATTGCTGTTGCTGTTGCTGTTGGAGGGCAGTATTCCATGTTCGGTGTTCTGTGTTTCATGTTTCTTGTTCGTGTTGCTGTCCTGTTTGTATTGTGTGTGAGTATAGACCTTTTGTTTTGGGCCTTGTGCCTTTTTTTTATTATTATTTATTTCTTAGCAGACGCCCTTATCCAGGGCAACTTACAAGATACAATATTATGTTACAAGATATCACATTATACAGATATCACATTATTTTTACATACAATTACCCAATTATACAGTTGGGTTTTTACTGGAGCAATCTAGGTAAAGTACCTTGCTCAAGGGTACAACAGCAGTGTCCCCCACTGGGGATTGAACCCACAACCCTCTGGTCAAGAGTTCAGAGCCCTGACCACTACTCCACACTGCTGACTTTTTATTTGTTAATGTGTTTTTGTTCATTGTCTGTTCTGTGTTGTAAATAAACGTGTGCTTTGAACTGCAGCTTCTGTGTCTGAGTTCCTCCCTGCTGATAACATCTGGGCTGTGACGCTACCCGGTTTCAGGGTGGCATTTTATAAGTGCAAAAACACACTCCAGTGTGTTCAAAAACAGTATGGTCTAATATCTGCAGGCCCAGGTTGTTTATGGCACGGCTTCGCCTCATACTGAACAACACTCCTGGGTGTGCAGATATTGGACCATATTACCCTGTCATGTGTTATTGCTTACTTATTAGTATTAGTATTAGTTTTACTTTGTTAAAAACAAGTATTATGGAAGTCCTACTCACCAGTGAGCAAGATTCTTTAGAGGCATCTTTAGATTTACTTTTAGCTAACCGTTTCTTCTTTTTGTGGAGAGGTTTGGACTCCAGGATCATCTCTTCCAGTTCAAATGTAGGATCACAGTTCAGCCTCCCTTTCTGATGAAAAAATAAATGGAACAAAGACAGTCAAGCCCTATACTGATTGCAACAGGTTAGGTCTGTAAGTTACATGAGTTTATAGAACAAATTGTGGAAATAAAACAAGATTGCTAAGAGTGAACATCCCAAGAAAAAAAGAATACTGGTGTATTTTAGTAAATTGTTTATATACTAGATTTTCATTATAGCCATTTGAATAGAATAAGGAGGACTGTCAGGTCCTCACTTCGCATTCTCCACAAAAGCTCAAAGCCAGATAAAGGCAGATTTAGAAAACTCACTAAGTGAGCAACACAACCCACTCGGCATGATTGCAAACATTATACAATGAAGCCTTAAACTTCACTTAAAGTGAGCTTGAGAATATAAATGTTTCTGTGTTATTTGATATAATTACTTTAAATTGTCAGGAGGCCCCAAATATTTCCTGATAGAAAATGTCCCAGAAGGATCAAAATGCCTTTGCTAGTGATTCAGCACACATCCTCCTTATATTCCAAGGTAATGTTTCATCTCCTGATCCTTTACCATTTAAATAAAAAGCTGTATCGATTGTCAATGGCTGATGGGACAGAGTGATGTTTCGAGGCTGAAAAGAACTGGTTTCTTTTGTCCACGTGGGATTCATTAAAGGCCTAAATCTCGAACTGTCTTCAAAAAAACAAACAAGACGTGGTTTTTCTCTCTTGGTTTTGTTTGCAGCATTTATTTGTTGCAAAAAACAACAGCAAGGATAGACTCACTGGCCTTTACATGATGTTAAATACAAGTTAATAGCCTCAATACAAAAATTGTAGGTAATGCAAAACTTTTGGCCATAGCTGTATATTGAAAAATACATATTTGTGTCAAATGGGATTGTTAGTTAGTTCAAGAAATACAAACTACAAATAAATTGCAATAAATATGTAGTGTTTTCTAATCCAGTTTCATTATGAAACTTAGTAGTATTGTGTGAGGGGCAGGATTTTTCAATCTAGCTTGATTTATCTCTTTTAGTTTAAAAGAAGCTTGTTGCATGGTCAGGTGACTGTAAGAGAAACAGATTTGAGATTGTATTATTGTCTGTATTGTATTTGAATGGATTGTGAGGTATTTCCAAACTGAGGGAATACATTAACAAATAAAAGCATAGGCGATGCATCTGCCAGTTAACAATTACTCCTTTTTTTAATGTAACTGTGCCATGCTGTCTTTCTGTGCCATGTGTCAGACAAACAAAAGTTTTAAACATAATATTGAGAAATAACCAGAGCTTGCTGACGCTCTTGTCCCTTCTATACTTTCTTGTGCGTTGCAAAGGAAACATGTGCTAACATACCCCGGTAAAGTTAGGTTCATATTGGATATTGGATATTTGGATGGATATTCAGTATTCGCGCATTCACTACATTCTACTCACTACATTCTAATTAACAGCTCTTAGCTCCTATATACAAACTCGCTAAAGAATGCCATTTCAGCCTATGAAATATGTCATGCTAAGGAGTAATTTAAGCCATGTTAATATCATGAGCTGGGACAACACATTACATTTTTGGTGGTTACAATTCTTTTTCAGGAAGGCATGTGCGTATAAGCTATACACAAATTATAAAAACTTGTTTTTTTAAATCAAAAAGCATATGCTGCACCTACCCTAACCTCTGACATCTCAATATGTCGGACACCCTGTCTGTCTCCAGACATGTTCTGCAGCCATAATGTGACAGTGTAAACAGACGGTGCATGCCATTGATCTCTTAAGTAGGGGACATGGCTCATTTGTAAGGTGACCAGATTTTTAAGTCCTTAAACTGGGAAAGTATTGAAATATTGTGAATAACTTTCAGCATCCAAGCTATATGGGGAAGATCTCACATTTTTGTTTTCACTTTGACAATGTTTGATCTAATATCATATTGAAAGTGAATGCAGAGACTAGTGGTGATATTCAGAGTGGAATATTTTTTTTCTATGAATAAATGATCTTATTGTCTTTGTAATGTCATTTCTATACAAAAAGTATAGTTATTACATTACACAGTAACAATTCAATAATATCAAATTCCGAGATTCTATTTTATTGCTAATTACTGCTGCAACTCTAGTCCCTTTTCTGGCTAAGAAACTGCATCTTCTGTCTTTGATTTCTGCTTTCCATATCTTTCTATCTCTATCTCTATGCAATCCTCCAGTGTCCAATCTGCAAACCAGGCCCTTCTTGTATGAAAACGTTACATATCTCAATATTTCTATTTATTAAATGGTTACTTCATATCATTTTTTTTCCAAATGTTGAATTTCTTACCATTTATTATGACATGGTATTTGTTCTGTATATTTTTTCGATTGCAGTTTCTGCTTGGATCATTAGTATGTCATGATTAATAGATACTAGGCTTTTTTTCAGCCACTTTCTGCTATTAAAATATTACTATTAAAGGTGATGAAATGTGTTAAATATCCTTTTTTGACTGTGTGCAATATATGAAGCCCACTAATCAGCTTTTCTGAGTTTTGTTTAGAAGCTGCCCTGATTGCAGAAACAGGAATTTCCTTCTGAAGTAGTTATTAAGTCTGGTAAATAGTAATCCACATAGGCAAACCCTTCAAGTTTCTCTGAATAGTTGTATTTCCAAATTCCCCCTTTACCATGCTGTAAGCTGACGGGTATCACTGAAAATGAAAAGGAACCTGTTAAAAACGTGTTAATGATTACATTTCCTGCCTATTCCATGTTTTGGTACCAATCAATGATCATGAGAAGGCGTCTTCTGACAATCTAAATTTGATACATTTTACAAATTCTTTGCTGATCTTGGCTGATGTTTATTTTTTTGAGTCAACAGTACAGGCTGAGACATGGATCAATGTGTAATACGATTAAATCGTATTCCTGTTCTGATCAAATGAAATGTTGTCACTTCTTTACTTATGAAAGGAATTATTTAATCTTCCTTAATATAAACATAAGCATTGGCCTATTTAAAATGCGCAGACAAGTTTTTAGACTGTCAGGAGACACTTTCTCATTATCACTGATTGGTACTGAAAAAACGTATCATTGATTGGTACTGAAAAACCATATAGACAAGGCAGGAAATGTCATCATTCAATTAACACATTTTAAATAGGTTCCTTTCTGGCGGCTTAAAACATGTTAATTGAAACTTAAAGGGATCCCCAGTAATTCGAGCCCTGCCATTTGCCTCTTTTCATCAATTTATTTTTCTTCTATTAAACTAATAGCTGTGATAAAGTAAAATACTTATAAAATACCTTATATAGCTATCAAACCTATGCAACAGATAGCATTAATCTTAAATATGAGTACTCTATTGTCTATTTTTTTCTTAAACTTTGCAGGATAAAATATAAATTAAATTCAATTACATTTACCACAGAAATAAAAATAAGAGGTCACCAAATTAAAAAGAGATGTATCCTGCCTGCCTCTAAGGCAGCTTATTAACATATTTTGAATTGAAATGAAACAACGACATGGTACTTTTTTGTAATTGTTTTAAACTATTTGTATCATATACAGTAGGCCTGCTCAACTACCAATGTAAATATTTTTTTAAAGAAATTAAATTGGCACCAGGAGGACCTGAGACTATTGTATTTCATTATCGCTAAAAACAACACATGTCTACTTAAAGAAATAAAAAATGTTCTCACACTTGTAAAATATTTTTACAATATGAATTTCACAAATGTGAAAATAACTAGTTCATAAATTATTTGGTATTATTCATGAACATATGTTTCTAGAGGGTACCTGTGGTGAACTGAAAGTGAATATAGAATTATTTCAATAGAAAATATGTTTCCAAATACTTTTGTCATAGTTTACAGCCCCTCCTATTGTTGTGATGGGGCTATTTTGATGCACGGTGTTGAAACCACGACAAGCTTCAGTGCACCGCGTTGGAAAGATGGCACGTGCTGCCGTTCGGCCTCTCATTAGCTCTTTGTACGTTTTCAAAGTGTGTGGACTCTACCCTGGCCCCCTTGCGTTTGCAGGGGATCAGAGTAATGAACTATCTCGACGACTGGTTGATTTGTTCCCAGTAGCGAGAGGGAGCAGTGGCCCATACAGCGACTGTGACGGAGCATCTGGCGAGGTTGGGCCACACCATCAATGATGCAAAGAGTCAGCTTACACCGGCGCAGTGCACGATGTACTTGGGGCTCCGGTATGATGCGCGCATACCTGTCAGATGAGTTTGTCTTTACACCTTAAATTGTGCATTTCCATCTACACTTGTAGAGGCTTATTATGGGTTAGTCCTCATTGTCTAGCTAACTTGTTCCACTTGTTCAGATTAGCTAAACCACTTGCTGTTTGGTAAGCTGCAATCAGGACTAACTTAGTACAGATCTGCAGGATTTGCTAGACCGCTTTTTAGTCCACTTGATGCAGACTAATCTTAACCTGCACAGCCTGAATAATATAATCCAAACCATTGTTTCATCATTTTTATTGCGAATGAAAAAACAGTGTTTTGTTCTACAATGTAGTGAGGCAGGGATCAGATCTATTTAGATCTATTCACAAAACCTTAAATACGAATTCAAGTCTGATAAAAATCGTTTTAGGTTTTGTACTCATGAAACCTTTCTTCAGCTTTTTTTTTCTATTGAGGCAATGCTGTATCTAATGGTTGCACTGGGAGACTTTTCCCTCTTCCCCATATATTTGGAGTAGTGGTTAGGGCTCTGGACTCTTGACCGGAGGGTTGTGGGTTCAATCCCAGGTGGGGGACACTGCTGCTGTACGCTTAAGCAAGGTACTTTACCTAGATTGCTCCAGTAAAAAACCCAACTGTATAAATGGGTAATTGTATGTAAAAATAATGTGATATCTTGTAACAATTGTAAGTTGCCCTGGATAAGGGCGTCTGCTAAGATATAAATAATAATTATAATGTTCAGATGTGTCTTTATTCAGCACTTGTGTTGGCTCTTTCTCTTTCAACAAATGAGAACTTGAGCACATTGGGGTCCATTTTAATAATCCAAACATTTATAAACCAGTTTTTTCGTAAACGTTATTTCCCTGTATTTTTATTTGATGTTGTAATGTTGTAACCCTAAACCTAATCCTTACTCTAACCCAAACAAAAGATACAAAAACAATTTCTGAAAAGAATTAATAGAACAAAGACTAAATGCTATTTTATTTTTCATGGATGTAAAATCCCTATGTTCCTAGAAATTAAACTTTAGAAGCATTGGATAACAAAAAAGATAATACCTACAGAAGAAATATTACATGATGAAGATTTTAAGTTTGAAAACAAAAGTTACAAGCAGAATGATGACACGATAGGCAAATAATTAGGCATGGATTTTGCAAGCATGTACATGAGGAAATGTTATTAAGTAAATTAGAACTTTAGAATATATAAGCTATGTGGACAACATATTTGGAATATGGACACATGGAGAATAATCTTTTTTCCAGTTTCCTCAAGTAGCAAATAATATCTATCCTAACATTTCAGTGGATCTACGGTAGACAAAATCTGAAATTGAATTCTTAGATACGCTGGTTAAACTTGATCAAGTATCTATTAAAATGGATCTTTACTCGAAGCCTACATGCATATGTCATCTGCACAGCCTATCCATACTAAAGGAGCCATTCCAAAAGGACTAGATATAAGGATAAAAACAGTTCTGTTCTGATGAAAATGACAATAAAAATGAGGACATAAAGAACATTAGGTTAAATATCATGACCCTGGTTCCCTGAAATAGACATGTTATCCATTACCGATTGGTGATATACCTCTGTGTATTCTGATTTACCTGAATACATATGTCAAAGCTGCTCAACAGAGCCCACCCTGTGTCAGACACTGCGATCCCGCCCAAGCGGGGATAAAGTGCCGTGAGCAGAAGCGATCACCGCCAATTTCTATTCAAGCCTGCTGTGTTGGAGTGAACACAGTGACCTCGAAAGGTAATGGATAACTTTTCTATTTCAGTGAACCAGGGTATGATATATAACCTAACGCTCCCTTTCAAGTATGAAATGTTATCCATTAACGCTTGGGATAGTAAGAACATAAGAAAGTTTACAAACGAGAGGAGGCCATTCGGCCCATCTTGCTCGTTTGGTTGTTAGTGGCTTATTGATCCCAGAATCTCATCAAGCAGCTTCTTGAAGGATCCCAGGGTGTCAGCTTCAACAACATTACTGGGGAGTTGGTTCCAGGTTCCCACGATTCTCTGTGTAAAAAAGTGCCTCCTATTTTCTGTTCTGAATGCCCCGTCATCTAATCTCCACTTGTGACCCCTGGTCCTTGTTTCTTTTTTCACGTCGAAAAAGTCCCTTGGGTCGACATTATCAATTTAGAATTTTGAATGCTTGAATCAGATCGGCGCGTAGTCTTCTTTGTTCAAGACTGAATAGATTCAATTATTTTAGCCTGCATGATATGCCTTTTAAACCCGGATTAATTCTGGTCGTTCTTCTTTGCACTCTTTCTAGAGCAGCAATATAGTTTTTGTAGCGAGGTGACCAGAACTGAACACAGTATTCTAGATGAGGTCTTACTAATGCATTGTATAGTGTTAACATTACTTCCCTTGATTTAAATTCAACACTTTTCACTCTATAGCCGAGCATCTTGTTGGCCTTTTTTATAGCTTCCCCACAGATGAAGACATTTCTGAGTCAATATAAACTCCTAGGTCTTTTTCATAGATTCCTTCTTCAATTTCAGTATCTCCCATATGGTATTTATAATGCACATTTGTATTGCCTGCATGCAGTACCTTACACTTTTCTCTATTAAATGTAATTTGCCATGTGTCTGCGCAGTTCTGAATGCTGTCTAGATCATTTTGGATGACCTTTGCTGCTGCATCAGTGTTTGCAACTCCTCCTATTTTTGTGTTGTCTGCAAATTTAACAAGTTTGCTTACTATTTACCCAAGTTGTTGCAAGTGCAGGACTTGCAGCACTGGCAGATGTGCTAAAAGGGGTAGACTGGGAATTTGACTTAGCACTGGTCCCAAAACCCAGGTTTTGAGGACCCATGACATGATCCACATGCCCTAAAAAAGTGTTGGCGTAACCTGCATCTCAGTGTGCATGCTGTGACTGAATAGCTGCACTCTGGTATAAAAAAAAAAAAATGGGGAATCCATGGCATCTAGTGTAGAGAAAGTGTGTAGGGTAAACCCACACTATGGTATACGTGTTTCAAAGGATAACTGTCTTTAGCACTCTATAGAACCTAGTGAAAGTATGGGGGGTCACCCATACTGCAGCATTGCATATGTCAGAGACAGATGCACCCTGAAATAATGCCTAAGAGGTTGTAAGGCATCTTTGGGAATAACCCATGACCTCTGGTGGGGGCAGGTTGGCTAGGTCATAGGCAATCCGTACAGTGTTCGCAATCCTCTTCAACAGCCGCTGTTTGGACAGGGCTTGTCCATGGAACCTAGACCCATACCTGATAGAGCTGCTCTGTTTGACGCATACCCTGAGTCCGTTCAACATAGTACGCCAATGCCCTAACTGGGCACAGCGTGTGGAGCTTCCTCTCCTTGTCAGATTGGAAAGGTGGTGGATAAAAAGCCTCCAACTCCACTGACTGGTTGACATGAAAAGCAGAGATGCATTTACGGAGCAAAAACAGCGTTAGTACGGAGAGTGTCCTTAGTCCTGGCCTCCGTGAAAAATAGGCAGGCTTTAGCTATGGAAAATGCTTGCATTTCACCTAGAGTCCTGCATCAGGTCAGGTGACCCGCAAAAGTGGGTCGGGTTTGGGTCGGAATGTTAACTTTTTTGCGGTTTGTCAAAAAAATGTAATTTCCAAGTCAGGCTCAGGTCTGAATTTGAATCAACAAAAAGTTTTCTGTCCTTTCAGCGCACTCGTCTGTAACCCTTTCCCAAATAACGTATTAGAAGGTAAATGTACTAGTATTTCCTGCACTAAAGCATGAGGAGATTAGGGAGGAGTCAGCTGACTAAGCAGTGTTCTCGGTTTGTACTGCCGCTTGTTTGATACATCACTTTTCTATCCTTTTGATATGACACTTTTCTATCCTTTTATCACGTCTGCGTGGTAATATTAAATGCATGTGGATGAGGTGAAACAAAGGGTTTATATCATGTGGTGGATAATAGTTCGAGAGGTAAATTAGAAGTGTGGAATTCTTTTGGAATCATAGTGAATGAAAATAATGAACATGTGACTGGATTTGTTGCTTGTAAAACCTGTCATTATGTTTTTGTGTACAACAGCCACAAAACTGGTACAGCTCTGCGAAAGCACAGGTGTAGCTCCCTTTCAACTGGTGGCACCCCTCCCTTCAAACTGTTCCAATTTGTTTGAAAATTGTGTATATTTTTGTGAAGTCCATCCTTAGCAACTTAGGCTCATTGATTTAGATTCTATTTATTTTGTTTTCTGTATAATAATGTAATGTGATTAGTATTGAGACACACATCAAAATACAGCCTGTGGTGTTTGTATCAAGAACAGGTATTTTATAGTAAAGTAAGTAGAGATAGTTAATATGTTACAATGTTAAAAAATATCAAGATCACTAGAGAAAGCTACCACAATGTATAGCCTATAGTATAAACTCAATCTGTGGAGAATGGTAGAGATATCTGTGCGTGAATGTGAGAGCATGAGAGAGTCAGTTGACGCAATCAGTAGGTAAAGTACAAGAACTTGCGGGTTCGGTTGCAGGTCTTATTAAAGCGGGTCGGGTCGGGTCGCGGGTAAGAAGATGGTGCTGCAGTGGGTTGCGGGTTCAGGTCGGAAGTGGGTCGTACAAATCTAACCCGTGCAGGATGATTTTATCCCGTGCAGGATGATTTTACCCACTCGCTTTGCGCGGTGATTGCTAGTAGGAAAACCACCTAGTAGGATTGCTAGTAGGAAAACCACCTTCAAAGATAAATATTTCAGCTCTGCTGAATACAGGGGCTCGAATGGTGGTTTCGTAAGCATGTTAAGCACCACATTCAACCACCAGTGAGGTACAAGGTCCTTCCTAGGAGGAAACAACCTCTGAGCTCCCTTCCAAACTGTCCCCCAGGAAGTGAACTCCTGAGGAGGCAGTCTGTTTTAATATGGCAAGTTGAAATAGCTGCCAGATAGACCTTAAAAGTAGAGGGAGATTTCACCTTGTTAAAAAGGTCCTGCAAAAATGTCAGTATGGCTGCCATGGGGCAAGTGATGAAGTCCAACCCACGAGACAGACACCAAGTCTTAAAAACTTCTCATTTAAACTTGTACAGGGAATGCGTAGAAGTGGTCCTGGTTCTGCAGGGCAGTAATCTCATTCAAGACACCGATCTGGCTTAGTTACAGTCGGTCAGGGGCCAGACCCACAGCTGCAGGCTCACTGGGTCGGGATGTCACAGGGGCCCCCACGCCTAGCTGAGCAGGTTGCAACATGCAGGCAGCTCCCAAGGCTGGTCATTCAGGAGCTGGACCAGTGCCTATAACCAGGCTCTTTTTTTTGTTCCAAACTTTGCACATCTAGAGTAGTGCCATAGGCTTCCACCATGTGTTTTGGCTGGCTATATAGATTTATATCAGTTAAAGTGTCCTGGCTCTGTATGTGTGTGCATAGCTCCTCAACGAAACTGATATCTTCATGGTGTCGATATAAAACTCAGGATGTAAGGTTAATATAGATGTTTGCAGGAGACCAATCTAACAGTATAGGCTTACTTCATTTTTTTTCCTACTGCGTTTAAAACCGTACACAGGATAGGCTGTACTTGATTTCCTATCAAAATAATCCATTTAAAATGGTGTTAAAAAAGATAAGGTAAAACTCTTACATTTGGAACAAAGCCAGGGGAAACAGCCTTCTCCAGAACAGCATCCCAGTTCACATCAGCCAGGTAGGGGGAGCTCTGGATATCTGTAACACTTGAAAGACGGCACTCTGGGTCTTTGGCAAGAAGCTATAGATGTACACATATAAAAAAAAAGCATTGCCTAAATCATTAGTGCCTATTTGGTTTTGCAACACAGTGATGTAAAACTGTACATTGTGGGATATCAGCACCATGCCAACAAACTCAATAAAACAAATACAAATAATCAGCGTTTAACTTTAAACCAAGAGATGTATTAACAACTTGCTATATATGCTGGCTATTGGGAGAACTGGATCTGCTTCAAACACAAACATGATATCCTGGGATGAAAGTATGAAAAGGAGTCTACTCCTCCCCCCAATTTAGTCCATGGTAACAAGATGTTATCCTTAATCCTTAGATACTTCTTAAACTTCATGCTGAGAAACTGATTATACACCCCTCCCTTCAAACTGTTCCAATTTCTTTGAAAATTGTGTATATTTTTGTAAAGTCCATCCTTTGCAACTTAGGCTCATTGATTTAGATGCTATTTATTTTGTTTTCTGTATAATAATGTAATGTGATTAGTATTGAGACACACATCAAAATACAGCCTTTGGTGTTTGCATCAATATTGAAAGTGTGCAATATCAAAGGATGTGACAGAAGATACATTTAAATGTGTACTTTAAATAATAAAGATGAGTCTTGCAGGTCCAAGAAGATGTACTGTTTATAAAGAAAATGTTTGGGTCCTACCACTGACTCTGATATGGGAGTAGTCTTATTTATTCAGTCTCAAACTACAATATTGTTGTATAATATTATGTTTAAATATGATTATTTCTTTGGCATTAATGTTGTGTTTTTTCTGTGTAAGTTACCATTTTGATGGTTGTTAAAACAAAATAGATACAAATGGAAAAAGGTCTTGTTACACATAGTACAATAAATATTATAAGAGAACAGTAGTTGGTGTGACTATTTACAGGAATACACCGTAAATACCTATCACAGAGAGAGCCCAGTAAAATTATTGTGTTGCGTTGTATCAAAAAGTATTTAATAAAAAAAAAAAAATCTCTTGGACCTTCTTTCTTCTTTTTCAATGCAAATTAAAACACCATTCAATGTTTTCTCAATCTACCCATATGTACGAATAACATTTAATGACATAAAGTATATATTTTTATATACTCTATAACACTTAAGGTTTTGACCTGGAAATACCAGTATCTCAGAAAGTTCTTAGTATCTCAACATCTTTTCCTTCAAAGATGGCAAGTGTACCGCCATAATCCCTTCTTTTTATGAAGGTCATACGAGATTAAAAATACTTTATAAGGCCACTCATTATTTCATCCAGAATAAATGTCAAACTTTCTGTTTTTTGTTCTTAAATGAAGGTCAGAGAGAATTGACGCTGTCAAATTCCCCCAGCTATATTCTGTCAGGTCAGATAAGATGCAATAAGCTTTTGTAACTAACCTTTCTCAGTAACGACACCATGCCTGTGGACCAGGTGGAGGAGTAGTGCACTCGCTCTGCTCGGAACATGTTGAGAATGTCATCCACTGGGGTCATGGAATGAATGTCGTAAGGTCGCTAATATAAAAAAATAAAATATACAAAATACAACAAAATCCCATCACAAAATGCTACTATTTATACATTGAAAGTGTATAAAGCCAAGATTAGCAATCCGTCTTCCTCTCGCAAGACTCATCCTACACTTCATGCAATAACAGGAATCACTGGGGACCCCCAATTTACAGACCTTTAATATATTCATGAGTACAATTAAGCTGTTATTTGTATTTTAACATACCCCCCTGTACTGTTTATGTTCTGTTTTGCTCAGTTAAGTGACAATGTTTAAGTAACTATTCACAGAATGTTTTATTCTTTAGTTACCAAGCTTTAAAAAATAACCTTGTGAGCACGGAGCGGTAACCCTTTGCTTAACCCAAAGAAGTGACGAGTGAATACAGAAAAACAAGATGTTTTTGCCTTACAAAGCTGGGTCATTCTACCATTAGGGTGCCTTTTGCATCCTGAGGCCATATTTTGGATAAAACAACTGATTTTACTCAAACTAAATGATGCATCATAAAGTACACACTTTACACTATAAAGTGTTAAAGGTGAAAAAACATGCATTGTTAACATTGTAAAGTTCTTATACTGCAGGTGTTATTATTCACAGGTTTTCTGCTGTTAAGCTCAGCAAAAGTGTTTTTTTTTGGTATATTTTAAACATTGTTTTTCTAATAATAATAAAAAAAAAGTTTATTGAAAAAAAATACATGTTCCTTTTCAATGTTTTTACAAGGTGCAAAAGGCACTCTATTATTATAATTTGTTTATTTAGCAGATGCCTTTATCCAAGGCGACTTACAAAGACTTGGGTGTGTGAACTATGCATCAGCTGCAGAGTCACTTACAATTACGTCTCACCCGAAAGACGGAGCACAAGGAGGTTAAGTGACTTGCTCAGGGTCACACAATGAGTCAGTGGCTGAGGTGGGATTTGAACTGGGGACCTCCTGGTTGCAAGCCCTGTTCTTTAACCACTGGACCACACAGCCTCCTCTAATAGTAGAATAGCCTAGCTTTTGTTGTGGTGTTATATATATTTTGTATTTAATACAGGCCAAAGTAAATGAAGCTATTGTCTTACCCAGCCTCGCAGCAGTTCATATGCTGTGATCCCCAGTGACCACCAGTCTACAGGATAGGAGTAACCAGGGCCTCCCTCCATAAAAGAGTGAAACACTTCAGGAGCTGCAGCGAGAGAAACAGAAAAAAGTATTAATTAAAAAGCAGTCTAAAAAACCAAATCATTAGTATTATCTTTAGTAGTTCAGTTTTTCACAGTTTCAGTGCTCTAATTTATCAGAAAGCAGCTTGTGTTGGAAATTCAGATTGTTCACATCTGCTAATGGTAGTTTTAGCTGTAACAAGCTTTCTCCTGACTGCCACTAATGTGCTAAAGTCTATTTCCTCAACAGTACAACATCAGTACAGCCTGGAATCTGCAGTTTTCTTCATAATAAAAAGCCTGCATGCATTTTTTTCAGAATTTGCTTCTCATTGTTAAGACAAAGTTTTGTAATAAATACAGAACTAGTTTTAATTGTTTAAAGAGATCTGATTGAGAGACAGTGAGCAGAGATGTGTTGCTGAAGTATCATAACATGCTACATGCAAATTACACAACACTTAGTCCAATCCTATAGTACTTGCCCTGGCCAATGAAACACCTCACCTTAAAAAAGCTACACATTTAAAAGGTTAGCATTTTATTTATTTATTTATTTCTTAGCAGACGCCCTTATCCAGGGCGACTTACAATCGTAAGCAAATTCATTTCAAAATACATTTAAGTGTTACAATACAAGTAATACAATAAGAGCAAGAGCTCTTATTGTAGAATGCATGAATATCCTTTTAAATCCTTTCATGTTTAACATATGAGCAAATTATTTTAAAAGGTTAAACAGAGTAGAAGAATATTATCCACACAGAAGACAGAAAAGAACACATTCTTTATGATTTCCATTACATGAGAGTAGGTGTTAAAACTTCATGCTGATATTGGACTCAGCTCTCGCCAAGATAAGCACCAACTAAAACATAGCCTCTTTTACTGTAAACTAATGTGATCCATCTGTGTTTCCTTCCATCTGATGATGTAGATATCCTTCTGCCTGGTGTTGATGGCTGAAGTGTAATGCTGGCTCCAGGAATCAGCCTATTTTGCCTCCCTGGCGCATCAGCACACAAACGATCAACCTCAGCATGACAACCATCTGGATTGAGCTGAGTAGGGTACTTCTCTGGGGTCTTCAAGTGGATACCTTCCATCCTTGGGGTTTCGTCGACTAGCCCACAACACCTTAAGGGGGCTTGACAGTGATTCTGGCGTCCCAGCATCACCCTCCTCCATCCCCCGACTCAGCTAAGCCCAGCTTACTTACCTTCCTTTACATCAGTGGTTTTCAAACTTTTCAGGACCCGTACCCCTTTCCAAAAAATCTAGTCTACCGCGTACCCTCATCTGAGATACTTATGAAAACAGAAAAAAATTGTATTTTCTAATTACTAGGCTTAAGTACTTATTGATGTTAACTGAAAATAATTTTTTTAAAAAATGCTTACCTACCAATGTGATGGATGCGCCTGCTTTTTATCACAGATTTCAGTAAACCTACACCCTGATTAGTAAACAATGCAGCCAATGCACATAGGGTATGTTATTCTGTATTTTAAAATGAGCCAATAGGACTTCAAGTTACAAAAAAGCGTTAAGCAGGTCATTAAAAAAAAAAAAAAACCATCTTGATTTGCTGGCTCAGAAGGCACACAAGGAAGGAGGTGGGGCTACAGTTCAGTCAATTACTGTACATGGAAAACTGCTGTTAAACTAACAAAATAAAATAAAATGAAAACTAAAAATGCTATGTAAAAATAATTTCAAAATCCAGACCAATAAGTATGGTACTGGTGGTAGTCAGTGTGGAGTAGTGGTTAGGGCTCTGGACTCTTAACCGGAGGGTTGTGGGTTCAATCCCCAGTGGAGGACACTGCTGTTGTACCCTTGAGCAAGGTACTTTACCTAGATTGCTCCAGTAAAAACCCAACTGTATAAATGGGTAATTGTATGTAAAAATAATGTGATAGCTGTATAATGTGAAATAATGTATAATGTGATATCTTGTAAAATTGTAAGTCGCCCTGGATAAGGGCGTCTGCTAAGAAATAAATAATAATAATAATAATAATAATAATATGGCAAAACGAGACCAAAAACAGGTTATGCTTTTGAAAAACAAAACCTAGGGTTCTAATTTAAAACAAAATCAGAAAGCAATTCTCAACAAAAGTCGTGCATTTCTTTCAACGAATGCAGAAGTGTAGAGAGAAAACAGATGGGGCATTTTGCATAAAATTTAAAATTTACAAATACAGGCATTTAAAAAAAAAAAAAAAAATCGGGTAGCATGTGGAACTGTGTGAATATTGAATAACACATTGAATATGTGTGTTTTTATTTATTTATTTAACTTGAATGTTATCTTTTAAGACTTGCACTGGACATTTAAAATGCTATGTTGTCTTGTGCAGTATCGAATCCAGCCAGAATAAGCAGATTGCTTTGAAGTGAATATTTCCAAAAGCTAAATTTGTTGAAAGTAGAAAGGTGACATTTATATCATGCAGTCAAAAATGACTTTTAGCAAAATGCTTCCATGTAAAGTGTTTAGTGCAGTCGTCTGTTCGTGTTAATCAGCTGTAAAGCTTGTTGATGGGCACTCGCTGTATGATATGAACACACTCAATACGTCGGAGTATGGAATCCAATTCCGGACACTTTTCCCAATCCCAGGATTTTGGATTATTATTATTATTTTTTTTTAATCCTGCGATTCCATTTTTGTAATAATAATAATATTGTGCTTTTGCTTTTATTAGCCTAATAATTAGCCGCGTACATTGGTAGGGTAATGCAATCACACGACAAAGGAGTTCTTCAATGAATTAGTCATAGTGAGAAAACACATAAAGCATTGCAAGTAAAGATAACAGTTGTGTCGCTCCAGCTCAACAGCAAAACAAGTGAGTGATTTCACTGTCTAAAAACAGGGCGGCCCAATTGCCTGCTCAACTCAATAATACTGTTATTTTAAAACACACTGAACTGATTAAACTACTAACACTGAACAGTTAAACTCCAGAAAGTAAGCGTACCTAGTAAATACTACACATTGTTAAAAGAAGCAACATTCTACAATGACAATATATTTTTATTTTATTTTATTGTATTTATTTATTTATATTTAGTCTACAGACTGCAGAACCATCGCCCTGCTGTTTAAATATATAACTTAGCCATGTGTGTACTCAATACTCACTCACTGTCAGCAGCCGGCTGGGTGTTTTATAGAGTTAACCTCGCCCAACAGAAAGTAAACGTACACCAGTACGGCAGTGGTTTTATTTGACAGGAGATTCAACATTGTTAATTAGCAAGGTACTACAATGTGATTTACAAAAAAAATAAAATCTGTTGTCTGCCATTACAGAATTTTTCTTGTGTACCTCCAGGGGTACGTGTACCCCAGTTTGAAAACTCCTGCTTTACATCAACATTTTTTTATTTCTACTGTGCTTGAGGTCCCCAACCAGAATCTTTTTGTCTCAACCAGTTGCTGCTCCTCTCTGCACTCTGCGTCGCAACTCTTGACCACTGAATCTCTGAGAAACCGGGTTGTGGAGTGTGCCACAAATCCTCGACAACCCACCTCCACTGAGTAAACCTGGACTCTCCATCCTCGCTGTTCCGCTTCAGCAGCTAATTGAGCATACCGAAGTTTCTTCCTTTCGTACGTCTCATCCACAGTATCTCTTTACCATACAGTCCCACTCTGCTGAGGTAGCGTGGAAGTCCTAACCATTTCCTGACTAATGAACTGATTAATGCTTCCAGCTTCTCTACTGATGTCAAGGAAACCTCATACACAGTGAGTGGCCACAGAAGTCTTGGCAGTAGACAAAACTGTTGTAGTCATGATTGTCATGTCATCCATGTATGCTCTAACTCAAGGTTTCTCAAATGCGGCCACCAGCGGATTTTTTTGCGGCCACGACAATCGCTGAGATGTTAAGTATTAAAGTTGCCGTGTAAACGCTAGAGTGTGCACTCATTCTCATCTATAAATATTATGGTACAGTACAGGCAGAGCTAACTACATAGACGTGGTTTTCTTTCAAATCACACAGCTTATTATTCATTGGCTAACCAGTGTTTACATCTCGCGCAACTGTAACTCTGTAAGCGGCTATTGGCCAGCGTCATCGTCAGTGGTTGAAAATAACCCTGAATGTGATACACACACGGTCCCAGAAGTGCCTCCTACTGCTAAGAAAAACTGAACATGGAGGGAAGAAAAACAAGCATTTCAAGACAAATGGGAAACGCAGCGAGACACGTGCTGCTGAATTACAACCCTGTCCGCTGGCTTAATTTTAATAACAGTGTTTGAGGTTTTGAACACAGTTTCCCTGGAACTGTCCTAAAAGCTACAAGATCCAGAAGTACATGGTTGTTTGCTCTTTTTGAAATAGTTTTTACCAAAGCTTGCTTCCTTGAAGCTGGAGCTTCAGAAACCTCAGCTAACGATATTTGACACCATTGAAGTGATGAATACAGTCAGGATGAGAGTGTGCAGCGAAAGGTTTGCTTTGTGGGTTCAATCCCAGGTGGGGACACTGCTGCTGTATCCTTGAGGAAGGTACTTTACCTAGAATGCTCCAGTAAAAACCCAACTGTATAAATGGGTAATTGTATGTAAAAATAATGTGATATCTTGTAATAATTGTAAGTTGCCCTGGATAAGGGTGTCTGCTAAGTAATAAATAATAATAATTCAGTGTACTGCATTTTCTGAAGAACAAGTACGGAAACCACCTCACTGTAAGTAGTCTGATAAACACCATGGCTCAATGGATGTGTTAAAACCCAGAACTTTAATTTCATCACCACACTTTTATTTATTTTTTTAGCAGTAAACGTTAAAGTTTAACAATAATGTGTTATTTTTTGGTCTTAAACGGGAGCGTTTGTGTACAGTAGCGTTTGTATTGCAAATATAGAAAAAGAGATTCAGTCTAAATTTGGACCAGCAGATCCAAATTATTTGAAGGAAAATAAGTTAGTTAGGAAAGTTGTAAAGTAAAATGTTTTTTTTTACTGTTATCATTATTATTACTAGATTTTTTTTGTTTGTTTGTTTGTTTGTTAAAGAGAAAGACATTTTGGACACATTTGAAGACATGTTGTTTCATTATTATCTGGACTTTTATTATGTAAAAAGTTTTTTTTAGTTAGTTCAGAATTGTTGTACAGACATCCATCTTGTACCTAGAAAGCAAAATAAACAACAAAAAAGACAAGAACATGCAAAGCACCTTATTTGTTTTTATTATGTTGTCCCGTAAGAATAGAGACAACTTTACATTATGTTTATTATTGAGTCTGAAAAAAAAAAATATATGAGTGCGGCCACCAGTAAGCGTTGGCCACACTCTGAGGCAACCAAAAGAATTGTTGTGCGAACCCCTGCGTCTAACTGGCAGCAGTCACATTCCAGAAGCCAAGCATTCTCCTCCCACTACCCATTTTGACGCCTTAATAATTACTTCCATTGCCATGGTAAAAGCCAGTGGAGAAATGGTGTATCCTGCCATTATTACAATTTCAAGACATTGCCCTGCAGTGGTGAATTCTGAAGTTGAAAAACAAAATTGCAAATCTCCAAAGTAGGCTTTCACGAAGTTTGTTATTGTCCTCGTTACACTGAAAAAATCTAATGCTGCCCAAAGAAGCTCATGTGGTACCAGAATGTCACATGTATCCAGGAATGTCACATGGAGCTCCTTCCTCTACTTTTTAGCTGTTTGAATTTGCTGCCAGATCACACTGGGAAATAAGGCGAAACTGACCAATACTCCTAGAATCTTTTTCTTTGGAAATTGTGACAGAGACAGAATGATTCTTGGTGATAAATCTCCCTCCAGACCTGTGAGGGCGCTGTGCAAAGGGAACGGAGTGTCCTGGACTGGTTGGCCAGACAATTCATTCCCAGGGTTAGGTGGAAGTCAACAATCTAGAAAGGGGGCGGGGCTATGGTACACCAAGTCATCGACCCAGAAGGGAAGCGATGTGGCAGCCGCGGATTGGAGGAGCGGTTGCAATCGTTAAGCAAGGGGGCGTGATTGACGGTACAGGCGATATAGCTGTGATCTGTTCCTTTGAATGGTTAATGCTGGACCAGAAGGATAACGTAATTGTTATTGTGAGCGTTTTGTTTGTTTTGTCTTGTCTAAAATCTACTTTGTTGTTATTAGACAGCTAACACGATCCGGAGCTGTCACTACAGGCCAGCACAAAACCCAAACACTGCACTTGTTCATGATAAATTGTATTTTCACCACGAGCACTACAGCACTTACTTTTGACTTGTGACCGTGTTTGTGTTAACTGTGTGTGTTTAAATACCGTGTTTATTGTTTCAGGACTGAATCCGTGTATTTAACTGAGCAATACACATTGCTGTGTATTGCCAGTTCTCATTATTCTTTACTGTTGTCATCAGACTTTGGATTATAAATAAACCATGATTTCACCAGTACTTTGTTGTTTGTCATTGTCTTGAGCACTGCATCACCTCTACACCTGCGCACTTCAAACCACTTTGCCACAGGTATAAAGACCCCACCTGCTCGGTGCCATGCTCTTGGTACAACTTGTTTTTCCCATGCTACTTTCATCAATTTCCACAGGAGTCATAGAACACCAGGGGCACTCTTGTACACTCTGTATGGAACTCCATTAGGCCCAGGAGATGATGACGTCCTTGCCCTTTTTCACAGCTTGCTCTACTTCTTTCCACTTAGGTGCACAGTCCTCCATTTGGTATTCTGGGGGACTGATAGGTGGGATGTCTGAACGAATCGATATAGGCTCCTGCCTTTTTGAATCTGTGTGCGTTTCCTCAAGATATCTCTCCACTTAGTTGCTTTTAGTGTGCCATTTTTCTCCCTGGTGAATAACTTCTTTGCAAATTTGAATGGGTCTGTAGCAAAGTGGCTTGCCATGTGCAGGTGTAGTTAGTGCAGTGCCCAGGAATAACACACACAAGACAGTGAAAGTTCAATAAAACAGCTTCTTTATTTGACTGGATTGTGTGATGTAGATATCTTTCTGCCTGGTGTTGATGGCTGAAATGTAATGCTGGCTTCAGGGATCAGCCTATTTTGCCTCCTTGGCGCATCAGCACACACAACAGCTGCAATGCTGGCTCCAGGGATCAACCACAGCGTGGCCTCCCTAGTGCATCAGCATGACAACCGTCTGGACTGAGCTGAGTAGGATACGTCTCTGGGGTCTTCAAGTGGGCACCTTCCATCCTTGGTGTTTCGTCGACTAGCCGTGGACCTTAAGAAAGCCTATTAAAAGATGTGACACTGAACAGAATTTATCTCACTAATTGCATTTGAATTTGCTTTTGCATGAAAATATCATTCTCCAAACAGAAGACCGAAACTAGTTATTTTTTATTCCACTGAGTAGAAATTCATTATAAAACGGAGACTATCATGAAGTCCAACTAAGAACATCGCTCATTAATTTAATATAAAACAAGATTTAGAAAACCTGCCATGCATTTTAAATCCGGAGGGGAGTGAATTCTCCCCTCTGGATTTTTCTCAAGCAACAAGACATTCTTTACCCGGCTCAACTAAAGGTCACCTACAACAACAGAGCCTACCTTTTTAAAACTGTGCAAGAATCCAAACACTTTGTTAAGGAAACATTCAATTACACCGTCCCTGAGAGAATGGCTGGTGAGATGGAGACATCTTAATGGACCTTAAAATACACCCAGGTTTAAAAAACAAAACAAAACAAAAAGTTGGTATTGGATTAACATGTGTTACGGTTTAGCGATGGTTTTTGCAATCTAATTATATACAGAAGTTTCTTCTCGGGACTTTTTAGATTATAGGCTTTAGTGTCCGACCACAGAGTAAGAAGTCAGAATGTGGGGTTATTGCACTGTTATTTCTTTATTAATGACATGTATGTTGGATATTTATATCCCATAATGTTACAAAGTTTTCTTTTTCAAGTTTTTGAAAGATAGATATTGTTTATTGTTTTTTTTAATGTAGATGACAAGGTTCTATTTGTTTATCAAAGATATACTGAATGCTATTGTAATGGACTGTAACACAGCAGGGAGGGGGTTAAAATCCTCCCTGCATAAAACATGTGCGCAGGCACATTTTTGTTAATAGTTTAAATGTTTTGTTTAATTGTTTTATTGTTAATTATCCCCTGCACCTGGGTAGTAATTGTAAATTAGGACCAGGTGCAGGGTATATAAGAGGTGCAGTCAGTCTGCACAGGGCTGCTGTGTGTAGAGCCCGCTTGCGAGTGTGTGCAGACGTACCAAGAGAGTGAAGGTTTGTTTGTTTAAAAACTGTATGTTTTGTTTTTGTTTGATTTGGTTTTTGCAGGTAAACGGCTTAGCTGTCCTGTTATATAGTTTAGGTTCCTGTTTTGTGTTTTAGTTTAGTGCTCAAGAAAGAGCTAGGTGTCTGTTTTGTTTATTTTGTTTTTGTTCGTTTGGTTTATTAAAAATAGAGCGTAAGTGCTGAAAACCTCAATTTCCTGTGTCCTGGGTCTGTTTTAAAGGGGCAACGAACCGTGGAGAGGTGCAATTGTGTTACAGGACATAAAACTAAATTAGTTTACTATCTTACTCATTAAATAGGTATGAAAGCACCCACATCACCCCATAATGTATGTCCTACAGTGGCTTTGATATATTATGAAACGAATAAATTAGTTTACACGAGACTACATATAGTACAAAATGTCGGTGTTAGACAACAGTATTTCCCTATTAAAAAATAGTCTCTTGGAATTTAAGAGGTTTTAAAAATCTCATTAAAAGATGAAAAATATTATCAGCATTATCTTGATACAAATGTGATATTGCATTATTACAAGAAATCCATTTGAAAGAGGATGAAATACAGAAACTTAAAGATGGGTCGGACATGTTTTTCATTCATCCTACTCTTCCAAAGTAATAAAAATATTACATATCAACTAATAGACAAGAAAAACGACAAAGAAGGGAGATTTATAGCACTCAGACTGAAAACTGGAACTCGGGAAATGGTAATTGCCAATGTATACGTTCCTAACATTAACCAGAAAACATTTTTTAATGAAATACTGGTTAATTTACTTAATTTCGTCAATCTACCCTTAATTCTAGCTGATTTGAACACAGTTACTGACCCTGTACTAGACAGATCTAACCAAAGTAAAAAGATAGTAGATTTCAAATCTCAATCACTTATTAATATGATGGAAGAATTGCAATTAAAAGACATTTGGAGACTGTTGAATCCTTCTGGTAAAGATTATACAATTGTCTCTCCAGTATTATTATTATTATTATTTATTTCTTAGCAGACGCCCTTATCCAGGGCGACTTACAATCGTAAGCAAATACATTTCAAGTGTTACAATACAAGTAATACAAGTAATACAATAAGAGCAAGACAAGTCATTTTCTAGAATTGATTTATTTTGAATATCTAAATCAATAACTAGGAATATTATAGACACATAGATTGAAACAATTCACATTTCTGATCACACCCCTATAACAATTACATACTCAAACACTAAAAGAGAAAATAAAATGTCATGGTGGAGGATTAATAACTCATTAAAAACAATAAAGAGTTTAAGGAATGTATAGATAAAGAAATTAAAGAATTCTTGGTTATTAACAAAACTCCAGTTATCTCTCCAAATGTGTTATGGGATGCTCTGAAAGACTGTTAGGGGACGTATTATTTCTTATAGCACAGCAAGGAAGAGAAAACAACTTAAATACAGGATTCAGAGATTGAACTTAAAAGGACTGTAAGGGATTTTCAAAATGATCATTACACCTCTCTGATTAAATGTAAACTTAAACTAAATAATCTTTTAACTGGTATAGAACAGTTTAAATTGATCAGAACAAGAGGAAAATACCATGAAGTGGGTGAGAGACCAGGAAAAAATATTTGCTTATTGTGACAGAAACAGAATGATTCTTGGTGGTAAATCTCCCTCCTGACCTGTGAGGGTGCTAAGTAAAGGGAACAGAGTACCCTGGACTGGTTGGCCTGACAATTCCCAGGGTTAAAAGGAAGTCGGTCATCTAGAAAGGGGGCGGAACTCCGGTACACTAACTCATCGACCCGGAAGGGAAACGATGTGGCAGCCGCGGATTGGAGGAGCGGTTGCAATCGTTTACCAAGGGGTCATGAGTGACGGTACTAATAGGGGATGGAGGGACGTGATCTGTTCCTTCGTTTATGGTTAAGGAACAACCCGGAAGGACCAGTGTTTATATATTGTACCGTGAGTGTTTGTTTGTTTTGTGTCTAATTATTGCTTGTTGTTATTAGTAGATGGCTAACACATTCCGGAGCTGTCACCAGAGGCCAGCACCAACCAGACATCACTACACCTGTGTCACGATATATATTGTATTGCACCACGAGCACTACAGCACACACCCAGGACTGGTGACTGTGTTTGTATATTGTGTGTGTAAATTGACTGTGTTTATTATTTGGGACTGCAAACCCTTTATTTATAACATTGCTGTGTATTGCCTGGGATTATTGTTTAAGGTCACCAGACCTGGATTACAAAATAAATAACTTTCTGATTGGATTATCACTGTCTGTTTCTTCCTTGTGCACTGCATCACTCCTACACCTGTACCCTACGAACCACTTTGCCACACTTATACATTAAAAAAATACAAGAAAAGTCAATTATTTCAGCAATTAAAACACAAGATGGGACAGCATCATTAAACCCCTTACTACTCCCAAAACCTAACAAAGATTCATTAGAATGTGCAACTTATCGTCCAATTTCTTTACTAAATAGTGACTGCAAAATTTTAACCAAAATATGGTTAAATATGGCCCGCAAGACTATTTCTATCAGTCAATTCATTTTGGCCTGCGACCAGTCCACTATAGAGAGCCAAAGTGCTTTCATCATCGCGGGTTCCAGAAGAGAATTTTCCCCATGTATTTCTCCATAGAGGTTCGAAATATCAGCGATTACTGGTAATTGAAACCATGAACCGGTGTAACGTTTACCTTTCGTTGTTAGATACATCATAAGCTATGTAATAGGCTGAAACATCTCGCAAATTATCGAAGAATTGATAAAGGTACAACTCTGTGTCCGTTATATTCCACAAACGAACTACATTATCCATGCAGAAAACCGCTAACTCAGTGTTCGGAGTGTTCCAACATTCTGAGTGGGGTATTAGCTTGCTAGCTTTCGCTTCATAGTTAAATAACTAGTTAGTTAGCAATACGTTTACCTTGGATCAATCTTGCTAGTGGGCTAGATCGTTTTTATTATGGTTTTAATTCACCAGCACTTCATAAATTTAGTCTCACACGCAAACTCTGCTCAACACAAATCACCCCTGCTGCGAGTAAACTGGCCTTGTCCTCATGGAGCTCTGTCACTCCTCAGGAACTTCAGCTTGTTTTAGGTTGGGAAATGCAGTTCTTTAAGCGAAGAGAATGTATTTGGCATGAAATTAATCCAGTTTCCACTACAATTTCTGAACGATTGTGACACAACTGTATTTTAAATATATATTTTAATAATCGCAGGTTTAAAAAAAGCCTATGGAGAAATCAATAGGACAATTTCACTTCTAGAACCCGTGGGACAGGAAGTGACATAATACTTCGGCTCTCTATTCACTGCAAGTCCAAACATGCATGCTCTGGCGCGAACCACGGCATATATGCACAGTTCACAGGCCTACACTGAGCATTCCGTTACAGTGCGCTGTGTCACGCATACACTTAACTTAAAACCTGTCACAACACAATCACTCACTCAACAATAGCTAGCAAGCTAGCCAGCTATCAAAAATGGCTAAAAGGAAAGTGGACAGAGAGGGCAGAATGTTCCAGGATGAGTGGGAGATCAAATACATGTTTGTGGAGCACAGGGAAAAACCAGTTTGTCTAATTTGCAAAGAGAGTGTATCAGTATTGAAAGAATTTAACTTACGATGCCACTACAAGACCAAACACAGAGACAAATATGGAGACTTGGATAGAGAGCAGGCTACAGAAGGTGGCAGAGTTAGAGAAAAGTCTTGTGCTCCAACAGCATACGTTTACCATGGCAAAATCACAGAGTGATGTTGCTGTAAAGGCAAGTTTCATTGTAGCAGAGGAAATAGCTAAATCAGGCAAGCCCTTCTCCGAGGGTGATTTCATAAAGCGGTGCATGCTTAAAGTTAGCGAGGTAGTGTGTCCAGACAAAAGGCAAGCATTTGCAAACGCTAGTCTCTCTAGAAATACCATAGCCAAGATAGTGGATGAGTCAGCTACCAATCTGCAAGATCAGCTCAGTGAAAAAGCAAAAGACTTCTTTTCATACTCACTGGCTGCTGACGAGAGCACAGACGCTACAGACACAGCTCAGTTGTCAATTTTCATCCGTGGGTGAATCCCGACCTATCTGTTACTGAAGAGCTTTTGGCTGTCATAGCGATGCATGGCACTACCACAGGGAAGGACATTTTTCAACAGGTCGAAAGGTGTGTAGATGAGATGAAGTTGCCATGGGAGAAATTGGTGGGACTGACAACAAATGGGGCTCCAGCTATGTGTGGTGAAAAGAGTGGGCTGGTAGCGCAGGTGCGAGAGAAGATGCAGGGGGAAAATTGCCCGGGCCAGCTAACAACATACCACTGTATCATACACCAAGAGGCGCTTTGTGGCAAAGTACTGAAGATGGAACACATAATAAGCGTTGTTACAAAAACAGTAAATTTCATCAGGGCCAAGGGATTGAACCACCGCCAGTTTCGGTCACTTCTTGACGACAGAGGTGCGATGGCTAAGTCGGAGTAAAGTGCTCAAGAGATTTTTTGAGTTGCGTGAGGAAATCGCCCTTTTCGGGATGAGAGCTGGCTGTGTGACCTTGGTTTCTTATGTGACATAATGGACCATCTCAGCTCACTGAATGTGAAACTGCAGGGTCGCAAACATGTTATTACTGACATGTAAGACGCCGTGAAAGCCTTCCAAATGAAACTGCGTTTGTGGGAAAATCACATGCAACAGGGAAACTTTGCTCACTTCCCGACATGACAGACAGTGTCAAACTCGCTTACCAGCGCAACTTTACCAAGTGCGGCTCTTGCTGGCAAACTGAGCCTACTGTGCACTGAGTTCGAAAGAAGATTTGCCGACTTTAAGACGCAGCAGTTCACTGTTGAGCTCTTCTCCAATCCCTTTGCAGTGGATGTGGACAGCGCCCCAGTGGATATCCAAATGGAATTAATTGAGGTACAATGCAACAGTGCACTCAAGGCCAAGTTCGACTCAGTCGGCGCTGCCCAGTTTTACACTTTCATCCCAGACACGCTAGCACAGCTCTGCCTTCAGGCTGCCCGTGTCCTCTCCATGTTTGGAAGCACATATCTATGCAAACAGCTGTTCTCCCTGATGAAGATAAACAAATCCCCTCACAGAACACATCTGACGGACAAGTATCTTCAATCCATCCTGAGAGTTGTCTCAGCACAGGATTTTGCCCCCAAGATTGACCAACTTGCCACAAAGAAAAGGTCCCAGGTGTCAGGTTCCACAAGTAGCAGCAAATAGGCCTCGTCAGGACAGCTATTGTTTAAATGTCTGGACAGATTTTTTTATTTATGCTTTGCAAGTGAATATCATAAATATATGTGATATAAAGATATGTTTTATTTATGTTTAAATGCCTGGACAGCTATTTTTATTTATGTTTTGCAAGTGAACATCATATGTGATATAAATATATGTTTTAGTTATGTTTAACCCTTTGCGGTCCATTGTCGGACTGGGTCCGACATTGCAATTATTCCTCACAGGTCCTTTGTCGGACTGGGTCCGACATCATTATAGCAACGCAATAAACGGGTGTCTAGTCGTTTTTTCGCCAGAAAAAGCCGAGAAAACCATTCAATTGCCGAGTGGGAGCGACAGGAGCCGAGACAAGTTGAAAAAAAATAAAAAATAAAAAAAGGTGTATCTCATGAATAGTCATACATGGTATCAGGTATCAGATAACGGGGGCGGTCTGAAGTAAACAAGTTGGCTGACTGAATCAGCGCACAGAAAACACAGACATTTGCAGAGCTTTTTAGAGATGTTATAGTAATAAAATAATGACTTGGATCGCATTTTTGAGGAGTTTGGTGATAAAACGAGTGATCCGGAGATGATCGATCGGTATGTACGACTGTTATTATTATTATTATTATTTATTTCTTACATAGGTGAACGCTATAGCAAACAAAAGGGTGGGGCGGGGCTGGAGATGCCTAGTGAGTGCTTTGTTGATATGCAGGGCCATTTAAACCCATTTGACTGTGAAAAAAAATACTTTTAAACAGCGTGTCTAAAATTAACTGCGCGTGTGAAAAATAATTAGACCTGGCGTGCCTGACGCGCGATTAATAAATGGACTGCAAAGGGTTAAATGTCTCAAATCCTATCTGAAGTTAGTTTGGCCTGAAAAGCTCTATCACATTCAGCAGTCCACTTAAAAGTAGCATTCTTCTTCTTTAAGGCATTCAAAGGTTCAGCAATCTGTGAAAAATTAGGAACACACCTATGATACCACTCAGCCAAGAATCTTTGAACATCTTTGACGGTTTTAGGCTCTGGAAAGATCTTCACTGCCTCCATCTTCTCAGGATCAGCTCCGATACCATCTCCAGTCACCACATGCCCCAGAAACTTAATATGGCAGAATTGACATTTCTTTAAGTTCATTGTTAATCCTGCCTCATCCAACTCCTTCAAAACATCTTCCAAATCCTGGAGATGTTGTTGTACATTCGATGAATAGATGATAATATCATCCAAATAAACAAAACAAGTTCTTCGCCGCAACTCTCCCAACACTCTTTCCATTAAGCGTTGGAAAGTAGCTGGAGCATTCTTTAAACCAAAGGGCATTACTTTAAATTGATAAAGGCGAAATGGAGAAACAAATGCAGTCTTGTTTTTACTGTCTTCATCCATTTCCACTTGCCAGTATCCACTATTCAAATCCAAAGTAAAAAAAGTGGCTCCTGACAAGGATTCAAGAATCTCATTAATGGAAGGCATAGGAAAGGCATCATCTTCGGTTTCAGCATTTAGTTTCCTATAATCCACACAGAACCTACTTGAACCATCTTTCTTTGGAGATAAAACCACAGGAAATGCCCAAGAAGAGAAAGAGTTTTCAATAATACCTTTCTCTAACATATCCGTAATATGTTCTGTAATCATCTGCTGTTTACTTGCAGACATTCGATATGACTTTTGCTTAATGGACACCAGACTTCTAGTGTGGATTCTATGCTGTATAACCGAAGTTCGACCCAGCTTTAGAGTACACACCTTTGGATAATCTTGTGTAACTTTTAATAGTAACTCGGCTTCATCCTCTGACAAATCAGCTTGACTCACTGCATCTGCAATCAACGTTTGCCGTTGCTTTTCCTGAGAAACCACTTTAGGCAAAGAGTAGAAACTATCAGAAGGTTTAATAGCTGAATATAGAAAATTTGCCGCTGAAGAAGCCTTCCTCTCTATGGGAGTCCAGGACATTTATTCAACTCTTCCCATCTGGAAATGAAATTTTCTTTGGTTTTTATCCCACAAAAACCCATACTCCTGATGACGAACATCAATTTGTATTCCACTTTTGGTGATAAAATAAAGACCAAAGACAAGGACATACGCTAATTTCCCAGATGGCAAAACTACTGTGGGTACCGTCCATCTAAATCCATGCATTTCATATAAAAGCGGAATGCTTCCTACTGGCACACACTCCTCTCCATTTGCTAAATACAAAAGATCGCCCTTTTTAGTGTCTCTTGAGGTTGCTTTAATTTCTCCCACATTTGCTCCTGTAATAGAGTGAAAGACGAGCCTGTATCCAAGAGGGCATTTCCAACCCAATTCCGGATTATTACACACACCACCAGTTGTTTCAATATAATTTCAGGTGTCTGCTTCTCAGATGGTTTAACATTTTTGCCAGGAGGCTTTTTACCACTTCTGGCAGTGTTCCGCTGTGATGGGGTGCTAGCTCGTCCCTATAAATATGTGTTTGTTGTTATTGTTAGTTTTACTCTTTTCATTATGTTTTTGTGATTCTTGTTTTGTTTTGGATTGGCAGGGAGGGGCTTAAATTCCTCCCTGTAAAATACATGTGAGAATGTGGCTGGAGCATTAAGTGTTTAATTGTTAATTATTAGTTAATTGGGCTCCAGCCACAGACTATAAAAGGGCAGGTGAAACCCTTTGTTAGGGAGAGGAGTTTTTGGGTGAGGTTGTTTGTTGGTGTGCTGTGCTGTTTAGTTTTGGAGAAAGAAACTGTAGTGAAGGCTAATGCCCAGCCTACATTTCTGTATTTTGTTTGAACCTTTTTGTTGGCCCTTGTGCCTATTTATTTGATTATTTTTGTTTAATAAAGATCATTATTTTGCCCCTTCCACGGTCTCTGAGCCTCAAACCTCTGTCATCCTGCCACATCCGCTCATAGTGGAAACCGAAGAATCCATTTTAGTGGTTGAAGATTGATTAAAATTTCTATTACTAATGTACCTATTTCCAGGCTCTATTTGTTTGGTTGACTTATACCGTGGGCAATTCCCAGGGAGGTGCTGCCCATTACATCTCCAACACAAAACAGTAGAACCACTTACACTAGGTACAGTACTTCTTTCATTACATTTACTAGTCTCAACCAACTTCACAACTGCATCCTTACTTTTGCTTTGCAAAGCTCTACGTTGATCAAACTCATATTGATTGAGTTGATCTTTTTCCAACTGACCTTCCAGACGTACAGTTTGTACTACAGTTTGTACTCTTAATCTTAACTGGGAAATTAAATAAGGATTCATATTTCTCAAAATCATTTTAACTACTTCTGACTCAGACATATCAGATTTCCATTTTTTACATAGAACCTGCAGTACAAAAGCAAAATCATGCACACTCTCTCCATCCTGTTGTCTTCTAGTTCTTATCCTCTCTGCCAATTCATCTTCATAGTCCTCAGACAGAAAAGCTGCCATAAACCGAGACTTAAATTCTGACCATGTGTGAACTTGACTTCTAGCAATTTCCCACCAAGCTCTAGGTGTTCCAAATAATACATTCCTTAAAGTAGCAAGAATGTCCTCAGACATAGGTCTTAAGGCCAAAAAATCCTGACATTTTTCTAAATATGAAATAGGGTCTGGCACATCTTCAGACCTTCCAAATGATGGAAACAACAATTTAACTGGTAATTTTCCCACATTCCCCAAACGATCTCCGCTCTTAACTACCAAAGGAGAATGTAATTGTTCGCCTTGCTTTCCAGCTTGCTTTACTTCCACACTTTTTTGTAATTGACTGATCTGATTACTCAACACCCCTATTTCTTTCTGCAGACAACCCTCTAAATCCTTAAATTCTCTAATAATTTGTGTTTTAAAGCCTGTAATCTCATATACTGTTGACTGAGCTAAACTCCGCACATTTTGAGTTACCTGCTGTAATTCACTACCCACTTCTGAGGTTAACTGCTTCATATTCCAATTTCCTTCTTCTTTGACCTTTGCAGATTCTCCCTCAATTTTTTCAATTATTATCCGTCCAAAATTTTGAAATTCCTTCTCCACAAAAGTCATAATCTCACTTAACTGCTTTTGTCTTTCCCTCTCCAAATTAAACTCTAGCCTCAGGAGATCAGAGTGTATCTGCTCTTGTATTTCTTTATGTTTTTCCAACAACTGTTCCTGTGCAGCCTGAGTTTCCTTCTCTATAGTTTTAATTAAAGTACGAAATTCAGCTTGGTTAACAACCCCTCTAGATCTAGGAGTGGGTGTAGGCAAAGGTCTTAATCCTGGAGTAGACACTGAATGATCAGACCCTAAATTTAATGAATCGTGGTCCTGCCATGGAGAACCACATATAGCAGGTACTGGTTCTAACAATACATCCTGCCCTATCAATGCAAAGTTATCATAATTGACTCCTTCCACCTTTTAATCAAAAAATCAAACCGTCAGAAGCAAAATATTCACGTTTCAGGTCCCATCTGGGGTTCCAAATTATGTAACGGAATTGGCCTAATAATAAAGTTTGGGTGCCAGGAAAGTATATATAAAACTTCCCAATAAAAAGAAAAACACAATTCATTACTCGGACCTTGTAGCAAAACTAAGTTTCTACCTACGCGACCCTACAATATAAAAATGACAACTGACTCTTGATAACTTAACAGAGAATAAGGTTTTAAATAAACACCAATTAACATTTATTCCATAACCAGTACTGTCACTTATTTCTTCACACTACCCAAAACACACATTTTCAAAAGCATTCTTCCTCAACACCTTTAGTTCTCAATTATTTTCAAATTACTGATAACAACATATCTATTAAGAAACATACAATTGTATATTTCTTAGTTTACATGATTATCCTTAGCATAGCATAAGTAATTAAACTGAATAGCCAATAAGATTTTTCTATAGTTAAATGGTAATAATTAAATTACTCATATTGAGCCCCCCAAAGGATTAACTGTAGTTGTTCCTCAGGTACAGTGCTTTACACACAGCAAGCACATTCACAAACTATCTATATCACATGTTGTGCAAATAGCAATTCAGTTTAAATGATTCATATGCAAAGAACCCATTAATACAATTTTAAATAGAGAAAAAATACATTAGTATGAAAATAATCAAACACTTTCTTTGAATCTGGTCATAGATATACCTGTTTTTCAAACAGGCAATATTTTTCAAGTCATTACACCAACAACCCAAGTACAAACATACAGATAATAAACAAACATTTTGCATCAAGGTATGTAACAGTAATAATGGCTGAGAGGCTATAATAATCAAGGAAAATAATAAAGGAAGCGACATGGATCTGAACAGTCATTTTCCAAACGACGACGGGAACTTCCATAATACTGGTTAAGTCCCGCTACAGTTGTCCGCCGTCCTCCTCAAATACACATGTAGGATAACTCCATAACAATTCAGTAGGCAACAAAACAAAATAAGAAAGAAAGAAAGAAAGAAAGAAAACTCCAAGTTTCAGTCTCGCTAGTAATACAGCAGTATGAAAAAACTCCAGGTTTCAGTCTCGCTATTTTAAAACAACAATCAGAATCCACGTTGCTTTCACAAACTCATGCAACAGACCACTACCCGCAGCTTCAATTGTTTGAACAAAAAGAAAAAAAAAAATAATAATATGGATTGTTCTCCACGCATTAAATAACTATTTGTGTTTTCGAAATTGCAAACCGTGTCGGCGTCTTCACTGGTCCTGCACATTTCAAATCACTCAGCACTTTATTCCTCAATCGTTGACTTGACATAATTCCTGTCCCAACGTGTTTCCAATACACAGAAACCATCCATGGTGTCAAAGCTATATTCAGATATTAATTTTAACGGTAAGCTTAAACACTAAAAAAACAAACAAAAAAAAAACTATTGCGACTCATTGCCATACTGCCCTCTCTCTCTCCTGTTCACTCCTTCAACTATTACGTCACTTCCTATGACCATACCCTCTCTCTCCACCTCCACCCAACGTCTTTATATAATTTTAAAATGATTGACAGCCAAAGAGCCTAGTGCTAAATTCAATACGGCACAATTTGAGTCAGGAATAACAAGATTTTTTTTTAGTATGACTTTATCCATGCCTGAACATGGATAAAGATAATGGGCAACCATTTTTTTTAAAATTTAGTAGTCACCAATTGTTTTTATCATTTTTCTCCCAATTTGGAATAGACAATTATTTTTAGGCTCAGTCTCACCGCTACCACTCACGCGTTGACTTGGGAGTGGTGAAGACGAACACACACTGTCCTCCGAAGCCTGTGCCGTCAGCCGACCACTTCTTTTTCACACTGCAGGCCCACCATGCAGCCACCTCAAGCTACAGTGCAGCGCTGGGCAGCTTACAGGCAAGCCCGCAGGCGCCCGGCCAGACTACAGGGGTCGCTGGTGCATGGTGAGCTGAGGACACCCTGGCCGACCTAAGCACTCCCCTCCACAGGCGGCGCTTGGCCAATTGTGCACCGCCCCCTGGAAGCTCCAGGCTATAGGGTGCATTCTGCACTCCACGTGGAGCGCCTTTACCAGATGTGCCACTCGGGAGCCACTGGGCATCCATTTCTAATAATCAAGATGTACTTACAGAGCAATTTGGTATGGAAATTAAATATAGGAAAGTTGTCATGCATTATTCATGTTGTTTAACTTTGGACATCGATTTCTGTTTCTGTCCTGGTCACTTTTTTAAAACTCAGAAGTCTCAAGCATCCCTGTGGTAAGTCTGAGTACATGAAGCACACAGTGTAATCATTGACTGCCCCCCTGTAAAACCCCAGGTGCTTGTAAGAAATACCACATTTGCTCAAGTAAAAATGTGTTAAGATAACCCATACAAAGTTGCCCTTTAAGAAAAGGTCAAAATGTTTTGGATTAAATGTATTTATTTTTTCATATAAATCTAGATTGAGTAACTTACCCATGTAAGGCTTAGTTCCAGCCATAGATGTAGCTTTTGCTGAGTCTTTCAATACAGTGGCAATATTAAAGTCAGTAATATGCACATGTCCTGCAAAACAAACATATAATAATATTTGCCTATATACTCTTATTAAACATAACAATTGAATCTTAGCAACTGTGGAACCTAGATTTTCTTTTGGTCCAATATTAACTTTAATATCTCAATACTTTTCTTATAACAATTCCCCAAATTTATTTAAAAAAAACCAAACAGCATTGTTTTTTAAAACTACTATTAGTAGTATGGCAAGAATTATAAAAGAGCTAGTTCAATATATATTTTTGAATGGCATGTTTTTCACACTGTCAAGGTGACTGTTACCTGTAGTTTGAGATCTGCTTCAGGTAAGCATTAATAGACTATCAGTATGAATAATCAGAATAAAACAATCCTTGCAGCACATCAAAATTGGCAATTGACAATCTGAAAAATGCTTTTATACTCCTCTGCTCCCTCCTGACTTTCATACAAGAACTTCTGATTGAATTATTCCACCAGAAAATAAGGTTACAGTATCACAGCATCTAATTACCCAGAGTGCTGTGTTTGTTGGAGTTGTTCATAGCAGCATGAAAGGATCTTGCCTAATGCCATCTTTATTATGTACTCAACTAAAACAGAGTCTCACCCACGTGAATTAATGCTGACAAGCAGAAAAACTAATGAAGTGTTAAGCCAAGTCATATTAAAAATCTTATTTGAAAACGCCAACACAGTATAACCAGCTGATCTTACTTACCCAACACCATACTGGAAATACATTTCATAATACGCTTTCTTATTCAAATGTTACTAGAATACCTGCTCTTTATGGGATGCATGTTATATACAGTGATAAGCAGTACTGTATATTTTCTGGTATAGCTTGTTTAAATCTTGATCTTAAGCATTTTAGAACATAGATAAACTGTGTCTATCTTTCACCAACAGTCTAGCTAAAAGAGTGTTAAATGAGTTTTATTAATACAAGTTTTGCTATATATATATATATATATATATATATATATATATATATATACATAACTACTCCACGCAACTCCTCGTCCAGGCCCTGGTACTCCCCTGCCTAGACTACTGCAACTCCCTCCTGGCCGGCCTCCACTGCGTCCGCCACCCATCCGCTCCAGCTCCGCTGCTCGTCTGGTGTTCTCTCTGCCTCGCTTCTCCCTCACTACTCCACTGCTTCGCTCACTCCACTGGCTCCCGATCACCGCTTGCGTCCAGTTCAAGACTCTTGTACTTGCCTACCGATGCTTTGACCAGACTGCACCCAGCTACCTCCAGACCCTCAACTCTCTCTACACCCCCACTAGAAGACTGGCTGTACCTCCTCTACGCTCCCCTGCCTCCAAAGCTCGCTCCTTCTCCACCCTCGCCCCGCAGTGGTGGAACGACCTTCCTATGGATGTCAGGACTGCCCAGTCCCTTACCACCTTCCAGCGCCTGCTCAAGGCACACCTCTTCAGACAACACCTGTAAAACTCAACTCTTCCCTTTTGGACTATATAGCACTCTGCCTTTAATGCACTTTAACTTGCAATTAAAAAATCTGGGAATCTGCTCCCTATTTTACTGTATTTAATCCTGCAATCTGTAGTATTTTGTATTTCACTTACACTCGTATCTATCCCTGATGTAACTATCAACACTGTTATCTGCTCTTGAACTGCCCCGATATCAAATCATACTGTGTTTTGTCTTTGCTTGTATTAGGACTGAAGTCATTGTATTTTGTATCTTGCTCTTAATTGTACAATAATCCTTGATATGTATTTTTTGTATACAACTGTAAGTCGCCCTGGGGAAGGGCGTCTGCTAAGAAATAAATAATAATAATAATAATAATAATAATAATAATAATAATAATAATAATAATAATAATAATTAGCATCACAGAGAGGCAACAAAACAATACCGGTAATTCATTCATAATAAGAACATAAGAAAGGTTACAAACGAGAGGAGGCTATTCGGCCCATCTTGCTCGTTTGGTTATTAGTAGCTTATTGATCCCAGAATCTCATCAAGCAGCTTCTTGAAGGATCCCAGGGTGTCAGCTTCAACAACATTACTGGGGAGTTGGTTCCAGACTCCCACAATTCTCTTCAACAGAATTACACATTGTTATAATTAAAAATGGTTTACCACTTACCGTGTTCATCAAGAAGAATGTTATCAGGTTTAATATCCCTGAAAGAATAAGAGAGAATATCAACTTTATAATGTATGCATATTTATAATCTAGTTAGCATATTATAGGAGGCAGTGTGGTCCAGGGGTTAAAGTTCAGGGCTTATAACCAGAAGGTCACAGGTTAAAATCCCACCTCTGACGGTCACTGGCTCAAATCCCACCTCTGCCACTGACTGACTCACTGTGTGACCCTGAGCAAGTCACTTAACCTTGTGCTCCATCCTGCGGATGAGATGTTAAATCAATGTCCTATTGTAAGTGACTCTGCATATAATGCACAGTTCACAGCCTACCTCTGTAAAGCGCTTTGTGATGGTGTTCCACTATGAAAGTGCTATATAAAAATAAACATGTTATGTTATATTCTGTTATACAAACTTGGGTAGTATCTTGGAGATAAAATTTAAGTTAGTTTGTTTCATGAGCTCACAGATGTGTGCATGCAAATTTTTCCAAATAATTTGGTTTCCCACTGAGTAGGAATGCTTTGTTTACAAAAGTACCTGAAAGAAAGTTTTTAAGTAAATTGCTTATACCAGATGGGACCTTGGTTGTACATCTCAGAGTGGGACACTGTTCTTAGGTATGCTATGCTGAGGTTTTGGTAGAACTGTGTAGTATTTATAGCTACCTTCAATACGATTTACAAAAAATTCAAATGACTGCCCCCTTTGTATGTAATGTTGTCCCCTTCCCCAGAAACACTTAGATATTGACATTAAACCCAATATCAGAAATCTGGAAACAAGCCACAGTGCATTTAAACCTCCTAACACCTTCTGCCAGCACCACACAACCCAGGAGATTGTCCTGAGGCAGGAAATTGAAAAAAGAAAAACCATAAAGAAAATGTTTAACCAGACTCCAAGACATCGCTTCAGTTGTTTTTATTAAACACACGTTTAAACACAAAACATTTTTGTGTGTATTTGACTGTACCTGCAGTATCAGAAATATCTGGACACAACCACCTCTAAAGTCGAACTACAACCTTGATTCTTCAGAGAACATGATGTACGATCACTTTATTATGATGGGATGGCCAGGGGGAGAGACCAATTTCTGGAAAGTGCAGTAGGAAGGGAGGATTCATATAGGAGGAGCGATGGAGGAGTGGGGGTTCTTATAGTTTCATCATTGTACAAGGCCAGCCAAGTTTATAATTGGGTTCATTACATTTTGTTGTTATACTGTAGCTAATTCTTCATTGTTAGCCTTTCTTTTCGTAAACCCCCAAAACCTAAAGAAAAACATCTTCACTCAGGATTATTTTCAGTATTTATTGCCAACTATTTCAGACTGTTGGCAGTGAATGACTTACCGGAAGGAACAATATTTCATGAGCGGCTTGCAAGTAGATCTCAGCACTTATTCAAATGCTTCCACGAATGTTTAAAATAAATGCAAATTAGTATGACTGACAACAAAACCACATGTCACAACAGCTATGTTTCCTAGAGTTAGATAACATTTCAATTTTTTGGATGCATTAAATATACCTTCTCTGTTTGCCAACTTTTTTTTTCATTGCTTTATTCTTCCCACAGTTTCAGTCATGTTGGCTTCTGTGTCATTCTGCTTTTTTTTAAAGAAATTATGTATTTGTGATATGCCAATTTACCATCAGTGGTGTAGTCCTAAATCTGAAAGCACCGGAATGGCAATTAAAATACAGATTGTCTTAAACCAAAATGATACAAATTCGTGTTTTATTTGTGTATTGAACTTGAGGTAACATGTAATAGGTAATGCAGGCGTCTTGCATGCAAATTTTATAGCCTACTCCCCCTGATCAGTGCTGCCAGATTGGTGGTTTTCCAGCCCAGTTTGGCTTGTTTTGAAAGCATCTAGCGGGTAAATGTTGTCTTTAGTGGTTTGGTTATTTTTTGGCTATTTTTATCATGCATGTTTTTTTTTTTCTATTCCTTTCAATTATAGAGTCATCACCAGCACAGAACTTTACCACAAGGCACACAAACACTCAATTATTTTTTATTCGTCATCAATTTAAGAACTGTATCAGTACAATTAGAATTGTTTTTAAATGCATTTTTAAGGACTGTATCCACTGACAGTTATGGATAATTTAATTGTACCAACATTTTGATCTCATCAGATTTAAAAAAAACAAGAAAAAAAACAGCAGATCTGGTGATGTAAATTGTGAGAAAAAATAAGCAAAGATAAATAAATACATCGTTTATAACATTACCCTTTTTTATTTTAAATAAATGTGTAGCACGTATTTATGATTTTGTAATATATATTAAATCTTAAATGCGTGTGTTTGTTTGGCTTGTTTAAAAAAAAAACAACTTTTTTGCTGGTTACTTCAAAAATGTGGTGGGGCGTTGCAAAGTGAAAATCTGGCAGTGCAGCCTTGATTAACCTCCCCAGTTAAGTCAGAGACACAAGAAAACCATGGACACACATTCCAGCACCCCCAAGAAAAATAACTGAATTTCTAAAATGTTCAATTATACATAGGTTCCTAATTTAAAGGTTTGATAAAAACGTCTGTTTAGTTTTTGCAATTTATTTTATTTACTAAAATTAAAGTGTTTCAAAAAATGTTATTTTCACTCAGTGCATATTCTATGTGATTTCCATCTTTCACAATATTTATTAAAATGAATAAAGGGCAGTTTAAATTAGGTTACTTATAATGTTACAAGTTTAAACATAAAAAATGTTTTTAATTTGACATTTTCCCAAGGAGTGCTAATAGTGGGCCACAGAGCCTAATGCAGCTGAACAGGTGGGCCTTGGGTAAAAATGTTTGGGAACCCCTGGCTTAACATACACCTTTTTTTCCCTGCAATTTTACAATGTCACCCCCAGAGCACAAAATGCCATACTAAGCAAGTTGCAATGGCAGTCGTTCATTCCAATCCCTTGGTCTCTGCACTGACTGATATACAAAACAGCTTTAAACCCGTGTTTATGTCTACAGTCATAGGATGCATTTTTGCTGTCTTCTTCGTCATCCTTCTCTTCATTTCATCACAAGGGCGACTGACTTAATCAGCCAATTGTGAGGGAGATGTGTGATTCTTTCAAAATATGTGCCTGATTCACCATCAAAAATGGACACATATTTTTTGTTTCTAGTGCCTATTCAATGGCAAGGCGCAGAAAGGCTAATTTAATTTCCCCATCACTTCATCGGTGCTCAGGCACTAACATTAGAGTGGTTGGGCTCCATATAAGCATTTTCATAGCACATAGGAAAAGATTCTTAAGTTAATTCTAAAGTCAAGGTTCTGCTCCTATACAAAAAAGTACCAAAATGGTGTTCTGGTGTGTTGCAGCTCGACTACACTAGTGTTTACCATATAGATTTTCAGCTTCACAAAATAAATTGACCATTACATCGATTGATTCAGTGGAGTGACATACTTAACTAATGAGTCAGCTGTAGCGAGGTGCCGATATACAGCTATGGCCAAATGGTTTGCATCACCCTATAGAATTAACTAATTTTCATTCATAAAGTCAAATGGAAACTGCTGAATAATGTCACATTAACATATTGAATTACATACCACTTTCTAGTTTACCATATACTTAACGAAAAACTGAAAAAATTGAAAAATTGTACATTTTGAAATATAACATAAAATATTGTACTACTGTTATGGCTTCCGGTAAACTTTTGCAATATAATTTTTCAGTTTCTTTGATTACATGTAATAAATAAAATATCTAAATTATGTTCATATATATACAGTATATATATATATATATATGCAGTTAACAAAGACATGGAACTCCAGGTTTGTGTCTGCGGCTGGAGCAAGGCGACAACGGTCAGGGGTTTGAAGATTCATCAAGGGAGAATGAAATGCTTGAGGGAGAAGGGACAAGGGCCTCGCATTGATCAGTACTTCTTACGAAGTCAGTCAAGTCAGTCGAATGAAATCCAGCGACAGGAAGCAAACCACAGTTCGCAGGATATCAGCACCCCTGTCATAGATGTGAGGAGGACTTGCATGGACACAGTTAGTGATGAACCTAATGATCCTTGTGAACCCGGTCAGACAAACCAGCATAAGAACCTCAACGGGCACAAGCCTGGAGTTAAATGGCCAAGAGCTTGTGAGAAAACTGCATGGGACACAGTAAACACAGATCTCTGCGTTGCATTGGAAAGATTAAGTGGAACAGTTGAAAAGAAGCTGGATAAATTTGGGGACATCATCTACGCATATGGAAGTGAGAGGTTTGGAGTTGAAAAAAGGAAGGAAAAAGTACAAACTATTCCTGGAAAGTCTAGACGGCAGCAGGAGATTGAACGCTTAGTTAGAGAAAGGAGACAGCTGAGGAACCAATTGAGAAGAGCAGAACAAAGTCAGAAGGAGGGACTCAATCTCTTACAAAGGGTCATAAAAGATAAGCTTGCAACATTGCGCAGAGCTGAGCGCCTACGGAAACGCTACAAAAAGGAGCGTGCGAGAGCTAACTTTTATAAAGACCCATTCAAATTTGTAAAGAAGTTATTCACCAGTGAGAAGAATGGCACACTAAAAGCATCTAAGGTTGAGCTGGAGAGATATTTGGAGGAAACACATACAGATTCAAAAAGGCAGGAACCTATGTCAATTCCGTCAGACATCCCACCTATCAATCCACCAGAATACCAAATGGAGGACTGTGCACCTAAGTGGAAAGAAATAGAGCAAGCTGTGAAAAAAGCAAGGGCTTCATCATCTCCAGGGCCTAATGGAGTTCCGTACAGAGTGTACAAGAGTGCTTCAGGAGTTCTACGAATTCTGTGGAAATTGATGAAAGTGGCATGGGAAAAACAGGTTGTACCAAGAGCATGGCGCCAAGCAGGTGGAGTCTTTATACCTAAAGAAAAAGATTCTACAAGCATCAGTCAGTTTCGTCCCATTTCCCTATTAAACGTAGAAGGCAAGATTTTCTTCAGCGTTATTGCTCAGAGATTGTCAGCTTACCTATTAAAGAACTGCTTCATTGACACTTCAATACAAAAAGCGGGCATTCCAGGTTTCCCAGGTTGCTTAGAACACATCAATGTGATCTGGCAACAAATTCAATCAGCTAAAAAGGAGAGGAAGGAGCTCCATGTGACATTCCTGGATTTGGCTAATGCATATGGTTCAGTGCCACATGAACTACTTTGGGCAGCATTTGATTTTTTCAGTGTACCGATGACAATAACAAATTTAGTGAAAGCCTATTTTGGAGATTTGCAATTCAGTTTTTCAACTTCAGAATTCAGCACTACATGGCAATGCCTAGAGGTTGGAATAATGGCAGGATGCACCATTTCTCCACTGGCTTTTACCATGGCAATGGAAGTAATCATTAGGGCATCAAAATGGGTAGTAGGAGGAGAGCGCTTGGCTTCTGGAATGCGACTACCACCAATTCGAGCATACATGGATGACATGACAACCATGACTACAACAGTAGCCTGCACTAATCGATTATTGGGCAAATTAACCAATAACATTGAATGGGCACGAATGCAATTCAAGCCCACTAAATCAAGGAGCATCTCTATAATTAAAGGCAAAGTAGTAGATAAAACATTCTTCATTAACGGTGAGACAATACCAACAGTGTCTGAGAAGCCAGTGAAGAGTCTTGGGAGATGGTACGACGGGGATCTAAAGGACACAGTTCGTGTGGGAGAAGTTAGACAACAAGCAGTGGAAGGGTTGAAGAGCATAGACAGCTGCGCTCTACCAGGTAAACTAAAACTCTGGTGCTTTCAGTTTGGTCTACTGCCGAGGTTGCTGTGGCCACTGACTGTGTACGAGGTTTCTTTGACAACAGTAGAGAAGCTGGAAGCTTTAATCAGTTCATACATCAGGAAATGGTTGGGAGTTCCACGCTGCCTCAGCAGAGTGGGACTTTATGGTAAAGGAATACTGTAGCTACGTCTCTGCTCTAACCGAGGAGTTTAAGTGCGCCAAGGTCAGACTGGAAATGACATTAGTAGAGTCACGCGATAAATGCGTAAGGGAGGCAGCACCTGTGTTGAAAACTGGAAGAAAGTGGGCGGCAAAGAAAGCTGTGGAAGATGCAAAGGCTGCCCTTCGAATTGGTGATATCATGGGGCAAGTTCAGCATGGAAGAGGGGGTCTTGGCTTCAGTTCAGCTCCTCCTACATGGCACAAGGCAGCCCACGCTCAAAGGAGGAAGCTGGTAGTCAACGAGGTACAAAAGCAGGAGGAGAGGATGAGGTTTATAAAGGCCATTTCCCAGGCCAAGCAGGGAGAATGGATGAGATGGGAGAGTGTGGAACAACGCAAGATTGGCTGGCAAGACCTATGGTCAATGGAACAGAGCAGGATCAGTTTCCTCATCAGGTCAACATATGATGTTCTTCCATCACCACAGAACCTAAACCTCTGGGTAGGAGAGGATCCCTCGTGTCCTTTGTGTTCATCACCTGCAACATTAAGGCACATTTTGACAGGATGTAAGGTGGCTCTTAGCCAAGGACGGTTTACTTGGCGCCATGACCAGGTGCTGCGATGTTTGGCCTTAGCATTGGAAGACAAGCGTAACATGACCAATGAGTTGTCACCTGTTCCATCAAAACATTACACACAAAAGACAACATTCCTCCGCCCAGGAGAGCAACCACCAAGAAAAGCTGTTAAAACCAATCCTCGCCCAGGACAACTGGAAGCTGCTAGAGACTGGAAAATGCTGGCAGATGTTGGTCAACGGCTTATTTTTCCACCTGAGATTGCCACCACTAACCTTCGACCAGATATTGTCTTGTGGTCTGGATCAGCACGCCTTGTTCACCTGGAAGAGTTAACAGTGCCATGGGAGGATGCTGTAGATGAGGCGTATGAGAGGAAGAAACTGCGGTATGCTCAACTAGCCACTGAAGCGGAACAGCGAGGATGGAGAGTTCGGGTTTACCCAGTGGAAGTGGGTTGTCAAGGATTTGTGGCACACTCTACAACCTGGTTTCTCAGAGACGTCGGATTCAGTGGCCAAGAGTTGCGTCGCACAGTGAAGAACTTATCTGAAGCAGCAAAGAGGAGCAGCAACTGGCTGTGGTTGAGACGGAAAGAGTCTGGCTGGGGATCTCAAGCACAATAGAAAGAAAGAAACGCTGATGTACAGGTAAGTAAGCTGGGCTGAGTTGAGTGGGGGACGGAGGGGGGTGATGCTGGGACGCCAGAATCACCGTTGAGCCCTCTTGAGGTGTCGTGGGCTAGTCGACGAAACACTAAAGATGGAAGGTGCCCACTTGAAAACCCCGAGATGTACCCTACTTAGCTCAATCCAGACGGTTGTCATGCTGATGCGCTGGGGAGGCCGCACTGTGGTTGATCCCCGGAGTCAGCATCGCAGCCGTTGTGTTTGCTGATGTGCCAGGGAGGCAAAATAAGCTGATCCCTGGAGCCAGCATTACACTTCAGCCATTAACACCAGACAGAAGGATATCTACATCATCATATGGCAGGAAACGTAAATGGATGGAGACACATATGGATCACATTAGTTTACTGTAAAGCTACGTCTTAGTTGGTGCTTATCTTGGCGAGAGCCGAGTTCAAATCAGCATGAAGTTTTAACATCTACTCTCGTGTAATGGAAATCATTATATATATATATATATATATATATATATATATATATATTTAAAATTATGTCTCAATCCTAAAATTCTAGGTGATGCTAAACTTTTAGCCATAGCTGTAGTTAAGCCAATTGGTGGATTGATTAGCTTATTTTTTTCAAACAGGTTAACTTTAAAATCAGTTATAGATAAATGTTATTCTGAACAAATATTCCAAAATAACAAAAGATTAATAATAAAGCAGTATAGGAAAGTGTTATATGATGGCAAGAGCATGTGTATGGGTTATATCGACATTTAAAGCACATCAATAGACCTCTGCTCTCAACCTTAGTCTGTTCACTGCTATTCGTGCCATCCATCACACTTAAGTGCTTTCTGTCTGTGAAAACCTGCTTTTTATTGTAGTCCAGATTCAGTATATAATTTGTTTCTTTAGCAGACGCCTTTATCCAAGGCGACTTACAGAGACTAGGGTGTGTGAACTATGCATCAGCTACAGAGTCACTTACAACTACGTCTCACCCGAAAGACGGAGCACAAAGAGATTAAGTAACTTGCTCAGGGTCACACAATGAGTCAGTGGCTGAGGTGGGATTTGAACCGGGGACCTCTTGGTTACAAGCCTGTTTCTTTAACCACTGGACCACACAGTCTCCTAGTATCCAAACATAATGTAATCTTTACCTGACATTGTGCATTAGATTTAATTGTGTTTTACAGGACACACTGCGTGGATTTATTAAGGTCAAAGTGCAATTTTTTGTGTTTTGAAAAATGAAAACTGTTTAAAAGAAAATGCTGCATTTAGAAAAGGCTAGTGCTACTATCTAAAAACATACCATAGAAGCTACCCCAATGGTTCTTAAAGAGTAAGTAGCGGGATTTTGAAAAATATAGCATTACACGTCCCCATGTGTTGCTACAACTGATTAAAAAATGTCATTTTTCTTTTCATTGTTAACACCCTGTCAACTTTTTACACATAACTTTAAAGTCTGTTTCAAAGCTCTTTTAAAAATGGCCGCTCTAGTGCACTGATAGTGTAAGGATTATTGCCCACATTGTCAAACAGGTAACACAGAAGTAACAATCCATGATATGGTATGGAACAGAAAGCCGATTATAGGTACATTATTTAAACAGTTTAAGCAACAGGTGGGGACATTTAACGCTATATTTTTCGGATCCCTGCTGCTAACTCTTTAAACAAATGACAAAGCGCCTGAAGGTATTATCTGCCAGCAACATTTTATACTTCCAGGTGCTCATCTTCCCTTTTGTCAGGTCTAATACATTTACACTTTGTCAGAAGTTTCCCGTAAGCATCTGAACACAGAGAGGTACTTGGGGTTGCAATGAAAGGAAGCATCTGCATCAGTGAATAATTCTGAATGTTAACATTCCAGTGATATTAAGCAATTGCAGGAATCTGCTGGAGGAACATTTGTGTCCTTTGTATCATTCTAAAGAGAGAGACAGGTTTGGTTTTGATTTCTTTCCAGATTCATACTGTATCTAAAAATTGTTTTATTTGAATATCAATCCCGAAGCCCTGTTGTGTTGTTTTTCCACACCAGTCAATGATAAACAGGGAAAATGTTTCCAAGTCACACACCTGTTTTCATTTACTGAGTATAAGATGATTTTTCTACCCACTTTCTAATAATAAATATACAAAACTGTATTCATAAAATAATGTAATTTTTAAAAGGGCCAATCATTGCCGTTATGGATTCTATCCACAAAGGTTTTTTTCGATGGATTACATTTTTCTAAATTTAAAAGTGTTGTATACATTAATCTTTTCCCATGAGTGTTCCTGAAGCTTCAGCTGATCAAGCCCACTTCTTGTCTATTGAGTCAAGCTTAGCAAAGCTGATGTCTTTAACATACTGTCTGAAGCACGGTGCAGTCACTATTTATGGAATAGTTTGTGTTGTTAGAGTACACTTGGTAGGATCCCTTGACGAATTTCGTGGGTGATTCCAGTAGAGCTGCCGGTGGCCCAACTGGTCTTTATCGCTTGGATATATTTGTACATCCACTAAATAAAAGATATTAACAGTTAGCTGGTACCTTGCACAATGCAACTAAAACACCAACAACTGATTAAATTATAGATACAGGTGCCTATGGAATTACAGCATGGTCTTTTTTTTGTTTGTTTATTTCAATTGTTAGTCAGCTGCTATTTTCAGTTTACAATCACACAAATTGCAGTGAAAAAGTCAGATACCCTTAAGCCTAGCAAACTAGCAAAAGTTGCACCATGGCGCTGATCTGGTTTAGAACATAAGAAGAACATAAGAAAGTTTACAAACGAGAGGAGGCCATTCAGCCCATCTTGCTTGTTTGTTTGTTAGTAGCTTATTGATCTCAGAATCTCATCAAGCAGCTTCTTGAAGGATCCCAGGGGGTCAGCTTCAACAACATTACTGGGGAGTTGGTTCCAGACCCTCACAATTCTCTGTGTAAAAAAGTGCCTCCTATTTTCTGTTCTGAATGCCCCTTTATCTAATCTCCATTTGTGACCCCTGGTCCTTGTTTCTTTTTTCAGGTCAAAGAAGTCCCCTGGGTCGACATTGTCTATACCTTTTAGGATTTTGAATGTTTGAATCAGATCGCCGCGTAGTCTTCTTTGTTCAAGACTGAATAGATTCAATTCTTTTAGCCTGTCTGCATACGACATGCCTTTTAAACCCGGGATAATTCTGGTTGCTTTTCTTTGCACTCTTTCTAGAGCAGCAATATCCTTTTTGTAACGAGGTGACCAGAACTGAACACAATATTCTAGGGGAGGTCTTACTTATGCATTGTAAAGTTTTAACATTACTTCCCTTGATTTAAATTCAACACTTCTCACAATATATCCGAGCATCTTGTTGGCCTTTTTTATAGCTTCCCCACATTGTCTAGATGAAGATATTTCTGAGTCAACATAAACTCCAAGGTCTTTTTCATTTATAACCATCTTCAAAAATTCTGTTGTGATATACAATACAATATAATTTGTCTATAATCGCACCTGCTTGTTTTAACCTTGACAACACCAATGGCTCACTACATAATGTATAGTAAACTAACCGTATGGTAAAACATGTCTGTCCTTTCCAGTTTTAATTCCAAGTTCTATTTATTCATTGCAAGATTCCAATTCTATCTGTTCTTAGAAAGACCTATTTGTAATCTGATCACATGCTTTTCTTGACAATTGAGCTGGTGTTTTTGATACACTTATCAGTTGTGCATAAATCCAACAAGAGAGAAGAGCTACAAAAAGGTGATTAAAATGCCCTTGCATAATGAAATGACGGAAAGCATATTGTTACATGTATATAGTCAAAAGATGAATGACTATTTATATTACATGTAAAAATAAAAGAACATACTTGTTGTTTCAAAATCTATGATGGCGTGAAGGGGTTTTGGACTGGGTGTCATGTTAGGAAAATGCCAATCCATGCACAATCAGGTACTGTATATCCTATCCAATAGGCTGAAAACTGCAATACATCACACCTACAGTCCTTCAGAGCTGTTCTTTATTGTGATGTCAACTATTCAGAACTGACACCATATTCTTCGGAGTTCTAAGACTACAGAACTTTTTAACATTTCTAATTAATATGTAGGACCCTGTAACAGGGGGAGACCTGTGCTGACTCTTCTGATGTGTTCATAGTGCTGCAGGGAGAGGGCAGCTGCCCGTCAATATCCGCCTGTCAGTCATGGCAGTGACACGGAGAGGTGGGAGAGTGGGTGTGCGGGCTTTCCTTCTCTCTGAGTGGCTGAGAGGCGGGTCTTGGGGGAATTGCTGGCCCTATAAGTTAACATTCTGCTGTTCCCTCAGGTCTGCCCTCTGAGACGTAAAAGGTGTGCGGAAGCGCTGGAGAAAAAGCTGCAGGGACGGAAATCCCAACAAGAAAAATAAATAAATAAATAAATAAATAAAAGAATTAGCGGTAGCGGGGAAAAACCTTGGGCAGCCCCGGTAAACAGTGTATAGCAGGCTGAGGGAGCCGCTAGTGTAGGACGGAGACCCGGGCCGTGCGGGTAGCGACGGTTGGGGTGAAGCTGTCGAGCGCAGCACCTTTTCTTTGTAGTTTTGTTTACTGTGTTTTATTTTCACTGTTCCTTTCGCCTTTTGATTATTGTTTTGATTGAAACTCTGTATCCTGTACCGCCCCCGGTATAGTTGTGGCTCTGTCGCTACCATAGTTGGTACGGCAGACCACAGACAACAGCGCCCTCCGCGGGCTGAAAAGAAATTAAGCTCCCATAATAAAACTGGGCACCTGTGCGGTGTTCCTAAATTACTTCTCTGTGTCCTGTGTGTCAGTGAATTACCCACCACCCTTCCACAGACTCAAATCAATTGAGTGTTTCTGGAAAAAATAAACATTCATACAATTAATTGAGCAAATGTGGAGCAATAAGTTATTTTGATTGGCTTCACAATTAAAGTCATCTTGGAAGTACTTGATAAGTCCTACTTTGTTGATACTCACGTTTATATTTCTTCATGGGCTGTGATTAATGTTTATGGTGTATTACCCTAGTTTATTTATTTTGGTTTGATTATTTTCAAAAATATTATTAATAGTACATTATTATGGTTGTTTTTGTCTTTTTTTGCTCAGCAACAAAATATGGCACTAGTGTTAACCATTATTCCCCTTGTTTAAACAACAGAGATAACAAAATAAATCCATTGACTCTAACCTAACATTACCTAACTATCATCACTTTGTATGTTTCACATTTTCCTTGGTATTTTTTTACAAAACTATTCATGGAGAAATGTATTGATCAACCGATTAAAGCTACACTTCTGTGTCTCCACCTTCTACAGTATTAATTAGGGACATCTGAAGGGACGCAGTCAAAACTGAAAACATACGTCACTGGAAGAGCAGAGGTCTGTTACTGACAAGGAAACTTCTCTTTGCAATCATTAGGAGTGGTTGTGAGTTCTGTTTCTCTGATATTGGGGTGATATGATTTGTCTCTAAATCTCCCTTTAACTGGCTTTGAGTTTGCTTTTAACCTGAAGTCCCAGGACTGAACAGATGTTCTCATTCCATGGAAATCATGTGAACATTGAAATTTGCCAGACCCATGTATTCTCTGTTTATTTAGATGTAGAGTAGTTGGGATTGACAGAGTTTAAAAATTATATTGTCACATGATTTGAAAGGAATGAGAAAGGTTGTTCTGATGGAAGCTACTTGCTCTTTAAAGCACACATATGAAAAGTCCAAGTATAAAACCCCTAAACATCTGTTTTATAGTTCAACACCAAGCACCAACTGTGTCAGTAATGAGTTGCTGCTTGACTACCATGACTCAAATACATATGAAATGCATTTGCCTATTTTGTCCCTAATTGCTTAAAAAACAAACATAAAAACATGCATTATATAGGAAAGTGTAGGATCTACAAATTGATGGTAATATAGCAAGAATGACTAGATTTGTTAGCTATACAGTATGTATTTAAAAACACTGCTATGGATGCTATCAGTGTGTATACTGCATACCGGTTCATCTCAGTGCACTCAGCAGGAGATTATTTAGATGTAGATTTGGCGGGGAGAAAACTCTGTATTTCCATTTACCAGAAAATTGCACAATGATTATAAAGATTTGCTGATAGGTGTCAGAAATCAAAGGACAATAATACTGACATTCTCAATGTGCTTGGATAAGCTTATATACAACAACAAAATCCATCAAATAAAATATATATATATATATATATATATATATATATATATATATATATACAGTATATATACTTGAACTTCCAGGAGAATACATGTAACTTAGGAGACAAACTGAACAGACAACAAGTCCTGCAACAAAGCAATTGTCCGGGTCGTTACAATACATTTTTTAATTTGAAAGTAAAAATGTATGAAAGCATGACGACCTTTATGTACAAAAATCTTCACTAATATACAATTGAACAAGAACTGTTGAGTATTTATTTTCGTTTCATACAGTAGTAAATGTCATTGTTTATATGATAGTGAAAAATAAATAAATAAATGTCAAGTTAAATAAATAAATACATAAATGTATTTGTATTCATTTATTTCAATATTTACATTAATGTATTAATTTATTTGTGTTTTACTTTTACCAAATATATAGGCTATCCTTCAGCATAGCTAATTCTCAGAAATGATGTTCCTTTTTTGTCCAGCGGGAACCACAAATAACATTACTCTCATCGACTAGTATAGAGAGAGGAAACCGTACTTGCTTGTTCCAATAGGGACAACAATGAGCGTTACACTCGCAGGAAACCAAAAATGTTCAGAACTCCAGCTCAAAATCTCAGAATGAGGATGATGAAGATGAATGATGGCTCTAGAAATCGCAAAAATATGTCTGGAGAATTCTCAGCTGGCTGACTTCATCTTTCAAAATATTGCTTGTCTCAACTAATGGTGTAGCACTGACGGTTATTAACACAACAGGCTTGCAAACTGAAGGATTTAGGTTCAAATCCCACATATACCAGACTTTTTTTTATTTATATAGATTTTTTTTTGCAGGCAAATGTTCCATTTTTAAACAGAAATAAATCATTTAATATAAATGATAGACGGACGTCACAATAAGTGCATTCTCTAGTATATTTTCATGTTGACAAAACAAGTTAATTGTCATTAAAATTGGATATCCTGTTACATATGCGTGGATAAAAGTGCCTGGGGTCTTCAACTTATTTATTTTTTTGCCTGCGATGTGTGCGACTAGTCCATTTTAAAATATCAATAAATTGTTTAATATACATGATACAGACATCAGAAAAAGTGTGTTCCCCAGTATATCTCCATGTTGACAAAATACATTAATTGTCCTTAAACTCGGATATCTTGTAATAAACATATGCATGGCTAAAAGTTCCTGGAGTCTGCAAAAATCTGCAAAAAAATATGGAGAAAAAGGAGGAGATGGACATCTTTACCTTCCTTTGGCGACTTATTTATCTTACTGCATGACAGGTTTTTACTTTTTTTTCTACATTCCATGTAAGACTGTTGCAAATTAAATGTGGAGTGGTGCTTTTGGCTGATTTACTTTTGCTGCACCAATACCCTGGAAACAGGTAAAATATCCGTGCGGTCACTGGCAGTTCTCACACTTCGCTGTAACTTGGCGCAAGGAACTACCGTTCCTCTCGATTCACTTTTCTAAATAAAGCAGCATTTGCTAATGCAATTCCACTGTGCCACATGTATGCTCCTTGTTCAGGCAATTAACATATTATATATCAGGAGTCCTATAAGAATTAAATAAATATGTATTACCTGAGCATACGGTCAAAAGTACCCACTTGATACTACAAACAGCCACAAAAAAATTAGAATCTTTACATAGTGAAAAGCCTCTATGTAATGGGTTTTGCATATCAACAAACAAAAAAGAGCAGCTGCCAATGGTAACAGATGCATGAAACTGGCTGTGTAACCTAATGTCCCTGGACATATTGACAGCAATAGGATACAGTGGCTTTGTTGAGAACAGGATATTGAAAATTACAAATTTATCACCAGGACCGAGATATGAAATCAAATTAAGAAATGTTATCAGCAACTGTTTAAGAATGGATAGCTTTTGTTTGTATTTATTCTTCATTTGGTTCTGTGAACAAATGCATGTATTAGCCTGTCCAGGAATAATCTTAATATTACTTGTTGTCAGATGCAATAGAGCTGCTTTCCATCTACAGTTACTGTTTGTGAACGCAACATGACATTTTTCTCCAGCATCATTTTTTATAATGTGTGTAGATGCCTTCAAGTCCAAAGAAATGTGGTATCAAGGAAAATTCAAGCAGATAGTTGAGATTTTCCAGTATTAATGATAAGTCTAGATTGATATGATCACTTCTCTTACAGACACATAGGTTTAGATTAGATTTGTTTATTCACTTTGTGCCCACAGGGCCAGCACAGATACATCTCAACAGTGCAGCACTCATACAGAGAGACCTAAAAATAGGTTATTACATATTGTGAAATTAAACTCAATGGGCCCTATGTAGCAGTAAGTAATTCCCTGTAAACACTGCAGAATTTTCTTTAACACTTTAATATGATAGCGAGAGCACCCCTCAGGCTTAACCTGCAACGGTTTGCCTTCATAACAGAGTGAAATCAGGGAGCCAGTTCACCTAACTGCAGAACAAACTATAGGACATTTGGGTCCATTCTAGATCATTCCCCATAATATATTCATGGTCTGGTTCATCCTAATACTGTGCTCTATATAACATATTAAACATATTTTTGCACCCTAAATAGAAAACAAACAAACTGTAATAGGAATTATAAAAACAAATAAATAAAACAACCCGTCAATCACTGCCATCTGTAGCTCATTGTCATGGTTTGATCATTCATACCACCTGATGATTTTGCTCATGTGTTCTTACTGATTTCCTGTTTCTTCATTTATTTATTTTTGCTGATGTATTTTTGGTTTGTGATGTTGTGTGACTGCTACCCTGCTAATTGGTAGCCAGTTTAAAGCAACCATAACTTATCTGAACATTTGCTACTTTGTACAGTTTTGTTCTTTGATTGTTGTAACAATCAGAAAACCTGGTGGTACTATTCATGAAAAAATACCTTTATGACCATTTGAAGCTCACAACTAGTAGCCTCCTGTTAAATTCTTTGCATTAAAAGGGTTCGGGTAAGGGTTGGTTTTGGAAATTAGCATTTGTATTTAGAGGGAATACTTATGCTCTTTGTCTGTCCAGTGTCCAGGTATCTTTTGAAACTTCAATACATACAGTTTGGCATTTTGCTTGGAGGGACAGGATATCTAGCCTCACAATGAAGTTCATGTTAAGGTTAGGGTTAGGGTTAGATATAAATCTTGGGCAGTAATAACATTAAGTATAATAATTGTGGTCTATGACATTTTAATGAGCCAACTGTCCAATGATTAAGCGATGAAAAAGAGTGCAATCTTAGGTCACACAGAACGCTGGCCCAAATTACATATTGTAAAAGAGTTACATAAGAGCTGTTTTACATACATGTCTCCTGTGGACAGTTAATACAAGTACCACTAGCAGCAGGGAATATAAGCAAGTAATTGTAAGGTACTCACCTATGGATTATATGACAGCATTGCAAGTAGTACAGGGCTAGTGATAATTCACAGATATACATTTTCACAGTTTCTTCTGTAAAATGTACATTCTGCTGTAAGTGGTAGCGCAGGTCCCCTCCTAGTAGAAGATCCACTACCATGAACATATCCTCTTCATCCTGGAAGGAGTACCTGCAAAGAAAAAAGATATACAGTTTTGCACAACAACAAACACAAGTACAGAATCTATTTTTAAAATAGTCCCTAACAGACTTTTTTTTAAAAATTTGTAATGGTAGTTCATCACAGAAAATAGCCTGTTACAACTGCAATAGGCAAACTCACAAGTACAGAACAATACATCACTTTGGGACAAGCAAAGACCACCACAACTCAGATTTACACATGCTACATTATGCACATCACAGGAAACTAATGGTGTCCAGTGCTCTTACATTACAGTTATAGGAATTGTTTCTCCTTTAAGAAAAAGGGTGTCAAATATACTTTGTAATTAAAAGCATGGAGTGGAATGTGCCCATTACAATCTATCATTATTTTGGAACAACAGGGTCATACCAAACGTTACTTTGGGGGATGGATTCTAGACACAGTTTTAGCATACCATACCTGATAATGTAGTAAACTAGGAAATAGGAGGTTATAGATCTTAAAAGGATATCAGGACACCCCATGATTTAAAATTCAGTCTCTCACTGGCCCATTCCCAGAAAAAAAAAATCTGCTTGAGAAATTGGAGTGCAGGGAATTTAGATGTACTGTAATCTCTGTGCATTGAGTCAAGACACAGTGGCACAGAGAGTGCCTTTTGGAAGCTGCTTTTTTCTGCTTCGATTGTTACAGCTTCTCAAATGTAGGTGAAGGTCAATTCAGCAGACCTAGGTATATTACTCTCTTCTCACACAATCTACAAATAAAATCTGTATTGAAATAGAAAAGCAACCACAGAGATAAGTACTATGGCAATCGCAATGTAAATGGCACTGATTAATCTTCTTGCTTTAATATCTACGGTCATTTTAGTGATGACGAGTTTCCAAGGACATCAATACCTATGTGTTGAAATAAAATATTGCTTGCAATTTAATTGCTGGTGGTCTTCTGTTTGTAATGGGCTAATTGTATACATGCTTTTTAGTTTTACTCTATGTGAGAATTAGTGCTGTGTCAAAATCACTTAATTGGAGTTTATATAACCAAAGAAATCACTCCGCCATTCACTTCCATTGAGATTCCAAATACTGTTATCCTGCTATAAAATTTTTTTAAAAAAATGGTACAATATGTTTATTTAGGGGTACAACAACTCGTAGATCCTTCAGTTCAGATCAAACTAGTGGTATGTGACGTATCATTAAAAAAAAAAAAAAACAGAAAAAGACATGGATAGCGCCAACACCTCAATTGAATGCAATTCCTGATCAGAATTTGCTTGGCTATGGGGTTGTGCTGCAGACTGTGCAGGATCGCAGATTGCTGTTTCACAACATTATGTCTCCAATAACCCAAGACACTACATAAAATTTAGCACAGAGAGAACAAGAAGAGGGCATAAATGGAAACTAAGTAAAAGTAAGTTTAGAACAGAAGGTAGGAAGCACCTTTTTACACAGCGAGTTATACATGCATGACATAGCCTACCAGGTGAAGTAGTAGGATCTAAAACACTGAGGATATTTAAAAAAATGACTAGATTCTGTGCTTTTAAATTAGTCCCCCCCCAGTGGGGAAAAATTGTGTGCTAACAAGGGATGACATTTGGTGGGCCAAATGGCCTTTTCTCGTTCTCAACTTTGCGTACGTTCTTATGTTCAAGATGTCTGAGCAAATGAACAAAAAAAATGAAATAAGTAAGCTTAATAAAACAGAAATGAATTTGTATTTCAGCAGCTATGAGTGTTTCATGGTGTATTTTTAGGAGAATTCCAAAACCCTAAAGTGTGCACTGTATTGAACATAAAAACATAAGCAAAGTTGGGAATGAGAAAAGGCCATTCAGCCCATCAAAGGTCATCTGTAGTGATCTTCAGGCGGTGGGGGGCCGGCTGAAGAATACAGTACACTTTGATGAAGGTGCTACATTTTCCTGTTAAAACTGCAGCTGGTTAAAAACCTTTTTGTCATCATATACTATATAAATCCACCAAACTGTTCTTTAAAAAAAATACAACGTTATACTAGACAGCACAATTTAAGCAAAAATTAGTAATGAGTTTAATATGTGAATAACACATATTAAACTCAACTAGTTCAAGATCTGCAGTTAACAAAGACATGGAACTCCAGGTTTGTGTCTGCGGCTGGAGCAAGGCGACAACGGTCAGGGGTTTGAAGATTCATCAAGGGAGAATGAAATGCTTGAGGGAGAAGGGACAAGGGCCTCGCATTGATCAGTACTTCTTACGAAGTCAGTCAAGTCAGTCGAATGAAATCCAGCGACAGGAAGCAAACCACAGTTCGCAGGATATCAGCACCCCTGTCATAGATGTGAGGAGGACTTGCATGGACACAGTTAGTGATGAACCTAATGATCCTTGTGAACCCGGTCAGACAAACCAGCATAAGAGAGAAAAGAACCTCAACGGGCACAAGCCTGGAGTTAAATGGCCAAGAGCTTGTGAGAAAACTGCATGGGACACAGTAAACACAGATCTCTGCGTTGCATTGGAAAGATTAAGTGGAACAGTTGAAAAGAAGCTGGATAAATTTGGGGACATCATCTACGCATATGGAAGTGAGAGGTTTGGAGTTGAAAAAAGGAAGGAAAAAGTACAAACTATTCCTGGAAAGTCTAGACGGCAGCAGGAGATTGAACGCTTAGTTAGAGAAAGGAGACAGCTGAGGAACCAATGGAGAAGAGCAGAACAAAGTCAGAAGGAGGGACTCAATCTCTTACAAAGGGTCATAAAAGATAAGCTTGCAACATTGCGCAGAGCTGAGCGCCTACGGAAACGCTACAAAAAGAAGGAGCGTGCGAGAGCTAACTTTTATAAAGACCCATTCAAATTTGTAAAGAAGTTATTCACCAGTGAGAAGAATGGCACACTAAAAGCATCTAAGGTTGAGCTGGAGAGATATTTGGAGGAAACACATACAGATTCAAAAAGGCAGGAGCCTATGTCAATTCCGTCAGACATCCCACCTATCAATCCACCAGAATACCAAATGGAGGACTGTGCACCTAAGTGGAAAGAAATAGAGCAAGCTGTGAAAAAAGCAAGGGCTTCATCATCTCCAGGGCCTAATGGAGTTCCGTACAGAGTGTACAAGAGTGCTTCAGGAGTTCTACGAATTCTGTGGAAATTGATGAAAGTGGCATGGGAAAAACAGGTTGTACCAAGAGCATGGCGCCGAGCAGGTGGAGTCTTTATACCTAAAGAAAAAGATTCTACAAGCATCAGTCAGTTTCGTCCCATTTCCCTATTAAACGTAGAAGGCAAGATTTTCTTCAGCATTATTGCTCAGAGATTGTCAGCTTACCTATTAAAGAACTGCTTCATTGACACTTCAATACAAAAAGCGGGCATTCCAGGTTTCCCAGGTTGCTTAGAACACATCAATGTGATCTGGCAACAAATTCAATCAGCTAAAAAGGAGAGGAAGGAGCTCCATGTGACATTCCTGGATTTGGCTAATGCATATGGTTCAGTGCCACATGAACTACTTTGGGCAGCATTTGATTTTTTCAGTGTACCGATGACAATAACAAATTTAGTGAAAGCCTATTTTGGAGATTTACAATTCAGTTTTTCAACTTCAGAATTCAGCACTACATGGCAATGCCTAGAGGTTGGAATAATGGCAGGATGCACCATTTCTCCACTGGCTTTTACCATGGCAATGGAAGTAATCATTAGGGCATCAAAATGGGTAGTAGGAGGAGAGCGCTTGGCTTCTGGAATGCGACTACCACCAATTCGAGCATACATGGATGACATGACAACCATGACTACAACAGTAGCCTGCACTAATCGATTATTGGGCAAATTAACCAATAACATTGAATGGGCACGAATGCAATTCAAGCCCACTAAATCAAGGAGCATCTCTATAATTAAAGGCAAAGTAGTAGATAAAACATTCTTCATTAATGGTGAGGCAATACCAACAGTGTCTGAGAAGCCAGTGAAGAGTCTTGGGAGATGGTACGACGGGGATCTAAAGGACACAGTTCGTGTGGGAGAAGTTAGACAACAAGCAGTGGAAGGGTTGAAGAGCATAGACAGCTGCGCTCTACCAGGTAAACTAAAACTCTGGTGCTTTCAGTTTGGTCTACTGCCGAGGTTGCTGTGGCCACTGACTGTGTACGAGGTTTCTTTGACAACAGTAGAGAAGCTGGAAGCTTTAATCAGTTCATACATCAGGAAATGGTTGGGAGTTCCACGCTGCCTCAGCAGAGTGGGACTTTATGGTAAAGGAATACTGCAGCTACCAGTCTCTGCTCTAACCGAGGAGTTTAAGTGCGCCAAGGTCAGACTGGAAATGACATTAGTAGAGTCACGCGATAAATGCGTAAGGGAGGCAGCACCTGTGTTGAAAACTGGAAGAAAGTGGGCGGCAAAGAAAGCTGTGGAAGATGCAAAGGCTGCCCTTCGAATTGGTGATATCATGGGGCAAGTTCAGCATGGAAGAGGGGGTCTTGGTTTCAGTTCAACTCCTCCTACATGGCACAAGGCGGCCCCAGCTCAAAGGAGGAAGCTGGTAGTCAACGAGGTGCAAAAGCAGGAGGAGAGGATGAGGTGTATAAAGGCCATTTCCCAGGCCAAACAGGGAGAATGGATGAGATGGGAGAGTGTGGAACAACGCAAGATTGGCTGGCAAGACCTATGGTCAATGGAACAGAGCAGGATCAGTTTCCTCATCAGGTCAACATATGATGTTCTCCCATCACCACAGAACCTAAACCTCTGGGTAGGAGAGGATCCCTCATGTCCTTTGTGTTCATCACCTGCAACATTAAGGCACATTTTGACAGGATGTAAGGTGGCTCTTAGCCAAGGACGGTTTACTTGGCGCCATGACCAGGTGCTGCGATGTTTGGCCTTAGCATTGGAAGACAAGCGTAACATGACCAATAAGTTGCCACCTGTTCCATCAAAACATTACACACAAAAGACAACATTCCTCCGCCCAGGAGAGCAACCACCAAGAAAAGGTGTTAAAACCAATCCTCGCCCAGGACAATTGGAAGCTGCTAGAGACTGGAATATGCTGGCAGATGTTGGTCAACGGCTTATTTTTCCACCTGAGATTGCCACCACTAACCTTCGACCAGATATTGTCTTGTGGTCTGGATCAGCACGCCTTGTTCACCTGGTAGAGTTAACAGTGCCATGGGAGGATGCTGTAGATGAGGCGTATGAGAGGAAGAAACTGCGGTATGCTCAACTAGCCACTGAAGCGGAACAGCGAGGATGGAGAGTTCGGGTTTACCCAGTGGAAGTGGGTTGTCGAGGATTTGTGGCACGCTCTACAACCCGGTTTCTCAGAGACGTCGGATTCAGTGGCCAAGAGTTGCGTCGCACAGTGAAGAACTTATCTGAAGCAGCAGAGAGGAGCAGCAACTGGCTGTGGTTGAGACGGAAAGATTCTGGCTGGGGACAGGTAAGTAAGCTGGGCTGAGTTGAGTGGGGGACGGAGGGGGGTGATGCTGGGACGCCAGAATCACCGTCGAGCCCTCTTGAGGTGTCGTGGGCTAGTCGACGAAACACTGAGGATGGAAGGTGCCCACTTGAAAACCCCAGAGATGTACCCTACTTAGCTCAATCCAGACGGTTGTCATGCTGATGCGCTGGGGAGGCCGCACTTTGGTTGATCCCCGGAGCCAGCATCGCAGCCGTTGTGTGTGCTGATGCGCCAGGGAGGCAAAATAAGCTGATCCCTGGAGCCAGCATTACACTTCAGCCATTAACACCAGACAGAAGGATATCTACATCATCATATGGAAGGAAACGTAAATGGAGGGAGACACATATGGATCACATTAGTTTACTGTAAAGCTACGTCTTAGTTGGTGCTTATCTTGGCGAGAGCCGAGTTCAAATCAGCATGAAGTTTTAACATCTACTCTCGTGTAATGGAAATCATGAAGATCTGGATACGTCCAGTGACTGCTGTGAATAGTGCAGCTGGCAACAAGGGAAAGACCTTGTGACAGCCTGAAGAGACAGCTGACAGGAGGAAAGAGACCCCATTGGGGCTGGTAAGGGTTAGCTACCCTTGTCGGCAGTATCCAGCTCTGTGTTTACAGGATGCTGGAGACACCCGCCCAATGCTTCTAAGAAATTAAAGAGAAAAATACCCCTAGAGTCTGCGAGAGCGGGGGCGGAAGATGACTCAACGTTGGACAACACGGTTAACGACTTAGGAACGGAAACGGATATGAGTATGGAGAGTACTTCACAAAAGACTAGTTCAAGATCTGCAGTTAACAAAGACATGGAACTCCAGGTTTGTGTCTGCGGCTGGAGCAAGGCGACAACGGTCAGGGGTTTGAAGATTCATCAAGGGAGAATGAAATGCTTGAGGGAGAAGGGACAAGGGCCTCGCATTGATCAGTACTTCTTACGAAGTCAGTCAAGTCAGTCGAATGAAATCCAGCGACAGGAAGCAAACCACAGTTCGCAGGATATCAGCACCCCTGTCATAGATGTGAGGAGGACTTGCATGGACACAGTTAGTGATGAACCTAATGATCCTTGTGAACCCGGTCAGACAAACCAGCATAAGAGAGAAAAGAACCTCAACGGGCACAAGCCTGGAGTTAAATGGCCAAGAGCTTGTGAGAAAACTGCATGGGACACAGTAAACACAGATCTCTGCGTTGCATTGGAAAGATTAAGTGGAACAGTTGAAAAGAAGCTGGATGAATTTGGGGACATCATCTACGCATATGGAAGTGAGAGGTTTGGAGTTGAAAAAAGGAAGGAAAAAGTACAAACTATTCCTGGAAAGTCTAGACGGCAGCAGGAGATTGAACGCTTAGTTAGAGAAAGGAGACAGCTGAGGAACCAATGGAGAAGAGCAGAACAAAGTCAGAAGGAGGGACTCAATCTCTTACAAAGGGTCATAAAAGATAAGCTTGCAACATTGCGCAGAGCTGAGCGCCTACGGAAACGCTACAAAAAGAAGGAGCGTGCGAGAGCTAACTTTTATAAAGACCCATTCAAATTTGTAAAGAAGTTATTCACCAGTGAGAAGAATGGCACACTAAAAGCATCTAAGGTTGAGCTGGAGAGATATTTGGAGGAAACACATACAGATTCAAAAAGGCAGGAGCCTATGTCAATTCCGTCAGACATCCCACCTATCAATCCACCAGAATACCAAATGGAGGACTGTGCACCTAAGTGGAAAGAAATAGAGCAAGCTGTGAAAAAAGCAAGGGCTTCATCATCTCCAGGGCCTAATGGAGTTCCGTACAGAGTGTACAAGAGTGCTTCAGGAGTTCTACGAATTCTGTGGAAATTGATGAAAGTGGCATGGGAAAAACAGGTTGTACCAAGAGCATGGCGCCGAGCAGGTGGAGTCTTTATACCTAAAGAAAAAGATTCTACAAGCATCAGTCAGTTTCGTCCCATTTCCCTATTAAACGTAGAAGGCAAGATTTTCTTCAGCATTATTGCTCAGAGATTGTCAGCTTACCTATTAAAGAACTGCTTCATTGACACTTCAATACAAAAAGCGGGCATTCCAGGTTTCCCAGGTTGCTTAGAACACATCAATGTGATCTGGCAACAAATTCAATCAGCTAAAAAGGAGAGGAAGGAGCTCCATGTGACATTCCTGGATTTGGCTAATGCATATGGTTCAGTGCCACATGAACTACTTTGGGCAGCATTTGATTTTTTCAGTGTACCGATGACAATAACAAATTTAGTGAAAGCCTATTTTGGAGATTTACAATTCAGTTTTTCAACTTCAGAATTCAGCACTACATGGCAATGCCTAGAGGTTGGAATAATGGCAGGATGCACCATTTCTCCACTGGCTTTTACCATGGCAATGGAAGTAATCATTAGGGCATCAAAATGGGTAGTAGGAGGAGAGCGCTTGGCTTCTGGAATGCGACTACCACCAATTCGAGCATACATGGATGACATGACAACCATGACTACAACAGTAGCCTGCACTAATCGATTATTGGGCAAATTAACCAATAACATTGAATGGGCACGAATGCAATTCAAGCCCACTAAATCAAGGAGCATCTCTATAATTAAAGGCAAAGTAGTAGATAAAACATTCTTCATTAATGGTGAGGCAATACCAACAGTGTCTGAGAAGCCAGTGAAGAGTCTTGGGAGATGGTACGACGGGGATCTAAAGGACACAGTTCGTGTGGGAGAAGTTAGACAACAAGCAGTGGAAGGGTTGAAGAGCATAGACAGCTGCGCTCTACCAGGTAAACTAAAACTCTGGTGCTTTCAGTTTGGTCTACTGCCGAGGTTGCTGTGGCCACTGACTGTGTACGAGGTTTCTTTGACAACAGTAGAGAAGCTGGAAGCTTTAATCAGTTCATACATCAGGAAATGGTTGGGAGTTCCACGCTGCCTCAGCAGAGTGGGACTTTATGGTAAAGGAATACTGCAGCTACCAGTCTCTGCTCTAACCGAGGAGTTTAAGTGCGCCAAGGTCAGACTGGAAATGACATTAGTAGAGTCACGCGATAAATGCGTAAGGGAGGCAGCACCTGTGTTGAAAACTGGAAGAAAGTGGGCGGCAAAGAAAGCTGTGGAAGATGCAAAGGCTGCCCTTCGAATTGGTGATATCATGGGGCAAGTTCAGCATGGAAGAGGGGGTCTTGGTTTCAGTTCAACTCCTCCTACATGGCACAAGGCGGCCCCAGCTCAAAGGAGGAAGCTGGTAGTCAACGAGGTGCAAAAGCAGGAGGAGAGGATGAGGTGTATAAAGGCCATTTCCCAGGCCAAACAGGGAGAATGGATGAGATGGGAGAGTGTGGAACAACGCAAGATTGGCTGGCAAGACCTATGGTCAATGGAACAGAGCAGGATCAGTTTCCTCATCAGGTCAACATATGATGTTCTCCCATCACCACAGAACCTAAACCTCTGGGTAGGAGAGGATCCCTCATGTCCTTTGTGTTCATCACCTGCAACATTAAGGCACATTTTGACAGGATGTAAGGTGGCTCTTAGCCAAGGACGGTTTATTTGGCGCCATGACCAGGTGCTGCGATGTTTGGCCTTAGCATTGGAAGACAAGCGTAACATGACCAATAAGTTGCCACCTGTTCCATCAAAACATTACACACAAAAGACAACATTCCTCCGCCCAGGAGAGCAACCACCAAGAAAAGGTGTTAAAACCAATCCTCGCCCAGGACAATTGGAAGCTGCTAGAGACTGGAATATGCTGGCAGATGTTGGTCAACGGCTTATTTTTCCACCTGAGATTGCCACCACTAACCTTCGACCAGATATTGTCTTGTGGTCTGGATCAGCACGCCTTGTTCACCTGGTAGAGTTAACAGTGCCATGGGAGGATGCTGTAGATGAGGCGTATGAGAGGAAGAAACTGCGGTATGCTCAACTAGCCACTGAAGCGGAACAGCGAGGATGGAGAGTTCGGGTTTACCCAGTGGAAGTGGGTTGTCGAGGATTTGTGGCACACTCTACAACCCGGTTTCTCAGAGACGTCGGATTCAGTGGCCAAGAGTTGCGTCGCACAGTGAAGAACTTATCTGAAGCAGCAGAGAGGAGCAGCAACTTGCTGTGGTTGAGACGGAAAGATTCTGGCTGGGGACAGGTAAGTAAGCTGGGCTGAGTTGAGTGGGGGACGGAGGGGGGTGATGCTGGGACGCCAGAATCACCGTCGAGCCCTCTTGAGGTGTCGTGGGCTAGTCGACGAAACACTGAGGATGGAAGGTGCCCACTTGAAAACCCCAGAGATGTACCCTACTTAGCTCAATCCAGACGGTTGTCATGCTGATGCGCTGGGGAGGCCGCACTTTGGTTGATCCCCGGAGCCAGCATCGCAGCCGTTGTGTGTGCTGATGCGCCAGGGAGGCAAAATAAGCTGATCCCTGGAGCCAGCATTACACTTCAGCCATTAACACCAGACAGAAGGATATCTACATCATCATATGGAAGGAAACGTAAATGGAGGGAGACACATATGGATCACATTAGTTTACTGTAAAGCTACGTCTTAGTTGGTGCTTATCTTGGCGAGAGCCGAGTTCAAATCAGCATGAAGTTTTAACATCTACTCTCGTGTAATGGAAATCATCTACTGCTTTAAATAAACCATTTTTGAGGTTAATCAAAAGGAATTGGAAAGTGCTCTGAAGCAGTGCACTATGAAATTAAAAAATATATCACTACAATAGAATATAGCATACGGCTATTTCATGAATGTCTGGTTCTTTAATAAAGATATACATTTTTTTGTAAACTCAATGCTTCGGATTTAATCTACATTCAGTATCTTATTGTTCTTGACAATAATTGTAACTGGGGAACTGAGAGGTGGAAAGAGAACAAATCTAACATTCACTGATGAAAAAGAGATTATTCAGGCAAATAAATATACAGTCTTTGTGGATAAATCAGTCACACTGCGATTACTTTTTTTTTTGTACAACACCGTGTAATTTTACTTCCCTAAGCCTCTTATCAGCTCAAAGCAAAACATTGAAAAAAGACTTGATTGAATCCAAAGTAATTCAGTGGCTCCTTCATTCTGCTGCAACACTTGAGACTGCCTTCTCAAACAGCCGACGGCCTGTGAAAATAATGGGCAAACCTAAATTATTAGGATTCTTTCAAGATTTTCTTATAGTGTTCCTTGTTCATCTAGCAAGATAATGTATTGGTAAAACTCCCAGTCTTTTAATCTAAATTAAATAACACACTACATATTGCTACACTGAGTATTACAATATGTGTTTCAATAATGTTATTTAGATATAAGAAATGATTTAAAAGGCCAATAGAATATCTACAGATTGTCTTTTGGGTTCATTTATTTTTGTCAATAAAGGTATAATCATGTTAATTAGCTCGCTTTTCTGTGTTATATGTTAAGAAGTTTATGTTTCTATGTATGCACTACAGTAACTATAATTGTGTGAGCCAAATAGGTGTCTGTCTTGGGCAAAGTATGAATATCTCTTAGAACTCGGGAAGCAAAATGGAAATTGAAAACAATGGGCAACAATGCGAGCGATTATATTCGAGTGAGGTGCAATTTGCATTTTCCTGCAGTTTGTATAGAGTAAATGTACTCAAGTGTTATAAAAAATGAGTCTTGTAGTACCTTCATTCAGTGATATGGTGGAAAACTGTGTGAGGTAATGTGATGAGCGTAAGTGATTCATACATGTATGCTAATGTATGAATGACATTGTTTGCTACTGGAAAAATAATTTACCTAATTTGTGTTTTTAAATCAGATTATATTAACATAATTTATTTATATATGTTATGCTAATTGAGTCACACAGCATACTCTTAAAGTTGCATAATTACATGGCTTGCAGTTTTCCTGGGCTAGGAAGCATAGTTATCATAATAATAAAACATATGAACTTTGTACACTATGATACTTTATAATTTATTGCAGCACCATTAATATACCCTCTAAGGCTGCATTCACGCTGGGTCTGTTTCAAATGGACTCAGGCTGGTTAGTTTCGCTTGAAACAATGTATCGATTTGTTTGCTGTTCACACTTATCTGTGAGCAAAGGGGCCGAGTTTGTTGTTTTTTTTTGGTCCTTTTCCCAAATGCACTATTCTTCAACTGTAGGCATTAAACAAAGTAATGTAACTCTTTTTGTGAGCTTTGTCCAGTTTGGTCTGGATTTTCTATCAGTATATCAGTTTCTTGCACTGCCCATGTAGTTTAGGGTTACCAGATTTCCAGAGTGAAAAACTGCTGGGGTGTTTTTTTTTCCTTCAATTCACTGTTGCCATAGCAACTCTGAAGTCATTAAAATAACAGTATATAACAACATAATCATAATTTATAAATTAAACATTGGGTGTATTTATTGCAGATCATAACAACCCAGTGTTTTGTTTCTATTGTCATCTAATCAAAACATATTAAATATACAAAAAGAAGGATTAGAAAAAAATAGATCAGCTATTACTATTTAAACACGAGATATACACATAACCATAATCATTAAAGAAATAATCCATAAAATTGTTTTCTTTTATTTTTGAATGGCGCTAACACAGCCTAACAAATTACTCTGCTGTTAACTTGCTGAGCACACTGGTACTGTTTAGTACACTACAAATGTGAATACAATAGCAAAACTGGGGCGATTTAACAATGTTACTGTTTCTGACCAAGACAAAAAAATATGGCTGAAAACTGGAACAACCCTAATGTAGTTCCCCAAGACATTTTTTTTTTTTTTGCTCTACTTGTTTCCTCAGAATTTCAACTAAACTACACACAAAATGTTTATTTCCTTGTATAGTTTATTTCCGAAATGCAAAACGACCGAGTCCACCAGTTTTTCACATTGAGATTTAGCAAGCGAACCAGACTCGGTGCGTTTGCCAAACAGACAGAGACGACCTCTTTAGTGGACTCGGTATGGTTCATTTCCCAAGACGTTCACACCAAACGTACCAAACTATACCGAGTGCTGACCTAACCCTCTGATGACCCAGTGTGAACACAGCCTCAGTACCAACAGTCAATGCCAGGTATATTACTGGGTGACAATGGACCTATTCAATTGTTGGTACAAATGTATGTATGTGACAGAAATATAATGAGTTCTGGTTGTAAATCTCCCTCTCGACCTGTGAGGGTACTAAGTAGCGCAAGGGAAAGGCTTTGGACAGGTTGACCTCACAGTTCATTCCCTGGGTCGGGAAGTCACTCAGCCTGGAAAAAGAAGAGACTCCGGTGCGGGAACGTATTGACCTGGAAGCTAAACAAGGTAGCAGCTGCAGGCAATAGAGTCAGCTGAGTCATTTACCAAGGGGTCATGCATAATCGCATAAAAGGGGCCGGAAAATTGTAAATCTTTTCCTTCGCTTTTGGTTTCAAAATAGACCCGGAAGGACCCGTGCACTGTGTATTAAAAGTATTGTGAGTGTTTGTTTTGTTTGTTTGTCTATAATTGTTACTTGTGTGTTTATAGATGGCTAACACGTTCCGGAGATGTCGCTAAGAGCCAGCACTGAACCCGGAACAGCACTGCAGTATTTGTCACTCTTTAAACTGTATCACCTACCACGAGCACTACAGCACGCACCCAGGACTGGTGACCGTGGTTGTATATTGTGGGAGAGATACTGTGTTTATTGTTTAGGGCTGCAATCCCTGTTACTGTTCTCTGTTTTTTACGCATCGCTGTGTATAACCCAAGTTTATTATTTGGTCACCAGACCTGGATTATAACAAAAAAAAGTATATTTTTCCATACCGGATTACAAATCTCTGTCTGTTTATTCCTGCACTGCATCACCTCTGCACCTGTATCTAATCAGCAAACACTTTGCCACAATGTACCATGTAATGAAGCGCTCTGAGATGATTGCTTTTAAGGGCGCTATACAAAATAAAGTTTATTATTATTATTATTATTATTATTATTATTATTATTATTATTATTATTATTATGATGTACCGTATATATAATAATCATACAGGACCTCCTGGTTACCAAGGTAATATATACACACCGCAAGTGGCAACTATTTGTGCTGGCCATGTCTAATAATTCCTGAGGTCAACAGGTGATGCTACTGGATTATTATTATTATTATTATTATTATTATTATTATTATTATTATTATTATTATTATTATTATTTAGCAGACACCTTTATCCAAGGCGACTTACAGACTAGAGTTTGTGAACTATGCAGCAGCTGCAGAGTCACAACAACGTCTCACCTGAAAGACAGAGCACATGGAGGTTAAGTGAATTGCTCAGGGTCACACTGTGAGTCAGTGAGTGAGCCGGGATTTGAACCACACAGCCACATTTCAAGTTGTATATGGCCTGCAATAATACAAAAGATTAACTTTCTACACTAAGATATTTTATAATAGAAAATACAGAATATGAGCTCAGTGGTGGCTGGTGCAGTTTAAGGAATAAATACTTGTCTATGTGCTTTGATTGACTAAAATGACCTTGCGTATTAAACAGTAATAACATAATTAAAAGAGAAAAGCACATAGTTTAAGGTCATTACAATACATATACCAATGGAAACTTTAGCTATCCATCATATAATTTTCAAAATTCTTGGAATAAACACTGTAAGAAATGTGTAACTAGTACCTATGGTACAGTACAACTACTATTAAAATTTAAAAACTATGGATTTAAGTGGTTTCATATTGCAGGGCTTTGTGTTCTGTATATCTATTGAATATTGTAAATACAATGTAATAACAGCAAGGTTATAATGCACCTTTACTTTTAAGTATACCCTTAATTCTACAATATTCATGTCATGTTAAAATGTATATATTTACAGTATAATGATAATATGCCCTTTACAGTAAATAACATACAGAATAGGTCAATTACAATGTGATTTCAGTGTCAATAGATCCACTGGTTGGAAACAGTATCTAAGCATGGAATCCTTTTTCACTGCCATTTCTGTACAGCTGACCTTTAGACTCTCCAAATAGGCCTATGGGAGTGATTAAACTATGTTAGTGCTTTGTTGCTCAATCCAAACCATCAGTTAAAAGGTACTAATGAGGAAATTAAATGTTTAATGAGGGTTCACTGGAAAAGTAAAACTGTGTACATGCCATTTAATAGACTGGCAGCTGTGATCATTTTAGGTACAAGTTCCATATGTCTTAATATGTTTTTTTTTTTTCCTGAAGCAAATTAAAAAAAGAGGCATTTTAAAACTAAACAACCATCAGACAACAAGCTTTCTGTAGGACCATCTGGCCTTTTACATGTACTTCAAAATGCACAACTAATAATGTAACATATATAGTATACATTAGTGTTTATAAACATCTTCCTAGTTTAAACAGTTCTTTGAAACTCTAAAACAGTTGAATAAAGGTAGACTGTAAATAGCCCTTAACAAAACATTCCATAAAACAGTTTATTTTTATATTTTTATTCTTATAATGGGAACCATATTTATGGTGCTTTACCTTGTTTTGTTTTTTATCATGTTTTAATCAAACTTCTTTGTGCTTTACTGCTTGCTTGAGCTTTCCCATACTTTCACCATATGCTGCTTTGTTAATTATATAGTTATTACCATGTTATTACATGGGTGTGTGTGTCCCATGGTACCAGAACTTCTGTGTGCATTACAGCAATGACTGTAAATAATTGCATTGTCTTAGCTACTGGGGTAGAAATGTTGGGAGTTGATGGCACTAAGAAGGTACAGTGTCCTTACTTACCAAAGATTTACAAGGAAAGGGTGTTCAAGACCTAGCATAATCTGCAGCTCTCTGAAGACATTCCGAACCTCATCTCTTTCAATGCATTTCTGTTTATTCATATACTTCATTGCATACATTTTCTTGGTGTCCCTCTTCTGCACAATGCAGACCTAATTGTCAAAGGGGAAGACAGAAAAGAAACAAATTATGAATAAGCAAGCAGCAGAATTCAGAAGCCTACATACTAACTAGTCACAGGCCTCAAGGACTGCTGGATTCTTGAGTCTTGATAAACAAACATTAAATAAATGTCAAAAAGCTGTCCCAGTATACTTAATAAAGATATTTAGCACACTGACCTGTGATTGCTGTACCTGTGATATAAGATGAACAAGGTCAATTTGTTGGACAACCTCTAAAAAGTTCAGTATAGCAGATGTTTTTTTGTTTTTTTTTAAATTATGACAATGGTGCCCTGAAGATTGTTCATGAACAGAGTGGCATGAATAGAAGTGTGTTTTTCTGAATGGTCAGATCATTGGGCACAGTTCAGGGCTTGATTTTCAGGGTTTGTGTGCTGGGTGGATTTTTCCCCCCTATGCTGCAGCCAATGGGGGGGATTCCAAAATTTTAGGGGGGAATGGCAAAAGAAAAGGCACATTTGCATCTAAAAAAACTATATATATTTCACTGCATCATCAATCACACCAGTGTTGCTTTAAAAAAGCTGCTTTCAGGAGACCTAACAGCTGTTCATCACTGTGAGACAGAACACTCTCCATTGCTTTTGTCATTGCCTGACAAAGTTTTTGCATGCAGAAGAAGAAAAGGGTGCTTTTCTTTTCAACCAGCGCTCCATTTCTTTCTTTTTAACTCTTTATACTCCATATTTCCGTCTGTTTTTCACTCTTTTCATTTATGTATGTTTAACTACTGGATAGTTTGTACTGCATGCATGTAACATATCAAACGAAAGGCCACAAAATCTTCTTTCATATTATGTAACTTGCAACAGGATCAAGCATACTATATGTGGTAATGATGAGAATATATTAAAAAATATATATTTTTTTTTTTCCCGAAATAATCATGTTTGGTCACTGCTATATATATATATATATATATATATATATATATATATATATATATATAATATATAGCAGTGACCAAACATGATTATTTCGGGGAAATCTATATATATATATATATATATATATATATAGTAATCACAGATGCCTAAAAAAAAACAAAAAAAAAAAACACTGCGCAACTGAACCTCAATATGAAATGAACATTGGGGGGGGACGAGCTGAGCTTCTAAGCTTTCCAACGATACCATCTCTTCTACAACGACGGAGCAATGACAAAACAAAACCTAAGCTGTGAACTCTGTCACATGATGAGAGGCTTAACTTCAGGTGATCGTAGTTCCGGCTAGGAGTACCACATACACACACTGAATACGTCTTTGGAAATCCCTGAGTCTGTACTTTTAAACCAGGTAGGTGGCTTTTATGGTGCCTGAGTAATATGTGCGTAACCTTCGGTGCGCTGACGCCTCAAAATGAATGGGGCTGAGTTTTAAGAGTTAAAGCGAAAGTCACCGCTTGCAAAACAACGCCTAGATAAACCATAGTATCGTCTTTTTTTTTCAAAACTGTTTACGTACTGCAGTGTACTGAGTTTCTATAATCCTTAAAGATAGTGACCGAGAATCACATATGAGAGAATAAAGTCTCATGGCACTTAAAATATCCAGCACTACCTTTATTTATTTATTTTAACCAGAACTACTCAGAATGCGGCTCATAGTGCTTTCGTCACTGACACCCACTTTCTTAGAGACTGTTGTAGCATTTCAGGCATTCTAAATTGGACGAAAAATACAGTGGCTTGGTGTTTTAAAATATCTCTGAAAGTTGAAGATATGCGGGAGCAACTTGGAAAGTGCTAAAATTCAAGCCCTGCAGTTGCCTCTTTTTTCATATGTATGTGTTTGTCTGAATGGTAAGGTCATTTGGCACAGTTTCCTCTTTTTTCATATATATATCAGTGTCTGAATCCTCCCCCTCTTGAGCTCTGGACGCTCAGCCTACCCCCTCTTGGGTGCTGGACGCTCGGGCTCCCCCCTCTTGGGAGCTGGACACTCGGGCTCCCCACTTCTGGGCGCTGGATGATCAGACTCCCCCCTTCTGGGCGCTGGATGTTCAGGCTCCTCCCTTCTGGGCAATGGATGCTCTGGCTCCTCCCACTTGGGCATTGGACGCTCTGGCTCCTCCCACACCAGGTCCGTCTCTGGGTCCCAGTCGGACTCCGGGCAGCTTTGCTCCTCATGCCCATAGCACAGGCAGATGAAGCGTTGTGGGACACCGGCCCAGGCCAACTGGGCTCCGCCTCTTGCTCCTGGTAGACCCAGTCCACGACCTGGGTCATTCTCTCCATTGCTTCCATGAGCCCTGGATACCCTCTGCTGATCCCCTTCAGCTGGATTTCAGGGTTCAGGCTGATGAAATCCAGGAGGATATCCAGGTGGCTGTCCCCCAGTAGATGCCTCCCCTCTGTTCTCAGCCACAGGGGGGTGCTGGGGTCCTTCAGCCAGCTTTCGTACCTCTCCATTCTTAACAAAAAAAAAATCATTTTCTTCAAAAAAATTATAATGTGTACTCGCAGTACTTGTTTTGGCCTGGATCCGTGGAGGCGTAATCCCACTCATCCACCACGTGTGGCAGGACGGCTGAGTGGATGATGTACCCAGACCAGGAAGTTGATACAGTTGAGACACAGACAGGTACTATACGTGGAAAGCGCTGGTGCGTGTATTTATTGAAACAAAAAGGACTTTCAAACAAATACAGCTCACCGAGCAAAATAAAGGTTTAAACAAAAACAGTCTTGTAACACAAAAAACAAATACCTCCACCCAAACAAGCACGGTGCTGGTCTTTTCAGCATGCATAGCAATTGTTTTATTTTTCTTCTTTGTACTTTCGTTTCAAATTTCTCTTTCTCCTCCGCTCTCTCTCTCTCATTCTCCTTTCAACAACCCACCTCAAACACACAAACACACACGTTTATATACACATGGCCATCTCAGAATTAACAACAAATTAATCAATTTGGAGACGGCCACATTATGCATCAGTTTGCAGGGATGGGGCTTTAACAAGAACACTTGTTTTAAATAAACAATAAAAAATGCATTTTATCTCATAACAGTACATCCCCACAAACAATTATTTTAATACAGCCCAACATAATATAATACTAATACTAATACTAATACTAATAATAATAATAATAATAATAATAATAATAATAATAATAATAATAATAATAATAATAATAATAACTCATTCTTCTTCTTTTTTAAATAAACACACAACCATACATTTATCAGCAGGGCTTTGCCCAGCCCCCTATTTACACACAGGGCTGTACCCCGCCACAGCACTGAAAGAACATAAACAGAAAATGTGTTTGATATTTCTAGGCAGATTTTTTCCCCCAGTTGTGACTTATAATATTCAAAGTTTGTAGTTTTAATTATTTTAGATTTAATTAGGTATCACTTTGTTTCATTATTTATGTGATTTGATCATCCAATACATTAAGTAGCAGGGTTCTGTAAAATATACTGTTGTACATCCCCACATGCTGCTACATCTGTTTAAATAACATGCCTGTAATTTTCATTGTTAACATCCTGACAACTTTTTACACTTTAAAAAGCTTGCAAGGTTTTCAGGCAGGAAATCTATAATATCATTAATGCCTTTCCTAGTTCAGGTCGTATCGATATAGTTCCTTACCACCTCATTATGGATTCGACTCCCCAAGCGTAGACCAATCAAGGGTTCTGGAGGAAAACGTTCTTACAGGAATCGTCGAAAAATCACTGTCGCCAAATTTTTCTTGTTCCAGTAAACTTCATGCTCAGAATCCACAAGGTAGGATGTCAAATATAGGGCTGTGTGGTCCAGTGGTTAAAGAAAAGGGCTTGTAACCAGGAGGTCCCCGGTTCAAATCCCACCTCAGCCACTGACTCATTGTGTGACCCTGAGCAAGTCACTTAACCTCCTTGTGCTCCGTCTTTCGGGTGAGATGTAATTGTAAGTGACTCTGCAGCTGATGCATAGTTCGCACACCCTAGTTTCTGTAAGTAGCCTTGGATAAAAGTGTCTGCTAAATAAACAAATAATAATAATAAATATAGTCATATTGTTACTTCTTCTTAAAGTGCATGACATCAAATTCAGGACTGCAACATCTTGCTTGTGAAAAAAATCCAGAATTTTCAGCTTAGCTTTCACACAGCCCAGTGACACATATCCAATGCGCCATCAGGACGCATCAATATCATGGGGCGTGGGGCGTAGCCGAATGCGAGAGCAGTTACACACATCAGGATTTCAGAACAAAAAGAAAATAGATGGTTTCACCGTAGTTAATGTAACACACGATCACAACATAACATTCATGCCGTTTGTACTCCCATGTTTCACGATACTATAATACTACCTTTAGTATTTCTGGGGGTAAATTGGTAGTTTTTCCTGCCAGCTCGCGTGATAACTCCGAAAAGCATGGGAACGTCCCCTTTTTGTCCATCAACTCGAGTTCTGGGACAATTCAGGCCCATTGGAGACCACTGGAGTTGGCTCTCCGTGGAAACGAGGTATACTGCTGAGATGCAAGGGCGTCATTTTTAAATGCATGGGTTTGGTTTTGATATACAGAAACGTGGCATGTTGTAGCTTGTTTTGAGGGGAATTTATTTGTCTGTTAAGGAATTGTTGTATCTGTTATGCAATGTTGTGTAGTATTTTTAGAGGTCAAAAAGCCATAAAAACATTTTACATATTGACAGTTTGTAAAGAACACTGTTATACAGGATTCATGTATTTACCACTGAAAAATCAGGTGAGTGAATATCTATGTAAATTAATATGAAGCATTTGTTTTAATGTAATCCAATGTAAACTAAATATGTGCATTGAATCGATGTATTTAAATGGTCTAGCATTTCTGAACAGTCAGATCCACCGTGAATTGTATCTGTTTCAGGCCCTGTGAGTGTCTGCACTGTCTGTCTCGGCTGCCCTGTAACGTTTGATAAGTCGTGCCGTCTGTCATTGCTGTTATTATTATTATTATTATTATTATTATTATTTATTTATTTATTTCTTAGCAGACTGTGATCGCTCGTCTGCTTACAAGGGGTGTAGAAAAAATGTGCCTTATTATCCGCGTAGTCATTTTATTTATATATAAGCATATATCGCATTTGAAATACGCATCACCCCATTTGTCGGTAATGATGTGTCTAGTTTGGCTTTTGATTTGTCTGTGCTTGTTTCCTGGTTCTGCACGGGGGGTGGGTTGCCGCTTCCCGTGCTGGTTGGTGCCTTTTGTGTTTGCGGTGTGAAGTGGACCACGGAGCCGGCTCAAAACAGGGAGACAGACATTTTAACAAAGTAACTGATGTACGATTCATAGCTAATCTAAATTGTTTGACCGTGATTCATTTATTCATTTACCAACTAAAGGGAAATGTGTGATTACATGAGCTCGACCCTTGCTGATCTATCATTTGAGACTCATATTAGGAAAGTTACTAAAGTATCTTTTTACCATTTGAGAAACATAGCCAAACTAGACCAATTATTTCCGTATCTGATGCCAAGAGACTAATGCATGGCTTTGTTTGTTTCACCTAGAATTGATTATTGTAATGCACTTTTTCTGGTGTCCCAAAACATGTGGTATCCTGTTTGCAGCTTGTTCAGAATACCGCCATTTTTCTGCTATGTACTGTACAGTGCTTACGGTACTTCTCAAAGAAAGCGCTATATAAATGCAATAAATAAATAAATAAATAAATATAATACAGGTGTTCCCAGTATTTAACCAAAATATAATGTTCAGCTATAAACACATAAACAGCGCCGTTTGATCATACAGTGATGTTCATTCTATTCCATATGCCAGCTTTCTCTAAATGCCACACAGCCAGTTCTTCAAGATCAAGAACAATTCAAACAGTAACTTTTGCCTGAGACATTCAATTTCGTCACTCGCACTATTTCTCTAGCACTAGAACCGCCGCGGTTATATTCATACCTAAAACTGCCTCTGGCAGTCATTATGATGGTTGCATTTTAAACAACATCAGTATTAAAATGAAAGATAAACTATCGGATACAACTCAAAAGTTTTATTCAAGCACATCATATCAAACATCGGCACAGCTGAAACGCCGTATTTAAATGAACAATTAAACATAAGAGTTTATTTTCTAACTTACCACATATAAAGTACTGCTTCAAAAAATGAATAACTATAATAAACTAAACATTTCAAAAGAAACTAGTGTGTAAACAGGTATACTGTATGTACATACAAAACTGTAAAAACAAAAGTAGTTTTTAATTTAAAACGAAAGTAACATGTTTTCTCTTGAATGTGTGTCACTCGGTGCAGCACAGAATCCAGGTTGAGCGCTTTGCCGAAGCGCTGTGGCTAGCTTCAAGATGAAATCTCTCCTACTGATATTTTCCCCGGTGCATTCCTTGTACAAAACGAAAGAATTGATGGATGCCAGGTCCAGTAAAAATAACAACAGGCTTGTATATAAAGATAAAATAGAGTATTGTATAGGTTATATACAAAATAAAAACAATGTATTGTAAAATGCAGTCAAAATGACTGCTTTGGCGGTTCTAGGTAGAGGGGATTCGAACTTTTTATTTTTTGCGATCCTGCCTTTCAAATGCCATCAGGGTATTAAATACATGTATTTAGAAAGTCAAGAACGGACAACTGCGTATCTTTCACACACGCAGAGTAATTTACATTTTAGGGCAGCAGTGTGGAGTAGTGGTTAGGGTTCTGGACTCTTGACTGGAGGGTCGTGGGTTCAGTCCCATGTGGGGGACACTGCTGCTGTACCCTTGAGCAAGGTACTTTACTTAGATTGCTCCAGTAAAAACCCAACTGTATAAATGGGTAATTGTATGTCAAAAAAATAAATAAATAAATAAATAACGTGATATCTTGTAACAATTGTAAGTTGCCCTGGATAAGGGCGTCTGCTAAGAAATAAATAATAATAAAAATAATAATAAAAGTGAAAACTGTCGAAATGACTGCTGTTCTAGTGCTAGTCACAGGCTAGATGAACTTACCGGGGTTCAGAATATTCCAAGCAGGATCTTCTACCCTATGGTACTTCATTTAATTTACAAAGAGACATTTCTACACATTTTTACAAAAGCTGAGCTGGAACCTGCATCCCAATGAAAGACTGTTCCAAGATCCAACCTTACCTTTGTAACACTGCATTTTGCTATATGATGTCACCTATTACGTATAATTATACTATTTTGGTGTTTTTTTAGTCCTGGAGGGGAGATGGCTGAAGCTGTAGGGTCCCCAGAGATTTATTCCTTTTTAGGTTTACATATACATATGATTATTTTTGTTTTACTTACTCAATGTGAAACTTGTTGCTGGTGCTGAGCAACAATTCTGTCAAGACGTGGAGGTATCTTCACAAGCACACACGAATGTCATGGTCCATGTTCATCCTGGCTCGGTACTTTGTTTTCATCAATGTCATGGCTGAAATCCCGGTTTCGCATAAGTAGGTCTTACTGAATGGGACCGACACTTCAGTGCTGCAGAAGAAGCAGTGCTGTATTCATCAGAGCACTCACACCAAAATGTCTCCAGCGGCATTTCACTGAACTTGGTTCTGAGGGACTGTCTGATGAAATGTCAATGAGCTCTTCTAACAGCTTTGATGGGACAGAGGGTGGCAGTTTAGCTTCAATATTCTCACTAATGGGGTTTGTAGCCCACAAACACAAACTTTCCAGATTTGTAGTTTATTTTTGAATGTATCAATTCTTTCATGCTGGGCAATGAAATGAGTGCATAATTTTATTCAACTTATTCATTTTACTGAATATGTCAAGCAGCTCCTTAGCCTTTCGCTCAAAAATTGAATGTTGCTTGTTTTTATATATTTCATGGGTGGTAATTAAATGTCTCTGTAACGTGGAGGGTTTCAAACATTCATTGGACAGTACTTGTGCACAAATTAAACACTGTGGTTGAGGTATATCTCCACTTCCAGTACAAATAAAACTGAAATTCAAGTAGCTGTCTTCGTATTTCCTTAATTTTGCAGGGTTAATAACGGCTTTATGTTTTTTACTCAACACCACCTCCTCGCTGTTCTTCAGCCCTTACGGCTGAACTTGTTGAAGGAAGTTCTGGATAGTCATTCTGTGGGGTTTGTTGTTTTGATGCTGATGGTCGAATTAAAAATGCATCCATATCTGGTATTTATTGTGTGTTATTTCCAATGATTTTTCCTCTTCTTTTTAATCTGTTGTGCTCCTGCTGAAATAGCCCTCTTACAGCATACTTAATCTGAGAACGTGCTAATTAACAGCATACTTAATCCGAGAACGTGCTAATTAACCTGAGAACATGTTAATTTCTGCGCATAACACATTCTCTGGTAGGAGGCTGTGTGGTCCAGTGGTTAAAGAAACGGGCTTGTAACCAGGAGGTCCCCGGTTCAAATCCCACCTCAGCCACTGACTCATTGTGTGACCCTGAGCAAGTCACTTAACCTCCTTGTGCTCCGTCTTTCGGGTGAGACGTAATTGTAAGTGACTGTGCAGCTGATGCATAGTTCACACACCCTAGTCTCTGTAAGTCGCCTTGGATAAAGGCGTCTGCTAAATAAACAAATAATAATAATAATAATTTTTGGAGGACCCCTTGAAACCTCCTCAAGGCCCCCTAGAGGGCCGCGGACCCCTGGTTGAGAACCCCTGCTCTAAACAATTTTTATTCTAGGTTTATTTTTTAATCTACAAGATTTTAACAATCCGTGACAAGTATACATAAATCTAAGGTTTAAAATGTATTTTAAGTTTTGTAGCTATAAATGTGTTCTTTTGTATTTGCTACCTTTTCACTTATTTATAAACTGGGAGTCAAATCAT